>NC_092461.1:22064209-22380102 GCF_047495875.1 Pithys albifrons albifrons
TGAGTAATTCATTTTTCAGCATGACAAATTCTGCCATTACTGATTTTTTTGGACTCCCTATCTGTGGGGAATTAAAAAAATGCAAGTTTATTTTAAGAAATAAAAAAAAGGATGTGCCTTTTCTTGCTACTCTGGAAGAAGCATAATTCATCCCCTGTGTACAAACAAGTAATAGCAGAGCATTTTTACTTTTAGCCAGGAAAGTTTCCATTAGTCAACTCGGTACCACAAGCTAGAAATTTTGTCTTTATTTGAAGAGCAGCTGAGGTGTGAAGAAATTGCTGTTGCTGGTTCCAGTAAGGTTTTTTGTAATCTATCAATGTCCTGAGTATGAAACAAAATCCTTACCTAACATCTCATTAATATGGAGATTCTAAAATTAGGACAAAGTGATTAATTTTTAATGTCATTTGATCGCACACCAGAAGTCTTTTTGTTTTCAGCTTGGAGCACAAACATAAAAAAATAAGGGAGAAAGACTTCTGTTTGCTGGTTATCACACTGGAGTAAGGCATTGCCATTCTCTGCTGCCAGCCACCTTTCTTACCTTGAATGTGTCACTTGAATCTTCAGTACCCATGTTTCTGTAAGAGACAAGCCTGCATCACTTTGTAAGCAAATCTCTCTGAGCACTAGATAAGTACTCAAGATTCTCTGGTTAATCTGGGAAACCTTCTAAGGCTTATTCGTGGGATACTTTCACCTCAGCTGAATATTAATAAACACCAGAAATTCTGAGAAAATATAATTCTTTGAGATTATCATGGAAATTGGTCATCACATCCCCAAATGCCTTGTAGAATAGTTAATCTAAGCTACTGAGATATCTCAAGTTTCTCACTGTAAGCCTTTGATGGTAAAGGTACAATAGTTCATGTCCTCAACTTGTAGGTCCACAGAAGAACACACCAGTCTGCTCTCTTTGGAGCTGGAAACAGCACTTTTTAGAGAGCAGATAAACACATACTAGCTGTTGGAAAGTTGTGCTGGGTCTTATTCCTTAGTTTTCCTTTTTTTTTTCACGATCATTACTGATAATGTTGTCATTTTTTTTTCGTTTTTATTCCCATTACTAAGTTATATAATAATCCCTATTCATGAGAGGAGCAGCAGAACAGGATGCAATATTGCCATTACACTAGCCTACAGTAGGAATGGTGAAGATCTCAGGACAGTTGCAGATGGATAAATTAATTGGAGTAGATGGATAAATTAATTGAAGTAAATCAGACATCAGCTCCTTCTGTTAGAGTCCTATCACAGTGCTTTATCACACTGAGGTAGGATGACACCTCTGGAAATGTTCTAGTCCTATCCTTCTGCTCAGACCAGGGTCACCAAAACTAGGCTGCTCAGGTCCATGTCCACTGGGGTTGTGAACATCTTCAAGGACAAAAGACAGGCTTTTTAGTGTTGAGCCACCCATACAATACAGTGTTTAGGTTTTTTCCTTATGTTTAAGTGAAACTTTCATAATTAATTTTGTGTTTCTTGTTTCTCTTGTCCTGTCACTGATTTTGTCTAGATTAATCTTTTTCTACTGCTGCCAACATCGGGTTCCAGTTTTCCCAGACTTTTCTCATACAACACATGTTCAGTGCCTTAATCATTTTTTCTGACCCTTTGCTAACTCCAGTACATCCCTGTCTTCCTTACACTGGATCTAGACTCCAGATGTGTCTCATCAAGGCTGTGTCAATGGGAAGAATCCCCTCCCTTTACTTCCTGGCAAAACTTTTCCTATTATAGGCCAGGATACCAGGATGCTGGTTTATGTTCAACTTTGAACCCACCAGGACACCTTGGTCCCTTCCTGCCAAGCTGCTTTTCAGTCACTTGTCCCAAACCTGTGCTGTTGCATGAGGCTACTCTCTCTGAGTTACAGGACTGGACATTTCCTTTTGTTGAACTTCATGAAGCTTCTCTCAGCCCATTTCTGCAGTCTGTCAGTGTCCCTTCTGAGTGGCAACATAACTGTGTAGTGTATCAGCCACTGCCCCAAAGTTTCATATCATCTACAAACCTACCAAAGGTGTGTTCAGTCCAATTATTCAGGTCATCGATGATGCTGTTAAACAGCACTGGCCCCAGCAGCAGGCCCTGGAATACACCATTACAGGCAAAGCTCCAGCAAGAGGTCATGCCTCTGATAACAATCCTCTGAATTTGGCACGTCAGGCAGTTTTCAGCCCCCTTGTGGTTCGCTTATCTAGCCTGTTTGTCTGAGTTTGTCTATGAAGAAGTTTTGAGAGACAATGTCTTACTAAATTTGAGATATCTAACATTGACTTGTTACTTACTTATTTCAGTGTACTAAGTTTGAAATAAAAGAATATATGAGATGTCATAGGGGAAAACATTAAAAAATGTGTTGAATTGAAATGCATGACCTTTCTTAGGTTTGTTCACTCCATCACAGACTGTGTTTTGGGATAGTCAAACTAGCTTTACTGGCATGCGACAAATTTGCCTGATTACAACAGATGAAAAATATTGCTCAGGCAATTGGAAGTGAGGGCTGTCAAGGTCATGGTGCTGATTATGGAATGCTTTTCAATGTCTCTCTCCTGATGTGCTAAGTTGCTATAGTGATTATCCATCTGCTTTTACAGCAACATCATAAACATCAAGGAAAGCTAATCCATTTGCCTGTAATATTCATTCTGAATATTAAACTGTTATATGAAAGAAGGTGATACTTGACATGTCTAGTTCATTAAAGATTTCCCTGGACAGATCTGAAATGATATTACAGGGCATTTTGAGCTGTAGACAAAAGTTTTTCAAACCTGCTAAGCAGAATACGGAAATTACTCATGTAAACAAGAACAGCAACTTCTACTTATAAATCTTAATCAAAATTTATGAATGAAATTGTAGTCTATAGTACATATATAACAAAAGCAAACACCACAGTGTAATGTTTATTCTTTTCAGGATATGGGTGCTATCATAAGATAGTATAAATGCACAATTTGAGGATCATGTCTCTGCCAATTTAGTTATGGAGCCCTGCGTACTAGGGCCTGACATCTATTGACCACAAAAAAAAGTGTAGTGACTTAGAATATTTTGTAGTTCAGGGAATATCACAAGGGTCTTAGTGGACAGAGATCCTTTTTTCCCCTTACCTTGTTGTGTTTCAGTGCTGAAATTTATCCACTCTTTCAGTGCTGAAATTTATCCTAATATCCTACCTGTACTATCACTGGCACAACTTGAGTCTGTTTCCTATTGTCCTATTGCAAGTTATCTGGCAGAATAGGCTGACCCTATATGATCTTACATTTCTTTGTAACATAAAGTATTGACAATATAATAATAACTTTCTTGAGCTCTTGCAGAGCCCTTTAACCAACAGATGTCCTTACAGATTGCAAATAAACACTTCCGTATCATTGAAAACATAGTAGGGTAGATTCCAGAATTCTTTATAATTTCATAATATATATGTATGCTTGTGTAGGTAGTCATGCAGATAAGAATATTTTGTTTGTTCCTTTTAAAACATTGGCAGAGTTGCTTTCAATTCCTGTCAGTTATAATTATAACTTGAAACTACTCTGCATAGGACTTGGGAAATAATAAGTAAGATTTTTCAGATAACTCTTGGATAAATAAGTCACACTGTGATAGATAATTTCAGTCCCAAAGAGACTTTCTGGTTTGTGTTGTGGCTTCTTGCACAGAATGGTAAAGTTCCAGAATTGTGGATCCTGAATATTCCTGTAATGTAATGGGTAATAATCGTGCCTGATCCAAAACCTATTAAAAGCAACTCAGCTTTAAGTCATGTTTAAGCAGAAACAATAAATTGGGAACAGATCATAGAATCTTGCAAGGCATCCAGCTGTTAGATCTTGATAAATATATTTCTTCCTAGCCAGGCATTTCATGGCTTATAGTTTCACTTCAAGCTCTTTGACAAAGTTGACAAGGCACCTCTCAAAAAGCAAATAACTTCTCCCAGTCCCTAAAATGAAAGAGAAAAGGAATCACACTCACTTTTTGGCAAATTGTCAACAGCAGCTTGATATTTTGCAGCCTGCTCTGAGGAATGTGAAACAACTTAAAATGTTTAAAACCGTACATCTTCCTGATGAAGGAAGGTACCCACAGTGGAATGCAGGATGATGTTAATTTATTAGAATACTTAAAATACCCAAAAAATGACAATCCTTTCTTACAGCTAAAGACTTTTAAAAGTCAGATTTAAGCCACTTAAGTAATTTGAATTTTTACATCACACAGCAAGAACCCTGACAGAACTAAGATAATGTAATGCAAAGACATGTATATACAAAAGCAAATCTAAAAAGTGGTTCTATTTGGGGGAGAATTGTGTAACTTAAGTCATATTCACTTTAATCAGTACTGAAATAGAGAGAGAAATGTCAGAACTTCTCAATCTCTTCTTTATTTAAAAAAAAAATGGCAGTGAGGCTGCACCCAGAGAAATAAATAAGATGCCATAAATGATGTTGTGTGGTGTTTGCATATTAGGGAGTAGGCAACTGACATAAAGAACAGCAGAATATCTGGACAAGGATCTAACAAAGCTAAGAGTTAGTGTTCTAAGAGTACCAGAAAGAAGATGCTTAGAGGAAAGAGAAAGAAAAGAGAATATGGGAAAATGGGCTTTTAGTAGCCCTCTAGTTTGTATGGCAACTGGAAAAGCATCTGGAGGCCCAGTGGAGAGAATATTTAGAAATAAGAGCAAAGAGGTTATCAAATCAGAGACGTGAATGTCAGCAGAGATTGGTGATGCCTACATATGCCTGCTTGGGAATGATGTCTTCCAAGTCCTATGATGGACATATAATTGGCATATGATGAATTTTTTTATTCACTATGAGTTTGCTATCTAGAAAGGACTACAGACCAAAGATAACACAGATGACCAGCAGTTTACCTGGGCAGGGACTTAGGTGTTTTCTTCAATAAAAATTGTGTAAATTAAATAGTTTAACACTAAGACTCGATGGAGAAACTGAGTTCTGTTTAGGCAGGTGATGGACAGATACAGCTATTGGGATACACACCTGTGCAGGAGGTTTCCTTGTAACCACTCATTTGAAACTCTTCAGAGCTTTACTGTGCAAGAATACCCATTTTGTTATTCTAGAAATAACAATTTACTAACACATTCTGTTATTCAGAAATATCAAGCAGGGACTAAGGGACAGTGGCTTATCTTTCTCATTTTGGAAGAAATATGAAGATTAAATGAAACTATCATAGCTCAAAAAGTCTAATTTTCTCCATTTGGCTTATCTTTCTAGAGTGAAGAAGTCTTCTAAGACAAGTAGGAAATAAAGCAAAATAGTCTTTTTGGGCTTGCACTGGAAATGTGAGTGATATACAGGTAAAATTCCCCAGATACAGATCAGAAAACATAGTTTGGGTTTTTTCCTATCTATGTGAAGGAAGCAGGTTTTTAAGCCTCAGTGCTTTGTTGTAGATTGTTATGATCCTGAGCTGTACTCTGGGCACAGCTGTCACCAGTAAACAGCCTGAGCCTCAGTCTCACAGCTAGATGAGTAACATTCAACTCACCTTTCATACAGTTTGCAAACTCACTGTATTTCATGTTCACCAAAGTAACAGGTATTTGCAGGTACCTGGCTCTTCAAAAGGCTATTTGTATTTACAAATGCATGCAGTTGAATTTACAATTAAAAATTAGATGGTAAAAAATATTCCTTCCTTAAGCAATAGCTTAAGGTTCAGACTTATCTTGGGGTTTTTGTTCTCAGGGACATGGAGTTGTGCAGACAATCTGCCTCCTTGTAAGAGATACAGTTGCTGTCACGCAATATATTTTTTCTGAAGTTCAACTTAGAATTTCACCAGGATAAGCAAGGGGAGAGACTCTGGCATCCTGTGGAAAAACAATTTTGGGACGGTTTAAATTCTCTGGCAGGAACTATGTAAGAATTTGCTACATTTCACTCTATTATAAACACTCTGAGACTCCATTCATAGTTTGTCTGTCAAACTTTTAAAAACAGATTTTAGAAGCTGAAGCCATTAAAAAGTTGTTACCTGGGACTCTTCTGAAAGTACAACACACACGTCAGTGTCTCAAACTCCACTTTGTCTGCCTCTGTTTGCATTGGAGTTTTTTTTCCTTTTCCTTCTCTCTCTGAAGTTTTGTTTTGGATTTGTTGTTTTATTTTGTTTTATTATAGCCGATCCCTGTATAGCAAACTCTGTACCTAAATCAGGTGTTTGAATTTTTTGAGAACTCTATTTACCCATTGTTCTTCTTTTGCACTTGATACAGGTCAAAATTGTTCAGCAATGTTTTCCAACATCATCAATGATTCACAAAGTATAATGGAGCCAAGAATCATTTTTTATTCATAAAGCTTTTTCTGGCTTTGTGGTTTTGGGTTTTTTTAGCCTGCAAATTTCAGACTTGGTTTGTATTTAGCAAGAATAATGCATGGCAGGGTGTGAACTTTAATGTCTAAAGAGCATGTAGGCCCCAGATACGTTGCTGAACAGAAAGCTGTGATGTCCTGTGCACTGAAGAAGAGAATCTAATTCACTGTCATGGTTTAAGCCTCATCAGCAGTAAAGTGTGATGCAGCTGCTCACTCACTCCCCCACCAGTAGGGTCAGGTAGTAAACAGGAAAAATGAAAGCTGGAAAACTCATAGGTTGAGTTAAAAACAGTTTCATAGGGAAAGCAAAAGATGCTCATTCAAGCAAATTAAAATAAGAAAATAATTATTTGCTTCCCATGGTCAGGCAGGTGCTCAGCCATCTCCATGACAGCAAGGCCCCGTCACACATAAGGGTTACTTGAGAAGACAAACGCCATCACTTCAAACAATCCCCTACCTCCTTCTTCCCCCCACTCATTGAGCATAATACCGTATGATATGGAGCATCCCTTTGGTCAGTTGAGGTCAGCTCTTCTGCCTATGTCTCCTCCCAGTGATCCATGCATCCCCAGCCCCTTACCAGCATGGCAGTATGAAAAGCAGAAAAGCCCTTGACTCAGCAATAGCAAAAACATATCTATGTTATAAACCCTGCGTTCAGCACAAATCCAAAACACAGCCCCATAGCTGCCACTGTGAAGAAAATTGACTCTACCCCAGCCCAAACCAGCATATTCATTAGCACCATAGATCCATACATAGACTGTAGCTGCTTCAGAGATACATCATTTCCATCACATTGACCCTGTCAGGAGCTGTAGCCTTAACATCACATCTGCTGGTCCCTAAAATGTTGTTGGAGAATATGTCAGAGAGAAAATCCATCTATATTGCTTTCCCTGAAAATATCATCCTGCCTGGAACTAATATCTGCTTTAAACTCATCAGAAGTGAGCCTGTGAGAGCCTAGCTGGGTCGGCACACAGCCCCGGGGTCCTCAGTGGCATGTGTTAGGGAAGGGAGAAACTTTGAAACACAAGGACCTAACACTGTGTCTATGTGGTATGGTCCTGTCTGGCTGCAAGAACCTCAGGGGTCATTGACACCAATTTTGTGGGCTCTGATGTCCTTGCACAGACAAGATCAAGTGATGCAGACGTTGGTCTGTTATCTCTAGGAGCCATGTGGCCAGGCATGCACATATTTTGGGATATGTGAGGAATCACCATAAATGACAGGGTTTTATCTGAATATACAACAAGGAATTAACATCTGGTTAACAAGAAACAGTCCTTCATCTATGCTTTTCCTCTGGCTCTTGACTGGCCAAAATCTATCATTTAGATCATGATCTGTAAGTGAAGGCAAATATTACTAATGTACCTCTGTGTTCTCTACAGCTGTCTTTGTGACAGTTCAGAAACCCTTGACCTAGACATGATTCATAATGAGGAAAATTTAAAACCAGATAGATTTTACAGCTGAATTTTAGAGAGCTGATTTTTCCATTGAAAACTGAGTTCTCGGTAGAAGAACTGAGCAACAGTTCATATCACAGTTCCTGTACAGAACACAAAGCAAGCAATACAAGTTCATCAGCTTAGCTCATGTATATAGAATCCAGAAAAGTGACTTTTTCAGGTATCTAACTAAGAAAATATGAATATGAATTGTGTGTAACATTGCTTACTGTAGAAAATAGCATAATGTAATCATCAGTCATGCAGTTTGCAAAGACAAATAATTGGTCTGTTTTAATTAATATTTACTGCTTTGAGGCCTAGCCTGTATTTCTGCAGTGGAAAGTTGAACAAATTAATCTTTTCAGCTGACAACGTTGAGTTTGGCCATGTCATCTCCCTAAAACTTCTCTGCTACTCAATGGAGAGACAAACAATTTTCCTAGTGAAAACAGAGTACCAAAATCTGTTTTCTCCACCAAATCATCTCTGAGAGACAAACATTTTAAGTCTAGTTGCTCAAAATTTGGTGATCTTAATCCTAGAATTATTAAGGCTGGAAAAGACCTCCAAGACCATCGAGTCGAACCTTTTACCAAATACCACCATGTACACTAGACCATATGATAGAGTGCCACATCTACTCATTTCTTGAACACTTCCATGGATAGTGACTCCACCACTTCCCTGGGGAGCACATTCCAATGCTTAACCACTCTTTCAGTGCTGAAATTTATCCTAATATTCTACCTGTACTATCACTGGCACAACTTGAGTCTGTTTCCTATTGTCCTATTGCAAGTTATCTGGCAGAATAGGCTGACCCTTCTTGGTATTAAATTACACTTAAATTTGGACAGCATGTCAGTGAGTACTCCCTGATATGTTTCTCATCTGTTTTATATCAACTCCTTTCCAAAAGAATAGCATCAATGTTGTGCACTGAGTTTGGACGTGATGCTAAAATCCCAGCAGTTGATTTCATGTTCACAAAAATGGGGAGAATGGGATTTCAGGATGGCGGTCTAAGCAAGAAAATCTTCTTTTCTGCAGTCCCCAGCTGCCAGATGGCAGTCGTCAAAGGAACACAGCAGGAAAAGCTGAAATTGTGTCCCCTAAACTGGAAGATTCTTACCCAAAATCTGCACATATTCTACTGTCAATGGTGTCAGAGGAGACCAGACTGATGAGGAATTCACCAAGTGGCAGATATATTACAAACGCTGGGTAGACAAAGATGTGGAGGTCCAGGACCCCAGGGAGCACGTGCAGCAGCTGGATCGGGACCGTGGGGGCTTTCGGATGGACACTCCCCCAGTTTAAATGTTATACCCTTAATGTGGCTACCCTGGTTATTTTTCCCTTAGTCGTTCCTTATCCAAGTTTCCTCTTCCCACAAAACCACAAAACTGTCCTGGCGCGCCTCGGCCATGGGAGCGGTTGCCGGTGGGGCCATCCATGAGGCGCCACCGGAGCCCGGGCGGGGGCTGTCCCTGCCTCAAAGTGCCGGAAGCCCTACGGTAGAATTTCCCCGCCCACCTCATTCTCCTATTGGTCCTTTTGCCGCTCCTCCCCTCCCTCCTTCCCTTCATTTGCATGCACCCAATGAAGTGCGTTACTCCGCCCCATCTCCGCTCCTCTTCCCCGCCTACATCCGGGGAATTTCCATGCTCTCCTTAAAAGCTAGCGCGTGGCATTAAAACTGGCTTTTCTTCGTGGACTCTCGGCTTGTGTGGACTCCATCTGTCAGGGGTGGTCGCTGGGCTGAGAGCTGGAGGAGCCGACCTAAGCTTTTAAGGGGCCTGATCCTAGGAAGCCCCGCTGGCCTTTTTCCTAGCCTTGCTCCTGGAAGCAGAATACGTCTACTGTATCAGTGGGCTTTTTACAATCTACTGATACAATGGTACTATTTAAAAAATCTCTTTTTTTTTAAATCACAATGCTGCTAACTCACCGTTCCTGCAAGGTCACTTTCTATAAATTGTTAAGTATTTTAAGAATGTTATGTATTATATTGAATGTAAAAGGAAATGTTTGCCATTTGTTTTTCATGAAACACAGAAATACTGCTTGGTTCAAAGTGTTACCTGGAGTTAAGCCATTTACTCATGAGTCACTTCTCTCAAGGCTTTCCTAAATTTCTCCAGGGGCTGAATAGGAGGTTATTTGGGCTGCAGATATTCTGGACCATAAGCAGAAATAGTCAGGGACTGATGAGAACTACTAAGGTTGAAGGCTGCAGACAGAGGGCAAGTCAGCACAGAATTACTGCTTCTTTAGTCTAGGCTTTGAAGTAGTCTCTGTCCCCAGTGCCTCCAGTCACCAGCCACACATGTAACCTGGATATGGTCCTGAAGCTAAGAAAACATTTAAACAGGTTGTTACAGGTGGTTGAGACTGCACATAATTCACAGCTGATGACAGGATAAAAAAAGAAGTTACTTACAGACTCAACCTGCAATGCTGGCAGTCTGAGTAGAGAGGGTCAGAGACGGGACTAGTTTAATCAGATTCAAGTTATTCAACTTTTCTCCGCTGCTGTTACTAAGGAGGGAAGTTGGCAGTCAGGTAGATTTTAAGGAATGTAAATGAGTCAGCAGTTCCATTTTATGATTGTTTTTAAATTAATCTCTTTCCTTAATAGCATTACCATTGTCCCAGAGCTTTCATTGGGATGATATTAAATATTTTGGGGTTGTTGTTTTGTTATTTTAATTCTCCAAAATCATATAAGCAGAGAAACTAAGGGCTGTTTATTCTCTGTCACAGATAAGTTGAATGGAGGAAAGTATCCCACAGGAAGGAGCTGTGCTGTTGTCCTGCTGATAGTAGACAAATACAGAATTCCCACCCAGATAGTAAAAATTAAGGTTGAAAATACCCCAGCAATACTACATTTTTGATCCCTGCTCTATCCCAGGTTTTCAAACTAATCTCAGTAAGTCACTGAGCCTAGATAATCTTTTTAGGTTACCAGTTTCCCCAGGTTTCAGCAGAAGGAGTCACTCATTGCTTTGTTGCTTTGGGATTTAGCTTCTCTATACCCTATATCTTCATTTGTGAAATTAAATAAAGAGAATCGAATTTTCACTGTAGCCTTCCCTTCCCAGCATGGCATTATGAAGGTGAGCGTTGCAGAGCTATTTACCTGCTCCACTACAGCAGAGGAAACTTCCCTGTCCTCAGTCCCTTCCCTACCACCAAAACACTTAAAGAACATGTCAAAGTGCTTTTCTAAATCATAACCTCTGGTACAAACTAGGAGGAGCAGCTTACATTATTTTTTTTACTCCTCTGAGAAAAATGAGAGGCAATACCAAGATGAAGTGACTCAAATGAGGAGATAAATAATCAATAACACACAGTCCCAGACTCCTCCCAACTGGAATTAATACTCATGCAATCATTTGAAAGCAGAGCATCTGAAGGTTGAAGCAGTGGAGGGGGAAAAAGAGAGAGTATATTTCCATCTTTAAGATCATGAAATGAAGCAACACAGAAGATGCAGAAGCTTAATTTGCAAATAAAAAATAATAATGAGCCTGCAAGTAAACTGTACATTAGTCATCACTGTGCTGTTGTACAGCAGAACGTTGTGCCTTTAGTCACTGATTTTTTTCTACAATTGACAATGATATACAACTACTGGGTAAAACCCTTAAGGACTGTTTTTTAAATCTATATTTATACTGAAGCAGATAATTTATCTTTTTGACAATATTAATCACCCAAAATATAATCTGTAAATTAAAAATGGTACAACATTGTTACCCAGAAATACTTCATCCAGCTGAGAACATTTGTTTTGTGTTGCTTTTCCAGTAGAAAAAAAGTCATTAAGTGATTCACTTAACTATATCTGTGTTAATTATGTTTTCCGAGCTTCTGTAAATTAAATAAAGAACCTCTACAGAATCTGTGTTTTGAAGATTATTATATATTGTAAAGTGTTCGAATATACAGATATTTTAAATTCTACAAATCTTTACTAAGCTGTACAAAACAATCTAATACAAAGCACCTAGCTTAAAGCTCCTGAGTAGCTGTGCTAATTAACATTCCCTTGGGCCATTTGCATACCAAGAGCCTGGTATAAACTATTTCAATAATATGTGATGGATGCTGCTGCTACTCTGTGCAGATTCTCCATTTTCTCCATTTCTGCCACCAAAGTAAATGTTCTTTAGTTGAATTCAAGAAATGATCACCTGTTGCTGTAGAGCAGAGAGCCACCACAGGTTCCTTCCTAGGCATCTGTAGTTCTGTCACATCACAATCCTTGAAAATATCAACTGGAAAGGAAAAGAATTAAACTCTCAGGCTCCTACTTTATCTCCAGAATCTTCCCATAGAAATTTTGATATATTTTCCTTGAAATCTCAAAAAAGAAAAAGGCAAAAATAAAACACACTACTAAAAAACCCCCACTACATTAACATTCTCCTAATCAGTGAGGATTTTACATGTAGCTGCACTTCAGAATTTGACGTTTTTGCAAACCTAAATACAAATTAGATTACAGAGATAAAATATGATTAATTTGTAATCCTCAGGCCTATTGTACCACATAAATTCTGATTACTTTTAATTCTTTTTTTCATTTTAATAGTAATTTTTGGTTGACAAATATCAAAGCCTCCTGAAAATTTTGCAAAATAAGATTTGTCTTTAGCTCATACAGTATGTTATGCCTATAGGCTAGAAATAATTATCAAGTGCCATGTAAGATGACTCATTGTCTTTTTTTCTGTAGTTTCAGAGTGCAAGCCTCCATTTTCCGATGATTTACTGTCAGTATGGCCATATTCATTCTCTAGCATAAGGAATTAACACTGGAATATATTTTTCACCAAATCCATTCCTTTTAATTTTAACCCATTAGAACCATTGTTTGGAAAGCTACTGAAGAGTAAAACAGTATCTCAGCTTACCAGGTCCAGTTCAAAGGCCAAGTAGGAAGCGAATTAATAGGAGCCAGGTTTCACTTGTTTTTCTACTCAGAAAGTGAGGTGCTAACTTTCAGATTTTAATTGTAATCACACCTTAAGCTCCATTTTGACTGTTTAAAAAGTTTAGCATCTGATTCGAAAAGATAATTGACTTTACTCCTAGTATTTGGCTGACAACTAGCAAATGAATGGTCTTCATCTTTTGCATGTTTTCTATAGGTTCATAGAAGTCAATGGAACTTGTTCAGTCATTAAGGCTCTGTTGAATTTCAGAGTTTGGTAGAATAGAATAATCTTTCTAAAATAACTAAGTCTTCCATTCAGGTATTTTGTCCTTCTGTAAGTACTGCAAAAGATAATATTCTCAATTGAAAGTCTAAATAAACCAATATTTGAATCCTTAGCAGGCCACAAAACATATTAGTGCCAATACCTTTCCATCACTACTTTTATGCATTTTTGACAGAGCCTGCTTAATGGGACATGGAGAACTGCCACCACTCCCACTAATCACAATGCTATATTTTCATAGTGTGCTCTATAGTGTAGGAATTTGGCTCAGAAGCCTCTCTAAAGTTCAAAAGATGTGTTTCAAAGAACTAAAAGGATATCTTAACCAGATGGTTGAGAAACAATTTCAAAGCTAACTGGATCTGTCAATTTTTTCCCTTTTTGAATCATGTCTTTATTTTGTACAAAAAAAAAAGCAGATAGTAAATGTCTGTATCATTAATTATCTTTATTAGGCCTGGTGCAATTAGTAATCATTTTATTCTGATTTTTCTGCCTTCTTTGGTTCATCTTTCTCCAACCTAAGGTTCACTTCTTTCTCACTGTACCTCTTTGGTCTGTACTCAGGCATTTTATTTTAATGTGAGACTCAAGGTGATTCAGTTATATTAAATCACTATTTTATTTGTTCTCCATGAGAGATTATAGCATTACTCACATGACTAGTTCTGAAAATCAGCAGTTCTAAAAAATTTAGACCTTAAGAGACCAGAAGTAGTTTGTAAACCATAGTCATGAATACTTTTCATTACACTAGGCTTGTTTTTAGCATGTACATGTGAGACAACTATGTTATGAATACAGGTCAATCAAAAGCCCTCGTCAAAATTCTCCCAGTAAATTTGATGTCACTTATATAGAACACTAGACAGTATAACCAAAATTAAAAAATTTTGATCTTTTTCTAAGGTGTTAAAGGAAAATAGTTCATACTTAACTTGTACCAATAGGAAAAAAAAATCTTTGGCTGTAATGAAAAACAATATCTATGCATGCATTTCTACTCATTTTTGTTATGGGTTTAGCCAGGTGGGCCTAAACTTAGGTTTTAAAGTTCAGCTAGGCCGAGGATTGTCAGCTGATTTAGGCTGGGCTGAACTAGCTAACAGCTGACTTCTTCCAGCCAATAATATTTTATTCCATACCATACTACATCATCTCAAAGTGTGTAAAATCCAGTGTGTGGAAGTGGCTTAGTCAGTTCTGCCATGGCCGAGGTACAAGCCGGACGCGATTCAACTTTTGTCTTGGAGCAGGTCTTGCTCCTGCTGCCTCTGCGTGCATTTTGTTTGCATTCAGGGAAGTAGAAACATTTTTGTTGTTACTCTTTCTGTTTCTTGCTATGTGTCTCTTAGAGTACTTACAGATCTAGTGTAATAGACTTTGCTTTGTATTAATTGGGGAGTGGGAAGTTATGCCTTGTTATATATATGTAACTTGTGTAAGTGTGTGTTATATTGTAGTTTCCTCTTAATTTTCTCTTTTCTGTATAAATACATGTAGTTAGTTTCAGCATAAACCTGCTTTTGGAAGTTTTTTTTTTCCCTCTCTCCCTCTTCTCTTCCCTTAACTGGCTGGGGGGAGGAGGAACACTTTTTCTTTGTCCTGGACAGTTGGTGTTTTGCCAGCTCAACCCAGGGCAATTTTCTATCAATATAAGTGAAGAAGACAGATTTTTGAATATATATATACCCACACATATATATATGTGCATGCACTTATAAATGAGGTATCTAGCATGCTGTTTCATTCCGTAGCTCAGATAAACAGCAATAAAGAAAATTTCCCACTTGCAACTACATAGTCAGTGTGAAAAGCTTTAACTTACCCTTGTAGTTACAAAAGATCATACCAGAAGATTTTCTTTTTGAGTGCTCCAGAGATGTGTGTTCATAATTCAATATGATCACAGAACTGTGAAATGATCATGTAGGGAAGATTAATATAGAGTCAATCTATAGCAAATATACTCTCAACAGCCTTAAAGATAAAATGCCAGGAAATGTCAGAAAAAATAAACAAAATAAGCATTTGTGCACTCGAGCATCTCATGCCTGTATTTCCAGAAAACTGTGTGTTTGGTTTGGTTTGCTATTGTCAGAGTATTTTCAAGACTGTGTCAGAAATAACTATTATGAGGACATATCTCAAAATACAACTTTTCAGATCCTTTCAAAATCATTAAGTAATTGTGGAAAAGAGTTTTATTTTTCTCCAAGAATTTAATATTGGGAATAACAGCTAAGAACAGAAAAACAAAATCTACCTGCAGCTATGGGTGGGCAGCTCAACACGGCTTTGTGAAAGGAGAGCACAGACCTGCCTTGTCCCCCATTGATATAAAGGGGAGTGAGGTCAGCTAAAAGACAGCTATATGAAAGGAAACTTCAGCAAGAGTCCTTACTCTCTACTGGCCCCGTGTATGGTAGGGAATAAGCTACTGTGGGGAAAAAAGATTGCATAAAATCCTCGGTTCTCTCTGTAAACCAAGAGTCAGGGAGAATGAGAAAACATCCATTCTCTGGCCTCCTGCTGGATTTATTTAAAGTCTTACAACAGATCTTAAAGCTTGAATGAATATGACAAGGTAGCCTTGCCTAAGGGCAGGGATATTTCAAAAAATGTAGGCAAATACAGAGGTTATTTGGATTATGAGAAGCTTAGGGGTTTCTTAATTGGACACTTGAGCACTCATCCAATGACTACTTAGCCACCTAAAATAGAGAAGTTAAGAGTCTAAGTATCTTTGAGGCTGTACATGTAGAGCAGGGATTAATAAATGCAGTGATATATTAATAAATGCTGTGTCACTGCTAACAGAGAGTGGCTTCTGTTTAAAATTAAATGGGACATGCTTGATCTAGGGGGAGGAGATTAAAGAGAGAGGTCTGGGGCCCATTAAAAGGAGTAATAGAGGTGAGAAGGAGACATGAATCTGA
Organism: Pithys albifrons albifrons; assembly: GCF_047495875.1. Taxonomy (NCBI): domain Eukaryota; kingdom Metazoa; phylum Chordata; class Aves; order Passeriformes; family Thamnophilidae; genus Pithys; species Pithys albifrons. The sequence goes on from NC_092461.1 coordinate 22,080,241, forward strand.
GACAAACATGTCTCCTTGATTACAGGGAAGGTCAATGAGAGAGAAAAAAAAGACAATTATATAGATTTGCTAATTTTGGATTGCTTTTAATAATGCCATGCTTATTGTTTTATGGGAAGATTTTGAGCTGTGTATGTATATTAGGATGATCAGTGTGGACAAGTCAGATATGGCGATGCACTCTCTGAGCCCTTTCCAATAACCAATGGTGTGAAACAAGGTTGCGTTCTTGCACCAACTCTATTCACAATCTTCTTCAGCATGATGCTCCAAAGAGCCACAGCAGACCTCAATGAAGAAAATGGCATCTACATCCGATATCGTACCGATGGAAGCCTATTCAACATAAGGCGACTGAAGGCCCACACCAAGACCCTGAATCACCTTGCCCATGAGCTGCTTTTTGCTGATAATGCTGCTCTCGTTGCTCACACAGAAGCAGCTCTGCAGCGCTTAACATCCTGCTTTGCAGAGGCTGCTGAGCTTTTTGGACTGGAAGTCAGCTTGAAGAAGACAGAAGTTCTCTACCAACATGCACCTCAGGAAGTCTTCCATCATCCTCACATCACCATAGGCAATTCAGAGCTTAAGTCAGTCCAGCAGTTCACCTTTCTGGGAAGTATCATTTCCTCTGATGGTAAGATCGACAAAGAGATAGACAACAGACTAGCAAAGGCATACAGAGCCTTTGGAAAACTCCATAAAAGAGTCTGGTCCAATAAACACCTGAATAAAAGTACAAAGATCAGTGTCTACAGAGCCATTGTTCTGTCTACTCTCATATATGGGTCTGAATCCTGGGTCATCTATCGCCACCACCTGCAGCTTCTTGAATGCTTCCATCAGTGCTGCCTCCGTTCAATCCTAAACATCCACTGGTCTGATTACGTGACCAATGTGTCCGTTCTTGAACAGGCAGAGGTCAGCAGTATCGAGGCCATGCTGATGAGAACGCAGCTGCGCGGGGCAGGGCACGTCTCCAGGATGGAGGATCACCGCCTCCCGAAGATTGTGCTCTATGGTGAACTCACCACCGACTGCCACAAGAGAGGAGCCCCAAAGAAGAGATATAAGGACTCCCTGAAGCAACACCTCAGCCTTGACCATATTGACTGCCACCAATGGTCCACTCTGGCCTCCAATCAGGATTCATGGAGACACACCATTCACAACGCTGCTGCTTCTTTTGAGTATGCACACGGAGTCAGTCTCGAGGAAAAAAGACAACGCAGAAAGAACCGTTCCTTGCCAATGTCACCTAGGGAGACGTTCCACTGTGCCTTTTGTGACTGGACCTGCCTATCCCGTACTGGCCTTTTTAGCCACCAGCACACTTGCAGCAAACATGGGTAGTGCCCTTCTCAAATCTTCGTTCACGAAGCCTAGCCATGATGATGATGTATATTAGAAATCACTATTGGTTAAATGTGTATTGTTAATGATTCTAGAGAGTTTCATCTAAGGTAAATAAATAATGTGTAGCTTTGGATATAGTGAAGCAGGGACTGGATTCTCAAAAGCTTCAAATCAGTAAAACTTACGTTTGAACTGCCAGCTATCAGCAGAAGTTTGTAGCCTAACTGTTATGAAAAAGCTGGAGAAAAAGCAGGTGTTTGCTCTGAATTGAGTTCCACTTTGAATTATATATTATTTTTATGCCAACTAATTAAACCAGACTGATTTCCACTGCTGGGGTCTGCAAATACTACCAAGTTATTTTTCCAATTAAATCATATTTTTCCTTCATTGGACTGAATTAGACATTCTATAGACCTGTCAGAATGATCAGTGTGATCAGCAGATGGCAAAAATGTAGGCCAGGTTTTCTTTCAGACTTGTCATCTGGAGACCAAGTAACACTTCTGACAAGTTATACAGATTTACACTGTGGAGGAAGCATTTCATGTAATATATTTGATCTTGTGGATACTACTTAAAAACTAAAGAGTTTGGCAGGTACATTTTTGTTTTTCCCTTTCCTTCTGTTGGGACTAACTAACAACAGCAATTGTTTTCAAGGTGTCAATCCATAATAGACTTGATTTTTACCCTTGCATGTATTCTCTTCTAGTTTGATTCTCTTCGTTTCATGAATTTGGTAAAACATACTTTGAAATCTGATTTGACAAAGTGAGTAAAGAAATCCCTTTATTCCAACTGTTTAGAGATATAAGCCCCAATTATGGGAGGTGGTTCAAATCTGGGAAAATCCCTTCCTTTACCAAAAAGCTCTTGACTGGATTCAGCTAAAAAGCAGAGCAGGTAATAATACATTATGGAACACATCTAACATAAATGGAAGGATGTCAGGCCTCTCTGTCACCTAGTAAATCCTTTGCTCTTTGATTTGTCATTTCTCATGAGTCACTTATTCAGTATGCTGAGTTGACAAGTGGGGCAAGAGGTCAGAGATATGTTCTGTGTTTGTTTCCTGATGCTGTCCTATATCTCAAATGTTAAAAATATAAATATTTGCTCAAGCTGATAGTCAGTGAAGTATTAAGGAGATAAATCTTTCTTATTAACTCACTTTCTCTCGCAGACTATCCTTCACTGCATGTCTTTTTGTGTAATGCTAATCAAGTTTTTAAAATTTTAAAAATAAAGAAATATTTTAATAATTAATATTTCAAACTATTTTAATTGCAGAACTACAAAGTAATTTTTTTTCTAGAAATTTGATCCAAAATAACTCAAATTGACCCAAAAATATATGTTGAAAGGCATACCGAAAGAAGTTCCTCAATACTGAATATCAGGACATGGAAGCATGATACAAAACACAAAATATCCAAACATTCACATTTAGTTATATCTCATTAAATGATCTGGCTGCACACTGAGGAGCAAGGACGTATAACTGGTAGGCAAGTACAAAACAGTGCACAGATATTCCAGCTCCTGGGCAGAAAGATAGGGAAGCAATTTTTCTTAAGTGGTAGTAGAACACAAGTGTCAGTCATGTAACCACAGAAGCATTTGCCAAACCCACACAACCTGACACATTTGCACTTATCTCTTTGTCACTACTTTAAAATCATGGGGGTTTTTCAGCTGCAGTGGCTGCATGCGGTTTGTCAAGGTGTTCTTTAAGGGATGGCTGAAGGTCAGACTCCACAAATCCAGAATCATATCAAAATGACTGATTACTGTCAAGCTGGCCTGAGTCAAGTCAGAAATGAGCTGCATTTATTTATCATGCTGTGGTGTGTGTGTAAGGTGTAGGGTACCATCATACAAGGAATGTAAACTCAAAAGTGTGTATGGGCTTCAAACTGTGACAAACATTTTTTCACTAATTGGGGAAACGCACTTACCCCTCTATAGGTTAATGATTTAATAATTCAATCAATCATGGAGACACTCAAAAGGGTTTTTAGTAATTGCCAGAAATCAGGAATATCCAAATACTTTCTACAGAACTTGAGGAACAAGCCCTCTTCTCAAAAGGGGAATAGACCTGCAGCTGTAGATTTTGACACAACTAGATGCAACATCACTCTTCTGTATGTTTCAACTAAGTATTTTGTAATTATAAGGTCTATATTTGGAATTTATAGCCAAATTTTTTGTCTACAAACTTTAATCCAAACTGTTCTCCAAGGGATTTCAAGGTCCTAGCAACATGAGAGTGTTGTCACTTTTCCAAGTCAGTGATTCATGTATCATGAGACTAGACAGGATGGCAGTGCTGTACAGCACTCCAACAGACACAACAGGCAGCTCCTCCATGTACCTGTTGGATCAGGGAGCTAGAAAACATAGAGCTTTATGTAGCAGAAGTGACCTATGGCACTTCTGGATTCAGCCTGGTGAACTCCCTGGAAGCAGTAGGACAGTGGTCAATGTGTCCTTGAATCACAGCTACACTAGTAAGTTCATTTGACTGTGAAAGTGTGTGGAACAGCTGCTTTATAAATTAAAGCAATAGAAGATTTTTAAAGTGATCGATAGTTCTAAATACCATCATTTTAGAGATAGATACCATTTCAGAAAATGTTTTAAGAGTGTGCTGAACAATTTCCGTTTGAACTCTTCTCCTTTTAGGTTAATATTAATCCAGGTATCTTAAACCAGTACATCCATTATTACCTATTACTTTTCAAAGTCTAAACTGAAGAGACAAATCCTCAGCTACTGCATAAAAGCAAATGGTTGAAGACAGATCTTAATAGATAAGGATTGTGCTTTACAGAAAGGGCTGAAACACCAGTTAATAACTGATTTGAGACATAGCATAATCCCACACTTGCTCCCTTTACTGCAGAAAAGGCATGTGATGTAAGAAATCTGTGGGACCCATCCATCCTGTTAAGTACAAAATTGAAAGTAGGCTTTTATACTTCCTTCATTTGAACTTCCCATCTTAGTTGCTTCACACACAGTAACTTTAGTTTGTAATCTAGGATTGTCACAGAAAAAAATAAGTTTTAACCAAAAAAAAAGTAAAAAAAAACAAACCCAACCCTGCATCAGACAAGCTGTGTACTTATTTTAATAGCTTGACTCTTTTCAATTACGACTTATATATGCATGCATATGTGCATATAAGTATGTGTGGGAGAGGGGGTATTAAAATTATGTGCAAGTTATAGTTTTAAGCACCATACTTTAAAATAAAATCTTGTCTTTTAAAATACTTTTCATAGTATAATATAGATGTATGCATATATATGTTTTACTCTGTTCTTCTTGCTAGCCATACTCTTGACTTATGCAATTTGAAATTAGAGGAGTGAGCCTCTTAAATGATCAGAGGGTGTAAAGGTGGTTGTGTATGTATTTTTTACATCAAACAGAGCTTAGTTGTTCTAAAAATGAGCTAGAATCATTTCAGCTATTTATTGCCCCTGTGAAAGCTTCTTACCACTTCTTTTACTGTCAAAGCAGGAACTGCTTGCCATTTTCATTTACACTCACCAGTAATGGTAGCAAACTCTCTATTCAGTGTCATAGCTTCATTGTATTGGCCTGCCTTCTGTTTTATATGATTCTGTTCTTTCAAATACTTACATATCAAAAGTCATTTTCTTTTACTTCAAATCTGAACCTCCTATTAATGTGATTTTTTGTTTGTGGAATCATAACTATCCCCAAAAGAGAGAAGTTTTAACAAAGGGATATGTCTTCACATTAATAAAACCTATATTTAGGTATAGACAAGGAAAGAGCACCCATTTGCAATCATCCATCTTCACTAATTAGCCACTTACAGAAAAATCAACTCTGAAATAAAAGATAGATCCAAATGTTTCTGCAACTTGACTGAGCTCATGGGTTCATTTCTAAAATATCCACCCGGCTGTCAAAATGATAATGATACCAAGAGGTTGTTTTCAGTATCTATACTACAAACATTGTACTCCTATTTTTTTTTTCTATTTTTAAGGATTTGAATTTTGAATGGTTATCTGTGGACCATAAAAAGAAGGTCTGCATTCCGAGGGTCATGTAAGTGCAGGCCTTTTTCAGTGACTATATGGATAGGATTTAGATAGTTAGTTAGATAGATAGATAGATAGATAGATAGATAGATAGATAGATAGATAGATAGATAGATGACATTCATGATATTGGAATAGTATTTCAGCTAGTATAAATCAAAGCAGCTGAACTGAGGACTTAGCCCATTATTTCAAAAAGCCTTTGTTCATTTTCTGTGCCTTTGGTCTACTGCCTAATAGACTTAAGATTGAGCTGGTTACTGTATAAATTCAGCTGAACAGCAACACAATACTAAAGCACAGCAGGTGACACAGAAGCCCTGGAGGAAAGCAAGAATATCTAAAGAGTTCATCTGTGTATAAGCCCACTATGAATTTATCTATTAAACAACGGCTGTAGTTGCTATCAGGTCGCTACATGATTGCAAGCAGTTGAGAATATGCTCTGAGCAACGAGAAAATGAAGCATCTAGAGCACAAATTCTGCACTACAGTGTCTCTTACACTATTATTCATGTTCCTCTCTGTTTGATATTCTGTAAGTGCTTACTAAAGAGACTACCAGTCTGTTTTAAGAAAATTGCTGCTTTTGCATCTGTACATATCATGCTTAAGAGTACAGCTGAAAGTATTCTAACAGAATTTGTGGATAATGTTAACTTCATTCTGGTATTTTGTGAAAGCACTGAAAGTGCAGTCTATCTGGAATAACACATTAATGATAACTCAGACATATTAAGTGCAGTGATGGTGTAAGTAGAAGTCACTGTTTTGCTAAGCTGAAAATGTATACATACCAAAGAGATGCTACAAACCAAAGATATTTTCACATAATTGAAATTAATAGAGGCTATATATGCAAAGATTCTCTAAAAATTTCAACACTGCCTTCAAATACAAGTTTACAACCCACAAGTTTACAACCCACACATTTACTAGGAGCAACACTTATTCCTCAAGTAGTAATATGAATGGTAATGTATATTATTCCTTGAGTATTAAATTTTCACAGGTAGAGGAAAACAAACATTTCCATGCTAATAGTAAATTCTCTGGAAAATATATTTCAGATATTCTAGAAGTATCTGTGAATTTACACTGAATTCATTTAATATTTTCAGCTCAGAAAATATATTCTGAAAATATTCAGAAAACTGACTGAGGAGGAAATGTGCAAAAACTTGAAAGCCTTGGTGATTGTGTTTGATGGGAGAGAACAGAAAGGGATGCAGACAGAATTGAAAGATGGTAGTGGGAAGGCTCAGTTCAGACTTATTCTATGATATTTGTTATATTTTTCCAACATGGCCATAAAATACATCACAGAAGTATGCGATTAGGATAAGCAAAAAACCCTTTTTATAAGAAGTTTATTACTACTTTCTGAGTAACTGGAGAGAAGTGTACTCCAGTACACCTTTAAATGATATTATTGAGCTCTGCAACATCAAGACAGGAGATAGAGAATGCAGGAGTTTAAGTTTGGATAGTCATACTGAGAGACAGCAGAACAAATTACTGCACTTGTTTTTCAGAGTCTTTCACTTTTTCCCCATGTATATTGTTGCACTGTATGTGCGCCAAGGCTAATTATTTGCTCACTTTTTATTTCCTTACTGCTTCCAACAAGAAAAAATTTGAGTATACTTTTTTACCAACTGGTTAAGACAAGCAGATCTGCTGTGCTTTATAAACAGCTTTGCAGATCAATCAGTATTACATGCAGTCAGCTTCCCAGTAAATAAACAGCATAATCATTTTTGCTCTACCAACAATTAGAGGCAGACATGCCATATTTGTAGTAATGAAATATTTAATATTAAGTAACCATACTCATGTAAGTTCATTTTTCAGATTAAATATTTGTACATATGTGCATATACATATAGACATAAATACATACAAAGTAGAATGAAATAACTTTCCTAATCCTGTCAATGCTTTTATAGCAGCACATGATGTATTTATGATGCAATTTCAGCAAGGCTAAACTATGAAATGCCCACTTCAACTAGTATTTTATTATGATTGCAAACTCTTTATTGCCAACCAGGGGCCCATCCTTTCTGTTCTGCCACCACTATCAACTATTTCCATGATAGCTTCTCCAGGCTGACAGTGATGCACCTGTCAGACAAATGGATGCTTCTTTTTCTCTGACAAGTTCCTGTACTACATCATGATTGCCAAAGCCCAGTAACAGCTAGGAGCACAGAGGAGATGCAGTGATGCAAATGCAAAGATGCACAGCTCTTCAGTCTCTACTGTATGATGGCTTAAAATCATATTGATTGCTCCAGGAAAGTAACAACTTGAAAGCATAGCTGTATTCGCCTTTAACCCCTCTCACTGTATATCATTGCCTGGACTTTAAAAGCCAAAACTAGATCTTTATAACACCTGATTCTCACTGAGCCATTGAATTCAACTGGAATACAAATATCTAGTAAAAGTAGTTTTAAAACCTCCATGAGAAAAAGATATGATTGTTACAAAACACGTTTGACTAAATCCTTTGTATAATTCTGTAGCCAGTGAAGAATTTTACTTAATATAAAGTCTTACAGAGTGACATAGTTCAGCTTCAGCTTGGTTTGTCATACCTGTGAGATTTCAAGCAAACCGTAGATTATCAGCGGCCGAATCTTGAAGTTCATTAATCAAGGTATTAGCATATTCCAACAGTGTGTTAACAAAGCACGTACTGCAATATGCAAACCGACACTAGAAAGGAGAGGTTTCAGCATACTTATGTTCTCCAAATGCTAAATAGCACTCAGAAAGTAATTGGAGATCTCGGACATAATCCACACATCTTGTTCTAGTATCAGAAGTGAATTGTGGTGAGTCTTTATCTCAGAAACAGACTGATTAGGACTTTCTTGTTAAAAATGAAAGGCTCATCACCTGTTGCAGTTGTCATGCCTACTTGGCAGCCACTAATCCTTTATATAAATTTCAAGTGAAAGGAATTTAGCAGCCACAGAGGATCTGGGTCTGTGCAGCTGAGCCTGGTGGAAATTTTTATTAAAGACACTCCAGAAGGTTTCCACCTGTTTCTTCCACCTGCTTTAGTCTAAAGCCTGGTGCAAAAAAACAGAAACAGCTAAGTCCAGATTCCCATTATGGGATTAATTTCACTGTGGATCAGCACAAAATTTCTTGGACATATGAAAACAATGTGCTCAGTGTAGGTTGACAGCCACTGACTCATTTGTGTCCTTCAGATGGCACATTCTGATGTTCATGCAGGGAACAGAGAGTGGAAATCTTAGATGCTGGTACCAATATCTTTACCACATTGGCCAACTTTAAAGTGATTTTGATACTGTAGATTATTATCCTCCTAGTGCAGTCTGGAAGGTAAATTTTGTTTCTCAGTATGATGAGAACAGGAATGTAAATGGCAAATAACCTTTTTAAAGACCTAAGTAAATAAATTGTCCTGCTGAACAGAAGATCTGCAGAGCAGAGAAAGAGACAAAGAGTGTCCCCAGCTCCTTAGAGTTTGTTACAAAACCATGATTTCAAAGAGAAATTCTTCTGATGAAAACTCCCAAGAGTAGTTGAACTTAAAAGTGCTTTTCTGGGTCCAGAGAAGATCTTCCTCTAGAAATTAAAGTACCTGAAAGTGACTCCCATTCAGTGTAAGGGAAAGTGGCAGCATCTTTAGTTCAGTGGTCTAGATTGTCTGACTCTTCTCTGTCTGTTAAATCAAGTCCATTAGTGAAACTTTCAATTAAAATTGCTATTGGTATGGACTAGATCATAACTAGGTCATTGCAGAAAACAATCATAATTGATTAATCTAAGGAGAGTTATTAAATTAAATCAGAACCCCTTAAGCTTCTTGGGAAGAACCTAAAATACAGAGAGTTAGTAATATGGAAAAGAGAGTAATACAAAGCTCATCACCTGGTAGTGTGTTGTTGTTTTTGGGGTTTTTTCAGAGGATCATAGCAGGCCTCTATCATATTTAAAACAGAAAGAAATAAATGATCCTTGCTCTTATATCATGGTTTAACCCCAGCTGGCAACTAACTGCCATACAGCCGCTTTCTCATTCCCCCACCAGCAAGACAAGGGAGAGAAACAAAAGTGAGAGAAATAATGGGTTCAGATAAAGACAGTTTAATAGGGAAATCAAAATATGCACACACAAGCAAAGCAAAACAGGAATTATTTCACCCTTTCCCAAGGGAAGGCAGGTGTTCAGTCAGCCCCAGAAAAGCTGGGGCCCCATCTTGCATAAGCATTACTTGAGAAGACAAATGCTATCACTCCAAATATCCTCCCTTCCTCCTTCTCTCGCCCAGCTTTATATACCTAACATGATGCATGGTATGACCATATTCCACATGGTATGGAATATCCCTTGGGTCAGTTGGGCTCAAGTGTCCCCTCTGGATATCCTCCTGTCCTAGTTTGGCAGGTGGGACCAGTTAACACTGTGTGGGGGTGATCAAAGCTATGTATTCTACCCCCTCTATTCATTTCCCAAGAACAATAGACCATTAGCAGCAGCTGCCCATTGAGTCATTAGCACCTTCACACCCAGCCTGGGGGGTTGTGGCTGCTAATGGGCCATCAACAGTTCAACAATACCCCAGGACTCCCAGAGTTAATCACCCATTATGTGAGTCCTCGGCCTGGGGAGGGACTGGCTGCTCCCTGAGGGTACGTAAGTGGTGGGTAAGAAGACCTTAGGAACCTCTTGTTGGATCCAGACGAACAGCAGGACCTCGACAGGAGGAGACCACCACTCTCAATCAGACTACAGCCATCACCTGCACCAAAAGGTTTTTCACTTCCTTTTGCTTTGGACTTGGGGAAACCACGTGGGTCTCAGCACAAGGGCTAACAAACCACTTGGGGTTTGTGCCCCAGGACACTGGGTTATACTGCTGGGTTTTATGAGCTGAAAGCAATTTCCCTTTGTGTCAGTGTATTTATTGTAATATTATTATTAAATTTTAGCCTCTGACTTATAATATCTCTCGTGGTGAGTTCATTTCCCCTGCTGGCTCACCTTTAAACCAGCACGAGAAGCAGAATAAACCTGGGGTCTGTGCAAGCGCTACTCAATAATTACAAAAACATCTCTATATTATGAACCTTGTGTTCAGCACAAATCCAAAACACAATTCCATACCGTCCACTGTGGAGAAAATTAACTTTACCCCACCATAAACCAGCACAACTCATCTTCCCTACCATCAGTTTCTATCATTGCTACCACCATTAAAACATGGTGAAAGTCGCCTTTTTTTCTAGGGATAAATGGGCTCTTTCCCCTCCAGATCTAGTCTCTTCAGTTTGACAATTTCTTTCTCTGGGTTTGTTATTTTACTTCTAACTTAGGTTTTCACTCTCCAATATTAGCTGTTTGCTGAAGTTTCTTTTTTCTATCATCTATCTTCTATTTCACTACCTAGTATTTTCACAGTCTCCAGTTGACACAGCATCTTTTTCTTTGATCTTACAGTTTTTCTTTTCTTTCTGATCTCAGCCTTCTCCCCAGTGCAAACTAATCCTTTCATTATGTAATGAAAGAGGGTGTTAAAATAAAGCTGCCAAGGGATGAGAACACCAATCCATCCCAGTCTTACCAGTTTGATGCCTGTGTCAGCAAGAGATGTCCAAAGCCTTCAGAGGGATCACATTTCAGAACAAGAGCATCTGAAGAGAAACACCAAGGAATTCCAGACACTAGGTCAGTTTCATTAGGGATCCAACTCAAATGCCTCTATGCAAACACAGAGAGCATAGGGAGTAAAAAAGAGGAGTTAGAGATATGCACATACCTGCAGGACTGTCATCTTATTGACATCAAGGGGATGGGATGGGATGGCTCCTATGACTGGACTGTTAGAATGGCAGAATGTAGGCTCTTTAAAAAGTACAGGCAGAGGAGGCAAGGATGGGGTGCCATGCACTGTGTCAAAGACCAGCTGGAGTGCATAAGAATAGATAAGGAGCCAACTGAGAACGTATGCATCAGGACTAAAGTGAGGGCAGAGACAGGTGACATTATGTTGGGGTTCTGCTACAGACAACCTGAGAAGGAAGACTGAGCAGATGACAGATACAGACAGATAGGAGCAGCATCATATTCCCAAGTCCTGGTCCTCATGGGAGACTTCAATCACCCCAAAACCTGTTGGAGGAACAATCCAGGATGTTCCTGGAATTCACTGATGTTAACTTTCTTCTGCAAATAAGAGAGGACCCAGTGAGAAGTGCTATGCTGGGCCTTGTTCTCATCAACAGGGAGGGTCTGATGGGGACTGAAGTTCAGGATCAGTCTGAGCTGCAATGATCATGAAATGGTGAAGTTTAAGATCCTTAATGCATCAAGGATGGTCAACAAGCCCTCTATTCTGGACATGAGAAGAGCAGACTCTTCAGGCACTTGTCTGCTGCAATGCTATGAAATAAAACTTCCATTATCATGGAGGGAAGAGAGGCCCAACAAAACAGCCTAATATCCAAAGATCGTCTCCAAGCTCAGGAGACATGATAACAAAGTCAGGCAGAAATGTCAGGAAGCCTGTGTGGATGAACAAGAAGCTCCTGAATAAACTCAAACACAAAAAAAAATCGTACAGAACAGGTAAGGAAGGAATACAGAGAAATTTTCCAAGCCACCAGGGATCAGGTTAGGAAAGCTAAACCTCTGATAGAATTAAATATGGCCACGGATGTCAAGGCAACAAGAAAAGCTTCTATAGGTACATTGATGATAAAAGGAAGACTAGAAAGAATGTGGACTGATGGAAGGAAGGAAATGAGAGATTTGGTTATCCAAGATACAGAGAAGGTTGAGGTAACCAACAAATTTTTGTCTCAGTCTTCACTAGCAAGTGCTCCAGTCACACCACCAAAGTCACAGAAGGCAAAGGCAGGGACTAAAACAATGAAGAACCCTCTGATGTAGGAAAATATCAGTTTCAAGTCTATTTAAGGAACCTGATGGTCCACAAATCCATGGGACCTGACAAGATACATCAGTGAGTCTTGCAGGAACTGTCAGATGAAGTGACTGAGCCACAGTCCATCCTATTTGAGAAGTCATGGCAATCTGGTCAAGCTCCCACTGTTTGGAAAAGGGGAAAAAAAAACAAACCATATTTTTTTAAAATGGAAAAAAAGGAAGAACCAGGAAATTATAGGCTAATCTGTCTCACCTCAGTGCCCAGATAGATCATAAAGTAGATCCTACTGAAAACTATTGCAAGACATACGGAAAATAAGATTTGTGCCATCCAGCAGTGGCTTCACTAAGTTCAAATCGGCCTGATGAATCTGGGGGACATCTGTGACAGGCTAGAGCACAGATGGCTGAGGTAAGACTGGCTGACATCTTGTACTTGGACTTGTGCAAGGCATTTGATGCTGCTGTACATGGCATCTTTGTTTCTAAACTGAAGAGACATGGATTGATGGGTAAAACAATGAGTGGATAAAAACAAGTGGCTGCATGGACACTCAAAGAGTTGTGGTTAAAATTTCAATGTCCAGGTGGAAACCAGTTATAAGTGGCATTCCTCAGGAGTCAGTAGTGGAACCAGTGTTGTTTAACATCTTTGCCAGCAACATGGACAATGGGATTGAGTATACTGTAAGACCCCAGGCTCAGAGCCATGAACTCACCCACATGTTTTACTTTTAAAAATATACAAGGTTCCAAATATTCACCCACTGAAATTTTGCAGAGCCTTAATGTATTAATATACCTTGAGATATTAAAAGACAGAATACTGCATACACTTTCTCAGTAGATACTTTTCCTGATAAGAGAGAAAATAAGAGATCTCTACAAAAGTTCAAAAGGGGTAACATACAACCAAGATAGAGCATTCCACATAGCTATGACTTGGCACATGCTAACTCACACACCCTATCAAAATCCAACGCAGTAAAGAAAGACATTAAGAAAAAGGAGTAAACAAAGAGATTAAGGAAAAATAGCTACTGACACATAATCCTGTGTAAGTTCAGCTTTACATGCTGGAGATAGGTCCCAGAAGAGAAAGAGGACAGAGGCACTTATTGCTGGGTTATTTGCTCTGCCTGCTGTGACCACCTCTCCCAGGTGGGACGTCTGGCCCACTGTCCACTCTGTTGCTCTAGAGTGAGGAATGGTGTAGCCAGTCAAAGACTGGGTCAAGGACTCCAGGCTGCACAGTCTGGGAGTGCCCTCAGGCTGCCCTTTTGATTGACAGCTACTCCAGTCAGCCCCATGGGGCTGCCACACAGGCTCAATGAGCCCTTCCCCTTCCCAGGCACACTCTTGGTTTCTAGCTCAATGATTAAATAATCCAGTGCCTCACACACACCCTCAGCAGTTTACTGATGGGTCCAGCACCAAGACGGGGTGGAGTCAACACAATGAAAGGGAAGGATTCAATCCAGAAGAACCTTGACAGGCTCAAGAGGTGGGCCTGTGAGAAATTCATGAAGTGCAAGAAGGCAAAGTGCAAGGTTATGCATCTGGGTCCGGGCAATCCCAAGAACAAAAACAGGCTGAGTGGAGGATAATAGACTGAGAGCAGCCCTGAGAAGAAGGACTTGGAAGTGTTGGTTGATGAGAAGCTCAACCTGATCCAGCAATGTGCACTTGCAGCCCAGAAAGCCAACCATGTCCTGGGCTGCATCAAAAGCAGAGTGGCCAGCACGTCAAGGGAGGTGATTCTCCCCCTTTACTCTTCTGAGACTCTACCTGGCGTGCTGTGTACAACTTTAAGGTTCCCAGCATAAGAAAAACTTGGACCTGTTGGAGCAAGTCCAAAGGAGGGCCATGAAGATGGTCAAAGGGCTGCAACACTTCTCCTATGAAGACAGGCTGAGAGTTGGGATTGTTCAGCCTGGAGAAAAGAAGGCTCTGGGGAGACCTTAGATCAGCTTTCCAGTAATTAAAGAGGGGTACAAGAGAGCTGAAGAGACTTTTCACAAGGGCCTGTAGTGACAGGACATAGGGGAATGGCTTTAAACTGGAAAGAGGAAGGGGATGGAAGAGGATGAGCTCAGATTTCATATTGGGAAGCAGTTCTTTACTGTGAGGGTGGTGAGGCACCGGAACAGGTTGCCCAGAGAAGGTGTGGATGAGGCCCTGATTTAGTGGAAGGTGTCCCTGCCCATGGCAGGAGTGTTGGAATAAGCTGAACTGTAAGGTCCCTTCCAACCCAAACCATTTTATGATTCTCTAGCAACCACTCCACAACTTATATATCTAGTTTTCTCTCATTTCCTTCTGTCTCAAGCACTATTTTTAATGTTTTCTCATCATTGTAATATACCTTTTCCCTACTTTTCTCCATGCTGCTCAGAGTTCTTTATATCTAGTGCATTTACTTTAACCTTAGTATTGGAAGAGGTTGCCCAAAACTTACTAATTTTTACTTACAAGTAATATTTGGTCTGTTATTAGCCTATTTCATTTAAGAACAAGATGCAACAAGATTTGGAAGCCTTCAGATGTAATGAAAATGCAGATATTCTAGTAAACATAGTAATTTTGTAGAATAATATGCTGTCTTCCTCCTTCTTTAAATATTTAAAATCATTTTGAAACTCTTTCCACACGGTACACAAGCAGAAAGCAATTGGGTAAAAATAGCCGTCATTAACTTTGGAGATGCACTAAGCACAGCAGGTAGTACATAGCATTCAAATTCAAACCACCACTTCTCACAGGCTAAGTCTGGAGGGGTTCTGTTTTCTGCAGGAGACAAGGGAATATCATCTGAATGCTCATTAAAATAAAACCTAAGGACTGATCCTTATATCTTTATTGCAATAAGTAGACAAAATTAATTTGGGACTCAGGACAACTGTGCTTAAAAGGAGCATAAATCCTTAAAGAAAGCCTATGAAAAAACCCCCAAATTAGTGAAATAAGCTAAATATTAATTAACTGTATTATAGACTCTAAAGGATGGAAACTTGACCTTTGCAAATGTGTAACTACAGTAGTTAAAAGTCCACAAAAGGTACTTTGAGGGAAATTTGTCACTTCATTTTTCAGTATTCAGAAGAACAATATGTATTAATGCAAGACTGTTTTAAATGTTTGATATTTCTTGTGGAAAAGATACATAGTTCATATGTAACAGAACTTAAAACAAAGTATGCTAGTAATTGGTCTTGTTGGCTGTGCACTGGGTTTGCTGTGTTAATTACAGCCACTTTTCTTTTTCACCTGCTTCATGCAGGTCAAAAGTTAAATTCCTGTCCAACACTTGTGAGCTGTAAATAGACTCCACCTGACACCCAAAAAATAATTTTCAGTGAAGATTAAGTTTGAATCTCTCATAATACCAAGCATGACCACAGTGCAGCTCACCAAACCTGCTCCCAGGAAGCACAGGATTTTTGGCAGGAGTACAGTGGCTGCACATAGTTGCACATTCAGTGGTGCTATTCTAAATCTGTCAGTGACCTCCAGGATACAGAAGCTCCCAAGCTGTCTAAACTTGCTTCTTTACTAAATAACTAAACCAAGCCAGTTTTGCTGTCATTCATATTCATTGGTCTTGAGTAATTTCTATATTAGCAAATTTAAAATCAAGCACTACTGAAAATTTGTATCCACTGTCAAAGTAATCATGGAAATGTTAATGAGACCATAAGGATAGACAGACCACAGGCACAGGCTAGTGTTTTACAGAGGTGCACATGCTATTCAGAAGGGATTTCTGCAAAGCACTCAGAGACAACTTCTTGAGGTATGTGAGCCTCTCTTGTCCCCAGCCATAGGGAGAATGCTGTTGTTTGTAATGCTGCTTCAGCTGATCAGAGGATTATCTACTATCCTTGGTTGAAATAGACTGTGGGAAGGGGCAGGTTGGTATCCAGGGAGTTAAAAAATGTGTTGACTATTAGTCTTTGGAAACTTTCCTGATTACAAGCCCTTTGTAGTGTCCTCTGTTTTATGTGAAGAGTTGCTGGTTTCATTCTGCAGTTTTGCAGACAGCTTTCACAGGAAATAAAAAACAACCACAAAACAATTGACTTCAGTTGGTTGCAGTCTTAATAAACAGTTAAGGATTAAAGGTGGAAAAAACAGAACTGACCTTCTTACAAAGGTGCAGTGGCTCCTATATGGGCAGAAGGATGGCAGAGAGGCAGTGGGAGGAAGTTCACTAAGCCTTATCCCATAAGAAATAACTGTCCCAAGAAAAATGCTGAATAAATTCCATGTGCAGGAACTTCAAGTCTTCACCTTTCCTTAGCACTTAATTTTCTTTAGTGATTTTTATAATTAATTATCAACATGCCACTAGCTATGGCATTATACAGTAGACGTCACCAAGTTAGGCCTTTCCATCTATATCAAGCAGGATAATATATTTCAAAGTCAAACGGAAAAATACATTAGGCAACATGATGGCAACAGTAACCCTTCTGGATATATTGCACCATAAATACTAGGAACCACTAAAGTAGAGCTTTTATCAAATCCTGGCCCTGAATGTAAGAAACTGTGGCTTCCACAAATCAGAAAAATGATACAATAAATCACTCTTCCTGATGTCATATTATTGCATGCTGCCATCCCTAAAGAACACAGGATGGTCAATAGTTGGTGTGAAAAATGGACCATCCACTGCAGGAACTTTGAGACATACACTAATCTCAAGTTAATCAACGTCAAGGGAATAAAATATCCAACTCTTTGATGCTGTTATTCAAAGCTTCTTTTTGGCAGACTACTAAAACATATATGGCTAATTTGAAATTCAGATTGCTTTCAACAGCAGCCCTCCTATGCTTAAAAGTAGATGTGTATTTAAGTGCCTTACAGAAATGGAACTTAGAAGGGAAAATGGGATAATAAAGATTTAAGAGTCTGAGCTGACAAACCAACCAATTTAAATTCAGATGGAGATGGTGCTTTTCATGTTATAGGAAGGAAGTCACATAATGTTCATGTCTGTTACTTTGTAAACAATTATACTTGTTCTGTTGGCACTGGCATCCCATGATTATTTCCCTTATCCAATTATGACTGCAGCTTAAATTCCCGGTGTAAATCTTTCTCCCACAAACAATTCAATTGGTTTACTTGCCTCCACTGTGACTAGCTGATCATGCACTTTTACAGTTTGTTTCTTCCCCCCACTCAAATGTGGGATCACGTGCTGACTTCCAAATCAGTTTTCAACTGAAATGTGCTTTACCGAACACCTCAGCTTCCATGAACGGGGTGGAACAGGATGTAAACCTGTGTGGCAAAGCCTTTGTGTAACCAAGGGCACAGAACAGTAGTAATACAACCAAAAGAAACAAGAGAGAGCTAACACCTCCTCCTGTGTAAGCAATATATGGCTATAACTAGCTAACTCCTCTATGACCAAAGATGAAGTTTCTAAAGAAGGCAGCTTAGAAACAGGTGTTGTAGGCTACATTTATGTATATCTACACTGTCTGAAACAGAATTGCCTCTGCTATTATTAAAAAATTAAAATATTATGGCCTAGGAGCTGAGAATCATCATCTCCATCTAACTACATTTAAAACCATACCAGCTGTTGTACCACATCAGACTTACCACTTTTTGAATTGCTGTAATAATACTAAATCATGGTCCAAAACTACTGAATCTAGTCTGTTATTTTGATGCAAAACTAGGAAAGAACTACAACTTATCCATAAACATCACTTAGTGCAAATTCCAAAGACAATGCATTTGGGAAGGTCTAAGTGAAACTTTGATGTAAAGCAGCCTTTGAAATTGCAGCAGTCTATGGAAATGTAAATAACCACTCAGTTTTATTGTTAGGAGTCAGATATAATGGGGAGGGAGGACAAAGGAACATTTGTAATTTTATGTGTAGAATTAAAACATTTTTAGAGAAAAAAGTGCATGACATTTTTCAAGGCATTGTACTGGTTTAGGTGCTTTTCAGAGCAAAACTCAGGTGAGGGGACAGATTATGTAAAGGGACATACCAACATTTTATATATATTATTGTATCAAAAGTAATGACATTGGCTGATTTTTCTAAATTTAATAATACAGTAAGAACATACCTGCTTGAAACAGTCTCCAACTCAGTGAGGAAAATGAAGGGATGCTGAGACAAAGCACCAAATCCTGTATTTCAATGGCATCTCACCTGCTTTCAGACAGCATTACAGGTGTGCTAATAAAAACTCTATAAATAGGAAGATTTCTGATTTGTTTACCATTTTGAGTAGGATAAATTAGACAACTGAAGGTCTTATTGGGCTTTAAAAATATATATATATTTCTACTTCATTTCAAAATAAGTAGCAAACTAAAGGGTTTTTAAAAGGAAAAGTACTAACTCTAAATAAGCTTTAGAAAATACATTCTTTTTCAGAACAGCTGGAAAAATAGCTGTTCCTAGCAGTAATTCTCACTTCATTGTGTTACTATTGATGTTGATTCATCTTTACCTGGGGTGAAGTAATGCTGTCATTGGAGAGTCAGGAAGGATGGACTAGAGATCAGTGTGCTTTGTGTTGGGCTACAGCATGTCTTCTAGTCTTCATTTCTTTCAGTAGTTTGCTCCAATGGCTATATTTTCTCATTATTTATGTGTGCTTCATTCCTGTTTTGAATGGGCCAGGCTTTAACTTGTTTTCATCCTGAATTTCTCTGGAAAAGAATCAAGAATCCTTCCTTTTTTTGTCTTTATTCATTAATGGAAAAGAACTAACAAAGTCATATGATTCTGTTTTTTTATAGCTCTTGCTTTTTGAATTTCCAGTTCTGAAATTAACTGTTTTATTGATAAGGTGTGTCATGCAAACATAGCAATTATTTACATTGTACTTAGTGACCACTGATTTTTTTTAAGTACTGTAAAAGCTATTCAAGTACCTTAGGGGTTTATGCCAAAGTATTTTTCCTTTGAGAAAAGCAATTTTGTCAACATTGAAATGCTTGAGAACTCCTCGAATCTGATATCTCCAAACCTTTAAGTAGTCACTGAGGATGAATGTGACTTGGAGTCCACAGTTCAAGGATTTTAAGAAAGAAAATAAACACAATCAGGCAAACATGAAAATGTTTTATGAGTTGGTAAATTGCTCTGTATCAACAAATTCACGTGGTCAAATATCACATTGATTTGGGGAAACATAACAAGAAAAATAATCAAAGTCCATAAAAATGGTAACTCGGGGGGTTCTTCATATGAATTTAGCAATACAGAGAAGCAAGAGCCTATGCAGTAGAACTAGATTAACATTGAGATTATATTCATTAATCTTGAATATTACTGAGATTGTAGTGAATTCTATGACTGGCAGTTTTTTTCTACCAAGACTGTGTTTACTAGCACTTCTATTCTGCTTCATGCAGTGTCCTCTGGCTCCTTGTGGTATCTGTTTTTTAGAACAGTGTTCCTTAATAAATGTTAGTGTCAAAAAGCCTGAACTGGAAGGAAGCATTTAAGGTGGACTGATTTCTTAGTATTTTTTTTCCTTTATTATGTCTGTGCTATCATTCCAGAGACTTTAAATACTCCAATATCACAAAGCAATGCTGTTATAAGGAATTGATGCACAGCACTTTAAATTGACAATTAACATTTTTCTTGTTATGTTTTTTCAATCATGTCTATTATGTTTGATAAGCCCATTGGCTGTGTGAAACTATAGCTGCAGTCTGGCTAAGCTCAAATGACCACTGTAACTGCAGATTTTGCTTTCAGGTTGCAGGATCAGCCCCCATTCTCTGGCAAGTGTTTGAATTATGCCTTAAAAACCAGAGTCCATAAATGGAAACAACAAATGTCACATATTTTTAAGCGTTTTACTTTTTCCTTTGCTTTTATGCAGAATTTCTGTCCTTTTCTCAAAGCCTTTTTGACCTAGTAAACTGATAATCTGAAGAAAATTAAAAACAAGGATGTGCAAATTATTTCAGTTAATATAAATTCCTTTATTTTCCCTCCTGCCTCAGTGTCACTGTATTCACAAACTCTCCTGATGACTTACTACAAGATGACATTCTGTATTTTAAAAGCTGCCAGAAAAAAAAACCAGTCTAAATAAATTAGATATTTCAAAAATACCATTTTGCAAGCAAAGTAGAAAGCTTTTTGGAACTTGTGATCTTAATAAATGCTGTTTCTTGTAGAGCAATTAAGTATTTTCCCAATGAAGCACTACTCAGAGCTGTTGCAGACTATATTTAGTCCTCTCAGACCATTGCAAATATTTATAACACCAAAAGGCAGTCAAGCAGTGACACCCAGTGGCTTCAGAAATCTCTCTTCAATTTCCATCATGGATACTTTTTTTATCTCTTTGTTTCAAATCTAGTACTACTCAAAATGGGTAAATAATTTCCTAATGAAGAGCTAGTCAGAACCCAGGAATAATCCATAACAACTCAGACTTCTCTGCCTGACTAGGTGACTCTAGATGAAATGATTTGACTACCACAAATATGGACATTAGTCAGTTCCATGCATTCAAAGAGTTACTCAAGAAACACATAGAAATACACTCTGCAAATAAGCATTGAAGTTAGCCTTTAAACAATCAAGGGTACAAATTTCTATGTTTAAAATCTTTTACCCATCAGAAAGAAAGATAATTTTTAAACATTTTTAAAGCCTTTGAAATTCATGAATGGAAAACATAATATAGATGTGGAATTCTATTAATATTTATGATATCAGCAAAAATAAATAAGAGGTGATATTAGTACTGGCAGTTGAGATGACAGCTTGACATTTTCAAAGTCATCTGGAATTTAAACTGCAAACCAAACCAAAATTCTGCCAAAGCAAGTTTTCCTACCAAACATGACTGAACTATACTTTCCACAGAGGCATATCTTAAAAAAAAATTGTCTGCCCAATATAAGGAGTAAATACAAGAAGACCCATTTTTGATTGCTGTGTCTCAGAGATTAAAAAAAAAAAAAAAAGACTTTTTTTCTTTTTTAAATCAATAGCCTTGCTCTATTAAAACAAGCAAAATGTCTCAGTGGCGTAGTACTGATGACCATAAAAACAAACTATCAGATCACCAAGACTTTTAAAATGTTCCAATAGCTGTTCTCAGAATATGTCTCTGCCTAAGAATTGTATAAAGCATTTCTATCTGACAGAAGGTGCAGAAGAACAATCCCAGCAGAATTCTTTGTTCTGCTTCTTCTCTACCAGTCCAGTATAGCCACATAGGTGCATGGAAATGGAGGCTGGAGCTGCATTATACCTGTTTCAGCATATAGGCTCTATGATTTAATACAAGTTTTACAAACTGAGCTCAGGAAGAAGACATGCAAGTCCATGTCCATTACTCTCACATATCTTGGCGTTCTCTCACATTGCTGTTGACTGCTCACTGCAGAAGATGATGCAAGACAGGCACGCAGCACGTCATTTCCAAAAACATCAATGCATGCCTATTTCAAAAGAAATTCTGTAAACAGAATTATAACTGATAGTCTGTACTATTACAGCAATGGGAGGGAGTGCTGGCATCTACTTAGAAATTCATAATGGCTCCCAAGCCAAGGTGTTGCTGAAGATCCAGCCAGACCCTACACAGAGGTGCCTGATAAACAGCAACAGCTGAGGCAGGGAATTCAGAGAAAGCTCTTCCTCTGGAAAAGCAGGAGACTGCAGTTCCACCAGAAAGTGCTGGCCTTCAGCATCAACGTTACTCTCTATAACTTCTTCATTAGGAGTTCTTTTCAAGATTGGGCAACCAACAATTTTAAACACAATAAAACAAGGAAAATGGTAAAAGTACTTTTCTTCTCTCTTTGGTATTTTGGCAACCACATCTGGACTCCTCTGGCCCCTCCTGGTGTCCTCAAAGACACTGATGGGTGGAGTGTATCCCCAGCCTGGGGCCTTTGGGATAGTGAAGGACTGGGGCACATGGTCCAGAGAAGTTGTGGATGCCCCATATCTGGAAGTGTTCGAGGTCAGACTGGATAGGGCCTTGAGCAACCTGGTCTACTGAAAGATGTTCCACCCTATCCATGTCAGGGGGGGTTGGAACTAGATGATCTTTAAAATCATTTGCACTAATGAGCACAAGACTAATACACAGTTAGAAAACTGAGCCCCATGGCAAGTACAGGAGCCTGCTCATTACCAGCTGAACAACACTAACAGCTATAAATTTAATCTAGAACATCCCAATGAAATCTGTTGTTATCTTGAACCTTTGTGCCCCAGTTCAGTCATCATAAAGGACTGTTGTGGTTTAAGCCCTGCTGGAAACTAAAACCCATGCAGTCTCTCACTCAACCCCTCCTCTCTTCTCCCCAGCCTGGTGGAATGGGGAGGAGAATCAAAGTAAAACTTGTATGTTGAGATAGGAACAGTTTAATAGCTGACAATAAAGTAAAACAGTAATAATAGTAAATGATAATGATAATAGTAATTATAATAAAAAGGGAAAAACAAGTGATGCATAATGCAGCTGCTCACCAACACTCACTGATGACCAACTCCCCTTCCCTGAACCTAGATGGGCTCCTCTTTCCTCCAGCTTTATCTACTGAGTATGTCATATGGTATGGAATATCCCTTTGGTCAGCTTGGATCACCTGTCCTGGCTGTGTCTCCTCCCAGCTGATTCTTTGCCAGTGTGGCAATAAGAAAAGCAGAAAAGGTTTTGGTTCTGTGTGAACACTGCTCAGCAATAACCAAATCACCTCCACATTATCAACCCTGTGCTCCTCAAAAATCCGAAACACAGCCCTACACTAGCCATTTGAAGACAATTAACTCTACTCAAGCCAAAAGCAGCCCACAACACCAACTATTCAATGAGTTTGTGATAATTTGGTCATCATCAAAAAGAAAAGGCCAGGGATGGACCTCATCAGAGACTACAGCTTCCTACCGGGAAGGTGTAGAGAAGATGAATCTTAACTCTTTTCAGAGGTGCTTCATGGTGGAAGGATGAGTGGCACTAGGCAAATTCTGGCAGATGGAGAAATACCAGTTAGAAAAAAAATAAGAGATTTTCAACATGATAGGGCTCAGCCATGGAACAGGTGCCCAGGGACATTGGAGAGTCTCTGTCTTTGAGGATATCCAAACATGATTGAGCAACCTGACCTGGCTGGGAACGGTGCTTAAACTGGAGACTTCCATGGATCTTTCCCAGCCTTTGTGATCCTGAGGTTTTTTGAAATGTCAGGCTTCCTGCCTTATCCAATAAATGACATTCACTGTTCTACCCTTGTCCCACTGGACTAGTCCAGCAAGCTCTTGGGGCAAGCCTAGCATAACTTGCCCTATGCAAATCCCTGCTGTCTTCCACTGCCTGATAGCTGCTGCTGATTCGGGCAAATAGGTTTTCTTTCAATGGCAGGGAAAGCATTCCATCCCATGGGTTTTCACAAATAACTCTTGTCTTCCCTTCAACTTCTTCAAATCTGTGGCAGTGTCACCTGTGGTCGTTTTGGCTGTAGTTTTTAGCTAGGCCTCAGTTTCTGCAGGCCCAGAGAGTCTATGTGGATTAGAGGGAACAAGCATCACCTGACTTAAGCAACCAAAGAGATATTTCATACCAGATGATGCAAAACTGAGATATAAATACAGTAGAGTAGGAGGTGTTCTCTCAGTTAACATTATGTCTGCAGTAGAGACAGGACATGCTAATGCTGTCCTGCTGTGCTGGGCCTTGCTGCTGCTGTGGCTGTGTCACATTTTGTTTTAATTCAGGGAAGTAAACCGTTTATTGTTATTCTTTCTGTTCCTTGCTAAGTGTGGGATCTGTCTTAAGTGGGAAGTGGAAAATTGTTGTCATGTCTAACTTGTGTGTGTGCTATATTGTAGTTTTCTTTTAATTTTCTTTTTTCTGTGTAAATATATAGAATTTGTTTAAGTTTAAACCTGTTTTGAGTTTCCAGGTTTGTTTTTTTCTTTCTCCCTTTTTTCATCAGGACAGGGAGGGAGACTCACACTCTGTATTGGGCAGTTGGCATTTTACCAGCTCAACCCAAGACATGCCATAGCTGTATCTTTTTTTTCTCCCTTCCACTGTTCAAGGGCAATTTTAAAATCAGGTATGGTGACAGTAAGATCTAGCCATGCAGTATTTTCCTCAATATAGGTTTAAAAGCTGTTCTTGCCACACAGCTCACAGTTCACTCAGAATGTATCTTTGCAAACTCCTCACCAAAGGAATTTTAAAAATATATAAAATCACCTCTAGCTATTTACTGAGAGATAGATGAAAACCACCCTGAACAGAAACCAAACTGAACAGAAAACCACACTGAGGAGAAAAATTGCAATGGGAACAGGTCTTGGCTTGCTCAGGGACTTGTTAAACAACAGCTCCAAGGTCAGAGATGTTTCAGAGTAGAGAAACCATTTGCTGATTGCACTCTTCTTCTTTCTTCTTTTTCTCTTCTCATAGTTAAAGGCTAAGGGAGATGGGCCTGTTTAGCATGGAGAAGACTGATGGGACCTTATCAATGCATATAATATCCAAAGGGAGGATGTCAAGAGGAGCCAGGCTCTTCTCAGAGGTCCCAAGCAACAGGATGAAAGTCAACAGGCAGAAACTGATGCACAGGAAGTTTCACCTGAGCATAAGGAAGAACTTCTTTACTGTGTGGGTGAACACACATTGGAACCTATTTTCCAGAGAATCTGTGGAGTCTGTTTCTGGAGATATCTAAGAGCTGTTTCGACACAACCCTGCATAACATGCTCTTTGGCACCCTGCTTGAGCATTAAGGTTGGATTCATCAACCTTCCATGGTTTCTTCCAATCTTACCTGTTCTGTGATTCTGCAAAATGCAGAAAAGACTGAATTGTGCTTTTATGGCAAGGTTTTGGTATCTGGGGGGCTGCAGGTGTGGCTTCTGTGAGTAGACACCTTGAGCTGCCCCATGTTGGAAAGAGCCAGTATCATCTGACTCCAAGACAGACCAGCCACTGGCCAAAGTTGAGCCCAGAAGCACTTCTGGTGGCACTCTGATAGCAATGGGAGAGAGTAATTACATCTACTTAGAAATTCATAATAACTCCCAGGATGGAGGCCTGAATAAAAAAAGACATTGTTGAAGGGTTTTGCAGGACACTTAACTCCCCCTTCTATTTTTTCTCTCTAAAAATGCAGTGGAGTATTTGTTTTGAACAACAGATGCTGCCATTGCTTGTTTTATAGTGAAGTGGCAGCTGTCCCTTATGTTCCAAAAACAATGCCAAACCTGCTCTTACGAGACTTATTATAGTTTCTTTGATACAGTAGTAAGTTGATCCAAGTGGGCTATTCTTCCTGTTGAAGTTTTCCTTCTTTTTAATAGACACTTGTTTTTATACTGGAGGTCACTGCTATTATCATTACCTGTAGTGAGAGGATATTTGGAGTAATAAGCCATATGGCATTCTGCAAAGCAGACCAGAGCGTGAAGCTAAAAGGGAATTAAGTATTTTCATAAATGTAACTACACTTTCACCTGTATTAGTTCTACAAAGGTGCCAATTGTCGTGTGAACTATAAGTAAAAATACTTTACATATGGGTTTTATTTATATTATATTAAAAACTTAGTATTTGGTGATGGAGAAGAAATTTGTGATATTAAGGTGTTATGGGTTTAGCCAAGTAGGCCTAAATTTAGGTTTTAAATTTCAGGGTAGGCCTGGGACTGTCAGCTGATTTGAGCTGGGCTGAACTAGCTGACAGCTGACTTCTTCTAGCCAACAGTATTCCATACTATATTCTGACATCATCTCAAAGCGGTAAGAGCCAGTGTGGGAGTAGCTTGGGCAGTTGCTTCATGCTGTGGTCCTAGGACGACACACCGTGCCATCCCAGTAGGGACAGGAGGCCCAGTCCCACAGCACCGGCTCACCACCATGTTATTTATGTTAGGGAAGTAAAATGTTTGTTCTTAGTCTTTCTGCTTAAATCTGTCTTTCTGGGGATTGAGTCTCTGGAGTGATTTGTAGTTAGAATGGTAGAATTTGTGTTTCCTGGGGAGTGGGAAGTTACTTCTTCTTATTTCTAATTTGTATGTGTATTGTAGTTTCTTTTAATTTTTTCTTTTCTGTATAAATATATATAGTTAGTTTAAGCATAAACCTAGTTTGAAGGGTTTTTGCCCCTTTTCCTCCCTTTTCTCAGCGAGGAGGGAGGGAAGCTCTGACATCTGTATTGGGCAGTTGGCATTTTACCAGCTCAACCCAAGACATAAGGTCATGTTCCCTCCTCAGACATGACGATTTTTGTTTACTTGAAAATGGGAAAACTGGACAGGAGTATATCTGTAATACATCTATAACATGAGGAAGGGAGTTTTTGGAAATTAAAATGATATTGCTTTAAATCTGTGGACGTTCTCAGATGGCTGGAGCAAGCGTTACTCAATCTTTGTTAAACCCACCTCTAAAGTGAGTGCCATTGATTAGGACAATTGGCTCTGGTTGAGATGGCCAAGATCTTAAGCTCTCTCTGAGCAGCAACCACAAGTCAATATGAATTATGAAGCACTGATGCAAGTTTTTGTGATGGTAGATTGTTTAACAAATGAGTCAATAGTTCATGCATTTAAATTAATATTCTCCTTGTCAAAACAAGTCACAGTCCCAAATGCAGTACACTACAGCAGCATAACCTGAAAACATACAGAATTGGCCAAGTATAAGCAAATACTACAACTGAAAAGAGTTTCACTGGTCATTCAGACTGCCCACAAGTATCTTTTCAAACTCTAGTAGAAGGAATCTACACTGATAGAAAACCCATGGTTTAGGTAAAGGAAATTAGACATTAAATCTTTTCCAGTTCCTGCAGGTGAATGGTACTGTTATCTCAGCCAAAGCAAGTTATATTTTGTTTATATAATGTAACTCTACCTTACCACTAAACTGAGATTCCAACTTTTAAGTCATGTTCTTGTACCACCTGAGTGTCCCAAGAACTGGTGCTGCAAAATATTATCAAATGTGTATTGTGCACATCCTTATTATCTTGGTTAATGGTGTATTTCATCCAATTTCTGTCAAAGAAAACCTTACAAACTGAAGTCCTGTTGCCTCTAGTTTAAAGAGCTTCCAGATGAAAACCCTAGTTTAACTATGACAAGCCTCTCAAATATGTTTCTGTTATCTCCTGTGCTGTACTGAATGTGGGTAAAGAGGACCTCGTTCTCACAGAGCTGAAACCCAATGAAGAGTTCGGAAAAAGACCATGCAACTGTAAGTAGATTAAAAAGGGCAAAACAGAGTAATGCAGGACATTAAGCACATCATAGTGAGACCTTTTAATCTCAGGATATGGGTTTCTGGAGTTTATATATCACAGCACATAGTGAAAGTCCCACAAATAAGGTAGAAAATGATGAGTTGCAGCATATTTGAGAAATTCATTAGAAAAAGGATATTCTGAGGACCTTCTTTTTACAGTTTGTATCACAGTCAGTGATTTAAAAGGCCATTGGTTAGATGCAAAAAAAAACCTCAATCATTTATGTAAAACAAAATATTATTTAAAAAATAAGCTCTTTTCCTATTCCCCTTTTTTTAACTTTTTTTTGAAAAGATATAATCTGTAAGGCCTGCTTGTTCCACCTGAAAAGAAAGGAGGAAAAATAATCCGTTTGAAAGAAAAATAAGAGAGAAAGGTAGTTCAGAGAAATCAGCTTATACAAAGGGATGAATCTTTATTCTCAAGTACTTGTACTTCATGGTCCTGAATTTCAGCTGGTTTATAATTGCCTTTGCTCTTTATAGTGCTTATGTATATCTCACATGAGTTCACTTACTAATGTGCCCCTTCATTCTTTTCACTTCTAGCACTTCTAGTTGCTCTTGAAAATTCTTTTGTTGATTATTCTGAAACATAACTACCTGTACCAATTTAAAAACAATTGCTTCTAATGTCTTGTGTTCCTTTATTGGCTGTATTATGAAATCACAGGGATTTAAAAAAAAAAAAAAGGAAAACCAGTTTATATAAACAGCTTGATATTTTTAGAGCACGAGGTCAAGCAGATCAGCTTCTAATTGGAAACAGATTAAACTTTGATCACTCCTGCAGAGCTGTCCAGAATTGACTGAAGGTAATCCCCACAAGCTTTGGAGTGAGTGTAGCTGAGATATCTTGCCAGTGACTTTGCATTTAAAAACTGAAGGTCAGAAAGTCAAAGCAGCACACTAAAGCTGCAAAGACTCTAAATCCTACTGGGGCATGGAAACAAATGATGTACTACGGGGAAATACAAAAGAAGAGCAGTCCAAACTACAAATCAAGTACTAAATTGCTTCTAAGCTCTCCAGTTCACTGATTTATGGTAATGTATGAATGCGTCTCTTTCAGCAATACTTACATAAAAATAGATAGTATTGTAGCTCATATCTGAGGAATGCACATAATCTTTGTTTCTGCAGTTCTTCAAAATGGAAAGGCTCATGGGATTTGAGTGATGATGTGTAATCATTGAGGTGTTTATGGTATTTTTATAATGATCAATTTATTTAAATTGCTACATCCTAAATATTTAAACATACCCTGTGCTCCTGCAGGTATGCATCATTTAATATTGCTTACTGTAAAATCTCACCAAAGTTCTCTTCAAACCTGTGCAGTCCCACAAACAAGTCAACAAACTTAAGTTGTTTTTGTATCTCTGGAACACCTCAGTTGAAAACTCTTTTCTTATTTTACTTACACTTTTTTAGGGGGGATATCTTGCTCTATAGGAGTACCATAGGTATTTAACTTAACAGAATTATCTTATGCCTTGCTGATATATGATATAATGTCTCATTCAGCTCTAATTGAAGGACATAACGATCAGATAGCACAAATGGGCAGATGCAATGGTGACTGCTGTAACCTTTTGTACATCTGCAGGAAAGGCAGTCAAAAACACACAGTCAAGAAAGCACTAGCCTTGTGAGAAGGTTTTCACCTACCTTTTCGGACTGAAATGCATTCAAGTATTTGAGCTTAAAATAAATTACTTTTGAAAGGAGCCTTGTTTTATTAATTAGTTGAAGAAGTATCCTGTCAAGGTGACATGAGACTTAGGTAAGAGTACCTGGCAAACTCCATGTGTATGTGCCTGAACAATGCTAGATGAACCTATTAAGAAGACCAGTTTGATTTTCATCTTTTTTCAATCTGCTATTATCTTTTGTGGTTTTTTTTTTTTTGTTAAATTAGAATGAATTTAAGTTTTTATGGTTTGGGATTTTTCGCCATTTTGTCTGCTTGGTTGCTTGCTTGCTTTTGGATTTGGTTTTTTGGGGGTTTTTTTGGGTTTGTTTCTTGGTTTTTGGTTTTTGGTTTTTTACTCTCAGGCTATCAGTCTTGGAATGCATAAGACATGAATTAGTTCCAGAAACATCTATCTTCTGTATTCCTGAGTTTTCCTAGGGAAAACCTTTTCTGCCAAAATTGTGGAAATGAAGACATATTGATTTCTATGAAAACCTTTTTCCAGAGGATTAAACAAATATAAGTTTTAATTTAAATTTTAAGCATAATGTCAATATTTTCCTAAGTGCATTGATTGGATACAGTGAAAATTTGAATAAAGGCTGAAAATCTCTGACTTCACAGAAGTCAGGTGGTCTGTTTATTAAGAACTTTATTTTCCAGGTTTTCTTAAACCTAATTTTTCAAGAAAAGAGGAGAAAGCCTAAGCAGAGTACATGGAAAGAGTTCCAATTAAGTTTTTCAGTACCCTTTACAGAAAGATTCTGGAGGCGTAGATGGATGAGATGGATTTTTTTCACCCATTTTGCAGCACTAAGCTGTCATTCGTCTGTGATTTCTTATTCTGATGTGCAAAGACGGGCGTTTCACTGTCCCTGTCTGCTTCACGTTTGTGTTTTTGAAAAGCTTTCTCAGTCCTAAGCCTTCCCCACCATGGTAACACCAACCCTTGAGCAACCCAAATGTGGAGGCAGGTGACTGTCACTAGAGGGCGCTGCACACCAAACTTTTTAGGAATTTTAGCCTCCACCCCCCCTCCCCATAGGAACTGGGTGGTAGCAAGGTGGGTTGCGGTGATCTAACTCACCTTGCTGCTGCGGTTCTGAACTTTCTAATTAGTCGTTGGATATCTCTGATAACCCTGATAAGTGAAACACAGGGCTTCGGGAAATGGCTAGGAGAGAAGCGAGCCTAGAGTTTTACTGGAGATGCTGTGTGTCATTTTTCTGAGTGCTTTTCCCACTGAGCTTTACTTAAATATTTGTTTGTCTGTGCCATCTCCTGACATTTTTTTTTTCTTGATACATGTATGGCTACATTTTTTAAATTACTTTTTCTTTAAGTCATTGAAACATAAACGGGTTGATATTTTTAATTACATAGCTTCCTACTTTCTTCCAACAAGCTGTAAATAACTTTTGTGCGTGTCTAACCCACCTGGGTTTTCTGGTAATGTGCAGTGGGTGGGCAAAGCAACAGCTCATGCTTATTGTGAAGATCTATACATATACCTGTTGTTACTTTGTTGCTAGGAACACCTATTGTTACAGCAAAAGCTACTGTATCAGAATAACGGGAGACTGAGGGCATGGTGCTGTGAAACAAGACAAGTATGCAGCTAGAAAAGTGCCTAAACCCCAGTGTTGTTTTATTCCTTTTCTGTCACCCTTCAAAGTGAGTATTTGCTCTTTCGAGCAGACCTCAGTAGCAGCATGAATGCAGCCTGCCTGTGCAGCACCACGTAACAGGGACGCACAAGCCAGCTATGAGCTGTGCTGGGCAACACTGCAGCTTCTGTTGAGACACCTATGGGAAATTTAATGTAACTTCCTATGTCTGGGATGAACTTAGCTTCCAGTAGGATTTGGCACTTCTCTCCAATTAGTTATATTTTGGAAAAAAAATGACTGTCATACCGCAAGGGCAGAAATGTTGCCACAGCTGCTGTCTTTGCCATTTTTATGTTAACTCCTCGGAACACAGGAAGGTATCTGAGTTGGAAATCATACCCAGTTATCTCAAAGCTTTTGTCAACATTTGAGAACTGAGAGTATGTTGTTATTACATGACCTATCAGGAAGTCAGGCAAGGTTCTTTTCTTGTTTTGCCCATGACCCCAACCAAGGAACAGAAGGGATAGGCATGCAGAATGCTCACTTGAGAAGATATATATCTTCTACCCTTCGGTTCCCCTAAATGGAGTGGAGAATGTGTCCATTCCTTTCTAATCTTTAGGATTTTTCAGGGAAGTTTATTTCCATGTCAGTGTAAAGAGTCATTGTGAAACCTAAGCCAGAAAACCGGCAGTGATGATGTGGTTGGATATGTGAGTTTGCTGGGTATAGTCTCCCTAAGCTACCACACTGCATCACTAGCCAAGAGATTTGGTGACTTTGTGCTGACTGGTGCAGTGGGATTCCCAAAGCTCTAAATCAAAGCTTGGTCTGCTGCCTTATACGGGGCATTCTGAGGTGCACCATGGCTGTTGGATGTTAAGAGATGAAATAGGGCATTTTTTTTCCTGCTCCTTTCTGTTTATGTTCTTTTTCTGAAGACTCAACTTGTTAGGAGAGACATATTGGGAGAAATACCACTTCCAATGTAGTCAGAAGAGATATGTTTCCTTTTGCTACATAAATTAAATGGGCATTTATCCAGTGAAATTCATGCAGGATTATTCCATTGGTGAGGCCCAACCATGTCAAGTTGTATTGTATCTTGTGCTCCTGTTCACCAGTTCCTTCTCTCTGGTCCCTCTGACAGGAGTGTCTGAGATGGGGGAAAACTCTTCCTCTGCTGACAAGTGCTTTTAAGTCAATTAGTTCTAATACAAAATAAAGAGATCCTGTTTGGTAGGCCACAGCTTCTTCCTTGCTCCACATTCTGCATGTCTGTTGTTTACCCACATACATACTGTGAGATGTCAGGCCTCTTCCTTTCCACAATAAAGAACAATAAATGCCAGAAGATGTTTCCTTACTTTCTCCTCTTCAACCTCAAGCATGAAGTCTCTGCTTTACAGCAATTGCTGTATCCTGTTTCCATATGGTTTGTGGTACACAAAGCAGTCAGGTGATGACCTTCAGTAAGAACAGGTGTCTTAACCCCACATATTTGTTTCCAGAACTATTTAACATTCACTATTTGCCCTAAGATAGCAAGTCGGCTTTTCTTATGGTAGTTTTCCTTTAGAACCTGTCCTGCAAGAGGTTCCAATTTAAACCTGACCTGATGTAAAAAAATAAATTAAGCCATGCAGATGTTAGTTGCAGATAAAATTAATTCATTTTTTGCACCAAGAATAGCTTTGACAGGACCCACACACCAAATCCTACTGCATCCTCATGGATCGGTGCAGGAGAAAATAGATTCAGATGCTTGGTTAAGATTCATCTTTGAAAAACTGCCTCAGAAAACAGTCACCTTGTTTTGCTCTTGCAACGTGACTTCTGAGGAGAGATTATCATCTTATCTTTTAGGCTCTGAAAGCCTGGGCAAAACTTAATCAAAGAGGAGAGAAAGGAGGAGTTAGTCATGGCATACAGGGGTTTGGTACTTCTGTTTGAGGATCCTGTGCTAGAAACTTGTATTTGCTGAGATTCAAGACCTGTCTTCTCAGATACTCCCACCACCACCACCACCACCACCCCAGGAGTGCATGTGTGACATAGCTAATTACATTTTCCCTTGGGCATGGATATGGAAGAGTGGTGTGTAGGGACTACTTCCACAGCTTAGGATGATATTCACATTTGTCAACAGAGAAATAAACCGAGGTTAAGGAATTACTGTTGAGGCAAATCTCTGCTCTGTACAGCTGAAACTGTTGGCAGAAAGTCTTTGCTTAAGGTTATTGCTCATCTTCATTGTGTGAATTTTGCTTCAAATGATTGGTGATCTTGTCAATTAAGTTTCAGCTAGTTGTTTGTTTTTTGTTACCCTCAGCATAATGCTGTTTTTATCTGTTGAAGAGTATCTCTCAAATAGGGGCTTTTAAGTTGCCTCAGTATCCTCTATAATGTTATAATTGTCATTAGTCTGTAAAAATCATAAACCCACATCCCAGTTGCTAAAAATTACAAGTGAAACAGCAGCAGACCCACGTGGTGCCCCCTGAGTACAAAATAAAAGGAAGGGAAAAGTGTTGGTGAGTATGATGGTCCCAGTCTGGTCAAGCGTGGTAGTAGCAGTCCTGTCATGGTTCTGGTTCTCCTCTGGATCTGATGAGTGCTATCCCAAGCCCCAAAACCCGAGGATTATATATACTAGGTTCAGGTGGGAATGCCCAGTACCTCACTCCAGGGCGAGGAGTTTCACAATGGGTGATTTGACTCTGTAAGTCATGGGATATTTTTGGAATCTGCCAATTAGCAGACATGACCCCTCAGACTGAGTGTGAAGGTGATAATGCCTCCCCAAAGGGGAGTTATCATACACTGGTGTGAAAACAAAGAAACACTCCCTTATTTCACAGGGTTCTCTAACACCCAGCTTGTAGCTTGAGGTGCCAGGTGTGCCCTGGGCAGCTGCTGCCAATAATCTATTATTAACAGTTCATGAGAAATGACACAGAGGATGTAGAATACACAGTTTTGGTTGCACTGTCACAGTGACAAACTGGTCCTGGCTGCTGTAACTAAGACAGAGATGCAGGAGGAATTGTTTTAAATTCTACTGCAATTAATGTAGGTAAGTTTCAAAGCTATATTTGCATTTCTCTAGACAGGTATTTTTGGGACAACTTTGCTTTGAATTGAAGCCTACTAGGAAACAGTGTCATAACCATATCCAGAATTGGCTAGAATGACAAATCCTTAGAAAAAATTTCCACATCAAAAAATTATCTCGCCTGGGGTGAAAAATAATAAATTAATTAATCAAATGCTCTTGTGAGCACTATAAGCTCAAAACCTTACTTTCTTCCATGAGTTTCAAAGTATTTTGATGTTCTTTGGTTCCAGTATTAGAAATTCCCAAATAGCCAGTTCAGAATAAAATTAAACAGTCCCTATCCATTTTTTTTCTGCTTTGGTACATGGACAAACAATAAAATTTGGGAAGTATTTCCTGGTGTCTGTGTCAGGAATTTGGATTAGGAGAAGATGGTTCAAGAATTACCTTTTTCCTTATCTAGTTCAATTAGCTGGCATTTTCATGATGCCTTATGACAGCATGTTACCTTACTGACCTCTTTTGGCACAACACACTGCAATTCCTTAATTATTTTTAATCTCTTTTTAATGTAATTAGTGCAACTAGCACATTCTCTACTGCCAGTGGAAGTGACCGGTGATAATCTTAAAATAGGGTAACCTGCCTGTGCTTGCCATCTCTTTCATTATCCATCCTTTTTTGTGCACCTCTAAAAATTGGGACAGGTAATTGTCACAAACCCTATTTGTCATGGGAAGCTGAGTTGCTCATTTGAATGAATATGAGTGAAATTAGCTGTGCCTTGAGAAATGTCGCCTGCTCTGCAAGCTAATTTTGTAGCTGGGTTCCCTAATGTTAGGTAGTAGTCCTCTGTGTATGAGGCAGATGAATGTTTTTGTTTCACTGTTTAGGTGCTTTAATTTGTTTTAACTTCAGCAAAGCAGAGATATAACAAGTTTTACCAGGTTCTAGGGGGAAAAAAAAAAAGGCAGTTAATACTATTCTATCATTCAAACTTGTCACTTCAAGTATTCATTATGTACAAGATGAGGCTTGGTTTGACCAAACTTCATTTAATTTCTTTTACAAAATACATTTAGACACCTCAGTGCGAGGTACTTCCTTGTTGTTTGGTGGTCGTAGTGTTGGTGGGGTTTTCATTTTTCATAGCAACTGCTGCCTTCTTGTGGTTTTGAGTTGCTGTGTCTGTTTTGCCTCTCTTTAAATTGCAAAAAAAGACAGAGCTGAGAGGTTTTGGAGGATCACCACATGACATAATCAGAAAGCCTCAGGATCAACATTCTGATTAGAACCTCTCAAAAGGAGGTGACTGGGCAAAATTCACTCTATCACCTCTATTGGTTTGGTTATCGCAAGTTGATGATGTGGAAATTTTGCATCATTAGTTCAAAATTAACAAAGGGAAAAAATCCTGGGGCAGTCTACTTGAGAACAGAAAGACTTCAGTACCTCTTCTGAGATTCCTGATGCTTTTAAGTTACTTTGATTTCTTTTTTCAGGGTAAGATTGCCTTGTAGGGAGAGACTGGGTCAAATCAGATTGTGCTCTACCCGTATGTGCTCTGTATTTTCCAGTGTGTCCAAGGTGATCCTAGGCAAAGAGTAACAAAAACGGAAAAGAAGAAAGTGTGGACATGTTTCAGCAGGAGACCTTGTACTGAAGAAGGACTTGCTTTGTCTCCTGTAATTCTGTGGACTTCTCTGAAAGTGATGAATCATTCTGGCTTTTGCATCTGAAGGACTGGCAAGGATATTGACCGCCCTCTTCCCCCTCCACCAGCCTTTCCCCAGTTTATGCATGCATTCATTTCTGATGGCACATAACAGCAAGAAAAAAACCTGTGAAAATGAGACTCTTTCAAAAAATGAAACTTGTAAATTCACCTCCTCTTAGAAATCCAAAGCATGATAGTGCAGTACTGATCACTTTGCTGTCCTGTGAAATGATGACTTTGTTCTTCATAACAGTCTGGAAGCCAAAGGTTAAAGGCTGAATTCTTCCTATGCTTTTTCTCAGGCTGAATCTTACCCAAGAGATCGACCAGATCCAGGAGCTGTGTCAGAAGCCCTTGCAAAACAAGGATGAGCTCAACTTGAGAATGTGTGAGAAAAGCCATGAGATAAATGAGTGGTAGGAGAAATAGGAGAGGGAAAGATTCTTTTTAAGCACCTATTTCATTCTAACATATAATCAGAGCACCTATTTTTTCATGTAGGTTTCTTTTTTTAATGTAATACCACTTAATGGAGGGAAAATTGTTCTGTATCACTGAACATGTTATTCCATTTCTTAGTAAGTGTGCCCCAAGAACAATATCTCCCCTCCAGCATTACTCTCCCTCACAGAAAAAGTCCTGGGTCTTTGAAGCTCTTTGTGCATTACCTTGCTTACCAGACCAAGTTGTCTTTCTATTTTTTAGGTTTCTGACTGGAATGGCAGCTGTACTACTTATATGTGTTAGAAACTGCTGCTTCACTACTCACTTGAAAGGAAGACAAAATAGTGGGAGCTGCTCACCATCTCTTGATTCCTGTCTTACTGCTATCTTTGGGCTTACTGCCACACTTAGCCTTTTAGAAGACATTGTGTATGTCTAGGTAAATGATATGCAGGTAATTAGAAATCTAAGATTTAAATTTAGAACTAAGCTAATGTTTGAATTTGTATAAGCTGTCTGTACTCTGTGTGTCTTCAAGGCCAATGATTATTTTGGGTAATAGAAAGTGCTATTTGAAGGTGAAACTTTGCATCATAGCACTTATTAGTAACTTTCCTTGCACTGACTTTGTATTGTTTTGGAGTCTCAGCCTTGGACTGAAATTATAAACCTGTCCCATCCTCCAAAAATATTTTAGATGGTCTTTAAGGTTCCTTCCAACCCTAATCATTCTATTATTTCTGGAAGTGGTCCCTAAGTAACCCTGTAGTGAAGGCACTCTAATTTTCTGCCCATACAGCTTTCTGTTATGAAATCAAAATAAACGCTCTTCGAGAATGATCAAAATGCATTTAGGGAAAGAGGATTTACTACATTAGAAACAGGACACTTGCCAGCTGCATCCACTACCAGCTGCTCTGAACTTTTTATATAGCATTTTCTGAAAATGGTGTATTAGGTTATATAGGACTATGCATTCTTACCCAAATTCTGATTTTCAGAGCCAAAGTAAAAGGCGAGATTCAGAGTACTATTAGCAAGTAGAGTACTCCATTATCTAGCTAGCAATGCAACCCTGTTGTATTAAGCCTAGAGATGGAATCCAATGAAGAATTTTAATTAAAAGGACAATTTGGAATCAGTAATGTTTTTATATTTTCCTATTTTCCTTTGCATTGTGAAGTTCTATATTATGAGCAGCATACCCATACTGAAGCAGCTGTTCACATTTGAAAGAAACTGTGAAAGTGTTTGTTGATGGGGTTAGCCCCTTTCTAAGAAAAAGTGCATGTGTTCATATATTGTAAAAAACCAGCTTGCGTATTAAATTTATATGCCTCAGCTGTCATAGCACTCCCAAAAGTCTAATTGTAAAGGTTTTAGCTGAATTGAATCTGTCTGGAAATTCATTTTTCAGCATGTCCAGATGCTATTGTACCTGAACCAAGTCCTGCTGTGCTGGAACCTCATGAGTTTTCAAAAATTGAATCTCTAGCAAAACTTATGGTCTTGCTTTCTCTTACAAGAGCAAGAGAGCACAAGGCACTCTCAGTCCACAAGGCATTCAGTGCATTTTCTGGAGTGTCCAAATAACAGATAGTTATTCAGGGCATCAGTAAGACAAAGACTTTTTTAGCACCTAAAAATAAAATCATAGAATGGTTTGGGTTGGAAGTGACCTTAAAGATCATTTTGTCCAAACCCCTGTCATGGGCTGGGACACTTCCCACTACAGCAGGTTGCTCAAAGCCCCATCCAACTTGGCCTTGAACATTTGCAGGGATGGGAAATCCAGAGCTTCTCTGGCAACCTGTTCTAGTGCCTCACTAACCTTACAGTGCTCACGCTAAATAACTGCTTCCTAATATCTAATCTAATTCTGCTCTCTTTTGGTTTAAAGCCATTTGCCCTTCTCCTATAACTACATGCCTTTGTGAAGAGTCTGTCTCCAACTTTCTTGTAGTCCCTTTAGGTCCTGGAAGGTGCTCTAAGGTCTCCCTGGAGCCTTCTCATTTTCGTGGCCCTCTTCTATACTACCCTCCAGCAGGTCCATGTTCTTCTTAAGATGGGATAACAAATAGTAAGAATCATCACAACACAAAGAGGCACCCTTTGTGCTGCTGTTCAACTTTCAAGCTTATTGGTTCAAACCTATTAAAAATACATTGTTTAGTTTTCTTTGGTTAGGGGTCTTTTAGCAGGAAATATATTTAATAAGTATGATTTTTTTAAAGTCTCTGCAGTCAGGAAGACTAAGACATGATTATTAAAGTCACAGAAATAAAAAATAAAACTACATTGAGTCTTATGAAAAATCAAAATAGCCTTGGTGTGAGTTTTGCAATGGAGTGACTTATGAATTTTTTTTTAAAGCTTCTCAGGCTAGCAGTGTTGGGGCACACCTGGAATTAGAAGCTTGTGCTGTGTATACAGGACAGTAAACAAGCTAGCTTGAGGCCTGACAGGAGCCTGGTGTTTCATCTTGGCAGACTAGATATGCTACTCTTCAAGTTGTCCTGTGCTGTAAGAACAGTTTCACAGTTTCTGGTGTTCACATACCTGTCATAGTTAGGAATTAAGTTGTTATTCCACCACTTCTATACACAAAATTGTACAGAAGACACAGCATGAAATATATCCTGAGACTGTCTCTGTTTTTTTTATTACTCCTTTTCTAAGAAACAGCTCTTTTATGTGATAGCCTTTCAGTCTTTCAAATGAGCCTAGTTTTGAAATACTGTTTTTTAATATTTTCTGGGAGTTTTAACCTATTTAATGAATTAAATATGCTATGGAAAATCAAGTAGAGTTTTTCTCCTTAGCCCAGAAAAACATATTTTAAGCTTACAAGAGTGCTGGCCAGGCAGTAGATGGATAATATATTGGGCCAGTGTTTGTCAACAAACTTTATTAGTAGTCATGAGTTTCTTCATAAATCATAAGTTGCTCTATGCTGTAATTTACCATTGTTGTATTTTTATAAGCCTTGGCGCAAGGTATTGTGTCTAGGACAAATGTTGCTTTATACCCTCACTGATGTCTGTCATTTCATTGACTTACAGTGTTTATTCAATCTTGGTGTGAAGGACAGGTCCTGACCAGGCAATGTTGTCAAACATACAGCCAGAGAGTCCTCGTGGAAGAAAGAGGAAGAGAATGGCAGGTTCTTCATTGTTTCTCTCCTGCCAACAGATACAGGAAAAATACATGGAATAAAATACACACAAAAATCTTGACCATGTTCTCTGTCCCCTTGCTCCACAGATGTTTAAACAAGCCCTTTACCTGTTGAGAATTTGTGTTATATACTTTATTTCCATTGAAAGTAAGAATTTAGTTATCTTCTATCTTCCGAAGAGACCGGAGATTTGTTTTCAATATCCTTGCCAAAGCATGCTGGAAACAGGGGAGACAGTCAAAAAAAAAGTTGTGGAAAAATGTATTAAATACAGAAAATTATCTGAAATAGACAAATATCCTTTAAAAACAAGTAAACAACAACAACAAAGACAGAAAAAAAACCCCACTGCTTTGAGCTATCATTATGGTCCAGTTACCTTGTTATATGTTTTAGAACTTCAGAGGTGTGTTAAGAACAGGATTCAGATTTTTTTAGTTAGGAGCAGAGAGCATCCCACTGCAAGGGGGCCAGTCCCCCTTGGGCCACTGCCTGCTCTGCTGCTCCCTGCCTGCTCCTGTAGCCTGTCAGCAGTGCTGAACAGCAACGTTGGCAGATGGTGTTTGTCTGCCAGGGCCAGCACTGAAAATGTGAATGGATAATTCTTGACAGCAAATAATATTACCCTTGAAATTTAGAGAAGACCAGCATGTACCTGTATGTGCTGTCAAAAAACTTCCCATTTACATCTCCATAGCCTTCACACCATGACACTGAGAATGAGGTCTAGGCTGCCTAAAGGGTGTTTTACCTTTAACTCTGGTGTTCCTTATTTTTTCCCTATTATTTAACCACCTATTGAATCATAAATATAGACTGACATTTCAACAAGTCTTATTATTTAAAACAACTTTATCCAGAGCACTAAGGTAAGTATCCACTGAAATAACAATGGAATATCTTATTTCATTAAAACTTTCAAATTTAAAAGAAAAACAACAAAACCTGACTTTGAGATTGTACTAGGCACAGAGTTATTGAGGGTTACTTCTATGAAGGTAACTACTAGAAAGTAGAAGCTAACAAATGAAATGGAAAAAGCTGCCAAAATTTTAACTTTCTATTTAAAGAGCTTTTTTTTTTGATCCATGATTGAGTCAGTCTTAGGAAAACTGTACTATGAGACAAATACCCTAAGAATGTCAAGCTGTCTGCATCTAGATGCTAACGTGAAAATTCTCCAAATCACTAGTCGTTCTTGAAATATCTATGTACGTATTGTATGGAGAGGATTTGGAATAACCTGGAGAGGCTGATGTATGCCAAGTAGTAGGGAAGACATTATCCAAATGAGAATTAAAAGCAAAACTAAGAACAAGACATGCATGAAATTGCACAGACATGATGAGATCAAAATATCACCCAAGTAAAAGAAAACATGTTGTTTACTTACAGCTCAGAGTTATGCAGATGGTAAAGTAGTTGGCCAAATTTATGCAACATATCACCAAATAACTCATCTTCAGTCATGCTTGTGTACCCATGAGGGATTGTCATGCCTTGTCTTCACAAGACATGAAAAAATCACAATGCATTCCTATGGACATCAGTCAGCACTTCTGAAGGGACATAAGAAGTGCTACAACATAGTACAAATTTTTCTTTTACAAATATTTATTTTTTAGGTTTTTTTTCTTCTGATCTATTGAGTGTTTTTATATAAACCAGCATTCATACATACAGAGTCAGGAAAATGAGAAAATATCATATTTCTCAGTGGATTATACTCTCTTGCCTTTCGTTTGTTTTTTCTTGGCAAGAAATCTTCAGAAGAAATACAGTAATGTATGTAAGTGAGGCACTAACAATAACAAGCATGCCTGCTGGATTGCAAATGCAGAATACCTTTGACAGCATTCCAAGGCTTATGCTATCACCCAAATTAAATCTGCTTCAGGAAGAATTTCTTCACTCTAAGGGTGGTCAGTCACTGGAACAGGCTGCTCATGGAGGTGATGGAATCACCATTCCTGGAAGTGTTCAAGAAACAACTGGATGTGGCACTTAATGGTTTAGTTGACAAGATGGTATTTTAGTCAGAGGTTGGACTCAATGGTCTTAGTGGGCTTTTCCAACCTTGATGATTCCATAATTATAAGAGAGCAAACGGTACATTGCCTAGCACATTTCACATTTCTTAGAACCTATCTCACAACTTAGAAGTCCTCCATGGCTCCTAGCACTCAGTGGCTCAAGCA
This sequence comes from Pithys albifrons albifrons, assembly GCF_047495875.1. Taxonomy (NCBI): domain Eukaryota; kingdom Metazoa; phylum Chordata; class Aves; order Passeriformes; family Thamnophilidae; genus Pithys; species Pithys albifrons. The sequence goes on from NC_092461.1 coordinate 22,121,806, forward strand.
AGATAGTGTGCTGCAGACAGCGAGGGGAAATGGTGATTTCTTCATCCCTTGCCACTGCCCCTGTCTTCTTTATCCCAAATGGGCCTTCCCTCCAAGGGCCAAAGAAGGTTCTCTGATTTGGGGAGTTCTGAGGAGGTTTGAGGCGTGGGGACGGAGGCGGGGTGGGGGGGGAGAAGAGGGGGAGGGTGTTGAGTGTTGGGTTGGTTTTTTCTCTCTTTTTTTTTCTTTCTCTTTTCCCTTACAGGGGAAGTGGTGCCTGTGCTTTATGCAGTTTAACATTTGAAGGCAGAGAAACAGTTCTGAGTATGCAGACATCAGGAGGATACTGCCTTTAGACACCTGAACCTGATTGTGTAGATGTAGAAACCATCTTCCTTAAGCCTTACAATTTGGCTTGAACAGTTATTGATTGTGGGAACCATAGCCTGAAAAACAAATCTTTCCACAAATACTTATCTGAATACTTGGCTTTGTACTTGACTTCTGTCTTTCCTTTCAGCAAGTACTCAAGCTAGTAGTATTACTTGAGAAGTTTTAATTTTTAAGCAGTGATTAATAAGAATACACAGAAACCAAGACTTGAGTTCCGAAATGAAGCATTTACAGAGTAGAAAAAAAGTTGGTTAATCAACATGTGCTTGTGTTGGTATATTATAAAAATACTTGATACCTCAAATAACTGCTGGACAATTGTCATTCATGGTTGTTTCTTTGGGGTTTTTCTTTTTTTATTTTAAAAATATTCAGCATGTAAAAAATCTACTAAGAAGAAATTGACAAGAGGGTATTGTTCTTGTTTCATATGCCTGTCTTAAATAATCCACAGTTATAAAATCCATGGTTTAATAAATGGATCTCTTGAATTACCAATATCATTTTCCCCATGTAAGCAAAGCTACTTCTGCTAAATGGTACAAGGTCCATAAGCTAAATTCCTGTTCTCAGATGTTAGCAGCAGCTTTATATACTTTTAATTATGATTCCATGATATCAGTGCAACATAAACCACGAGAGGGCAACATTTTTGCATAGTTACAAGAAGCTGGAGTTTGAATGACTTTACCCTCTTCAGTCTCCATTCCATATAGGGCAGTGAAGGTTTTGGTTTTGGTTTTGGCTTTTTGGTTTTGTTTTTTGGGTTTTTTTTGTGATGAGATTAATCTCTTTCTCCATTAACAGTGCACCTAAAGAGAGTACTTTTTTCAGACTGCCTACCTGCACTTTAGAACCACGTGAATTCCCAATAGCAACTGACAAAACTACTAAAAGAAAAGTCTAACTGGAGAAATATTCAATTTTGGTTTAATTCAAGTGGGTCTTTTTAATGAATTGAGTCCAAATGAACAGAGTATTCTATTTACAGTCTCAGCATGGGAGCAGCCTTAGTTTTGCACTCCAGATTGGTCCAGATTTCAGCTAATTTTCTGCTTTAAACACTGCTTTAGACCTCTTATGTTTTGTTTTGTTTTGTTTTTAATTGTTTAGATTCCAAATCACTGAAATTGCTGAAGGAATGTATTCTCTTCAAGGATTTCAGAAATTAGTCTTATTTTTTATCTTCAGGTCATTTTGTTGAATTATTTTGAACAAAAACTGTCAGCAAATAACCTCAGATCACAAAGATATTCTTGACTTTCCATGCATCTTACAGATTTTAATAATTTTTTCCCTTTTCTGTAAATCTGTAAATGTGGATGAGGGTCCTAGTCCCAAAACTCCAGCACAAATCTAAAAAACCTTTCTCTTAATGACAATAGGTTGGTTGGGTTTTGGGATTAGTTTTTATTTTGCTTAATCTAGTCATAAGGCCTTTTAAAAAGTAACAAAACTATAGGCCTCACTGTGTAGAGAAGCACATTATTCTGATCTTTGTATTTAAAAACAAAACTGTAGATTAATTGCTCCTCCTCTCTAGAATGTATTGCAAAACAAGGAGTGATGGCTTTTCTGCTCTTGGGAAGAAGAGGTTGGGTCTTTTTGTCAGAATCTCTGTCACCTTTGTCATCATGATGGGGGAGGGGGTGGCATAACAAGCATTGAGTTTTTGAAATTGTATCAAGTTAAATTTCCTAGTAATTGAATTATTTACATGCAGCAAAAGAAGTAATTGCTAACTCTAAGAATTAAAAGGGAGGGATGGGGGAGGGCTGGGAGGAAATCAGTGGGAAACAAAGACTCTTTGTGGGACCTATAAGAGCCAAACATGGTTTGTTTAAACCAGTTGGGCAGGTTAAATGCAGAGACACCCTCTCTTTCAACAAGAAATCCCCTAGAACTGTCAATTCCTCTTCAGCCTAGACAGTGATTCATTGTCCACTGAATAAATAAAATAAAGAAGCAGTTGTGAACATCATGATAAAAACATCTTTGAGAAAAACCCAGAGTCTTGAGAACTCAGATCTAGAAGACAAACTCTGATCCACCTCTATCCTTAGCTCTTCAGTAGCTCCCAGTTTATTCCCCAAAAGGGTGAGGGAGTTCTCTTTCATTAAGCACCATACTTTAGTATCTACCTGACTAACATTGAATCAGAAATGTACTGCAAAAAAATAAAATGCCCTTGGAGAATACTTTTTAAGTTGAATTGAATGTTTCACAATTATTTCAGCTGTATGTTCACTAGTTATGATCCTGACGTTTACTCAGTGAAAACAACAGGTATTGTATGTTAGCACAATGGTGCTGAACGGAAAAAAATCTCCATTTGATATTTCCATCTCAAAAGTGGCCTATTCTTATCTGAACTTAGCTGTTTCCTATTAGTTGATTAGTGTTTAAATCTGGTGATAAAAATGTGATGGAAAGAATGAGCTGTGCATTAGCAATCTTGATACGGCTCCTGTTAGGTTTCTAACTTGGAGTGAATAAACAGTACAGTAACAAATCACTTTAAAACTTCTGCCACCTCTCAGGTAAAGAAGACTTCTGAGCAAAAGGACAAAATGTTCTTACTCAATGGGTGAGTTTTTTAAGACCACAGGCAGAGAGGCTATTTGTAGTCCAAATGACACTGTCTCTTTCTAATCTATACTGATGGATCTAGAAGAAATGAAAAAATATCTGCCAAAAGAGCTATTATATTGGAAAGAAAGGAATATGTACATTTATCTCTCTGCAAAACTTTTGAAAACTTCTGCTTGTTCTGCTTGTTACTTCAGTAGAGAGAGAAAAAAAAAACCACCAAGAACTTTCTGACTGAACCACACATCAGCACAGTACAGGAATTCACCCCTATCTTGAGATGAAATTGCCTTCTAGTACATATCTCTCTTGACAGTGTTTGAAAGCATCTATTGAAAACAAATGCAGTGGTCATCTAGTGGACAGGCTCTTTGCATACAGTATGAACAAATTTTCCAGTAAACAACCACATTCTAGGCAGGATCCATGATCAAGGAATTGGTCTTATATGAGCAAAACTATCAGAAAGGTTTAGGGTGAAAATTTTGACAAGACTGGAAAAGACCAAACTGTCCCCTATCACAAAAATAAATTCTAGTATACATGGAAGAGCAAAAGAGAAATAATTTCCTATTGTTGGCCAAAATTTCTTATCAATTACTGGCAAAAATATTTGGCAAAATAAGGGAAAATAAGCTCTGTTGAAATATTCCAAAGTTGTTTTGCAAAATATGAATGTTATCTCTTAATTCTTGATTTATCAGTCACCTTGAGACAAAGAGCATGGAAACATGCATTTGACCCTATATATTTGTTTTTACTTTAACTATACAAATCCAAGCCTGAAGAGAAAGTTGAACAAAAGCTGGAGCAACTACTACTGTGAAATTCTGCTCAAAGTATTAGATGGGGTTAATAGAACACACACTTTAATAAAATCTGCCAGTGAATAACAGAATAATAGCAATAAAAACTCAATTGAAAAAGCTGCTGCAAACTTCAGACATGAAAGTCTTTTGATGAAATAGACACCTTCTCTATCCTACACAAATTGCATAGTGCCATTAAAGATTTATCTCTCATTATGACTAGGTTTTAAATTATAAAAAGAAGACTAAAAGATGTTATATAAAGACTGAAGCTACTGTTTCAGCATCTAGTTCAGGCACTGCTCACCAGCTGATTTGCTTATGCCTTGTGCCAAATTACGTAAGAGTATGTTGAAGAGACAAGAATGTTTTTTCTTGGCACTTGTGACTGGTTACAAATACATCCAAAAAAGTTTCCTAAGACTCAGAGTTGTGTTAGTTTCTCTTAGACATTTCTTATTTGAAGCTGAAGAGCTTTTAATGGTGTAATAGCAATAGTAAAGTGTTGAGGGGATGCAGCTTTTTTGCTTGGTGGAGGCAGAAGACACTTCATGCTTTCAGCAATTTTCTCCTTGCTTGCAGAGTAGCTAACAATAGCCCGTACAATAACAAGCTTTGTCAGGATCCCCCCAATGCACACACCCACAAAACTTAAAAAAACTCCAAACTAAAACAACTGCACTCAAAGAAAAACATTCTGAGCATCTTTTTCTACCGGCTTGAGAACCTGAGTTCTCCTCTGCGGGCAGCATTTGTCACCATAACAATTAAAGCAGTACAAAAAAATAAATCAGTGCATGTTTGTTTTAAGATGCTGATGTTGCAGGAATACCACAGAACACTCAATCAGATTTTCCCAGGCACAAGTCTTTAAGATCAATACATGGAAACTTACAAACCTCCCACTGGCTTAGATGCTAGACTAAATTAAACCCTACTTTAAGGTCAATTACCTTCATTGAAAGTCTGATGGTTCAGAAAATCATAACCAGGGACTGGTTTATGGAGGTATTTAAATATGGATGTTCTAGGCAGTCACACACACGCACACAGACACACAGAGTTGGAAGGGATCCAAAAAGATCATCGAGTCAAACTCAAGTCAATGGCCCATACACGGGATTGAACCCATGATCTTGGCATTATTACAACCAAGTTTTAAGCAACTTAGCTAATTGTCAGAATTGGTTTGGTGCAAACCATGTCTGGCCAATGCATAAGATCAGTGTAATTGAAGTTGCAGGATTGATTATTAAAGGGCAGAACAGCAGCATGTTTGGGCTTTCTTCTTTCTATCTCTGTCTTGCTAAAAGTTCATGCACTACTTCTGCAGTACTACTTCAACTGAAGGAAACAAGATATTTTACTTCTAGTACCACACTCTAAAAATTGCAATTTTTTTTTACCATTTCTCTGCCACTTATGTTTTGGAAGTGTACTTATTGCCTCTCCGAACAGGAAGAGCTAAGAACTCATGTTGCTTGATCCCATTTTTACTGGTATTTCTTGCGGCCTGGGATGATTAACCTACTTTTGCTGGCACCTTTACCACTTCCTTAAAGTGGACATAATACTCAATACTTGTACTATTCCATAAGAATCTTTTAAAATTTGTGCAAAGTGTTGCAATGACTTGTAAATCGTTATGAGGATTTACCACTGAGAAGCACTTATATTCACTCTAGACATGCTAACTTTTTGAAGACTACCTGTGTTTGCTGAGATGACAAGCCAGTGAGTTGAAGATTAAAAACTAGGAAAAGAGGTCCTGTTGACATGCTTTTGTCTGTAAGTCAGGAGGAAGGAATAGAAAACTAAAGAAAACACTTAGATAAAACCGGATTTATAATTTCCTAGTGTTTCACTAAATATCAACATCTACCTGTAACTTCTATTAGGGTAACTTTTCAGCAAAATTACAACATTTCCAAAGGTTGCAGGCAGAAGTGAGTCACCATAAGATGAGATAGATCTTTTCCTCTAAAACTTCGCGTTTTTATGCAGGTGAAAAGTAGTTCCCTTGTTGCTGTTTTCCCAGCAAATAATTGCTTGAGTTTATGGCAGTTTTAAACTGTTTCTGTTTGTGACTCAAGTTTCCACCCAAAACTATTTATTCCAACGCAGAACTTCTAGTTAACTTTTTTCCAGAGCCTTCTACAGTATTTTGCCTTTTTTCCTTTTTTCCTCACCACTTACAAGGCATTAATTTGTTTGAAATAGTCACTCTTCCAGCTGAACAGATGTGAGCATTTTATGAAAGCTCCAAAGAATGTTCCATGGAAGCATATGGTGCTTCACTTTAAAGTTTATTTTCAACATGAAATAGTTGTGAGTGGTCATTTGTAGCTGAAGTGCTGTCTTCTCAAAGCCAAGCAATTAGGTCTGATCCTTCAGCACAAGGGGAAAAAATACGATGATATGTGGTTTTAATGTAGAGCTATACAGTGACTTTGCTTTGTTATTCATCACAGGTTTATGCAATCTATGTATCTTATATGCTAAAATTTCCTTTGAAGTTGGGTTGTGTCACAAGAACTCATCCTCAGAACTAAAACTTAGCAAAAGCTTTGGAAACTTCCTTTTTTCTTTATTGAAAGTGTTTGTTATTCTAGTTGCCTTTAATAAGAAAATACCTTAATAATTTTTAGGTGCTATCACTGCATCATTGGAATCATTGCTGCTATTTCTGTGCATGAAAATGATGTCACAATGGTCGTATGATGGCATAGAAGAGATACAAGCTTCTGAGAGGCAAGGGGAGGCAATAAAAAGGGCTTTGTGGTAGTTAATAGCCCCTGGGGAGGCAGTGTGGGCCTCAGCATGGCTGGAGGACTGGGGGAATGAACCAGGGGCTGCCTTGTACCCAGTACCATGCTCCCTCAGGACTGTGAGACAGAGAGGGTCCTTCTACTACCCAGTCCAAGCGGCAGTTCCTGTCACTCAAAGGGGAATCCCAGATTCAGGCTTACAGAAGTTTTCCACTCATTTGGTGCCAGGGTTGGTTGAGTAGGAGAGAATCTTTAGCCTATTATTTCCAGCCATGAAAAAAGACTGGCAGGAAACATATTTAAGCAGATGTCCTGTGTTTTAACAAAATGTCAGTGAGTCATCCGCATGCCCTTAGGCATTCAATGCACCAGACAGCTTTCTAATGCCTGTGGCATCTTGCTCACAATCTAATATTATGCACACATTCCACATAATAAAGCTCCACACCTTCAGCTGGGGAAGGTCCATAAAACTTTGCTAAACTCGCTAAATTTGCTGCAGCATTGAGGACCTGGCACAGGAACTCAATGCCCGATACAACTTCAATCTAATTTGATGTTAACAGCCAGAACCTGATTGTGGGCTGCAAGTGGCACTGACGTAGCCATCTTTTGGGCTGCCAGCATTTGCTGTCTTCAGACAGCCCATGCAGACAAAAGTGGTTTTGTGAACTGGCTGGAAGCCTGTGAGGTATGTATGCAGCTGTATACTACCTTAATTTTCCCCCTCTTTGTCCCAACATGCTACTCGGAGACTGACTGAAAGTGAATTAAAACAATGATATTTCAGCTTTTAACAGTAGCAAGCTCTTTGTCTTCTATGGGCACAAAAATGAACGTCCCAAATCAGGTAAATAATGATCCTGTTACATTTGACAATATGATGCAGCTGCTCCTGAGGGCAGTAGGGAAGTTTCCATTTTGCATGTGGCTTTCTGATACTCACCTGCATATTTCTTCTCCTCCTAGCAAAAGAAATAAAGCCCCATGTACTGTAGTCCCCAGTTAATGCTATCTCATTAATAGGGGAATGCTGAGTGGAAGTGACATAGAAGGACATACATCCAGCTATTGATTTACTTACTGAAAGGTCAAGGAAAATATTTACACATAACCATGTCCTGCATAGCTGATAATGAACAACTCTGCCTGCTTGGTCCTGTCCTCCTGGCCTGCCACTTAACCTGGATGTAAAGCAGTGATTTCTGTATCAGCAGCAGCAAAGCAAAGCCTCCGCTTTAATACTTGCTTGGATAACTGCAAAATATATTTGCACATATACCATATGTTTCATATCCCTGATAACCTGATGTCATGAATCAACATGAAACCATCCCTGGGAACAAACCCTAAGGTAAATCAAAACACGTTAGAGAAGCATGAAAAAAAGATTTAACAGTGACAACTAGTGCGGGAAATAAGCAGAGAAATTTATACCAATATACTGTCTAAACAGAATCCTACACTGTTACAGAGCTGACCTTGGATTAGTAAAATTTGGAGGTTTTTTATAAGCCTGCTTTCTTTCACACAAACAACTCAATCACTTCCTTTTAAAAGAGAAATAAATGCTTTTTCCAGTCAATCTCTCCAATTATTCTGTAAAAACAGGTCTCATCAAATGTCATTTTCACATATGATTATTATACCAGCTTGTCTAAAGATACTGTTAACTATGCTCTGCTGGCAAGTATGTTTATGGAAGGGATAACTTTAGAAACTGCTTTACAGGTGTTGCTGTTTGGTTTTACTTCTTATGAGGTCTTAAACAATGCATATAGCCTTCTTATGCATCCATTTTATCAGTGTACTCCATGTGTCACAAATAGTTAATTAAGCAGCCTCAAAACTGAGAGTTATTTCAGGTGAAGCAAGCAGCAGGGGTGTTTCTTCTTTGGAGGAAACAAGGCCTCTTAGTTTCACCCTTTGATTAACTTCAGGCTAATTTTAGTAGTTCTTAGCCTTGAATACACTCTTCTCTGAACTGTGTGAAAACACTGCACAGACTCGGTATTGCTGAATTTCTAGTGTTTCTCAGATTCTCTAATGTCCCGCAGAGAGTTCACATTGAATCATAAATTGATGAAGTGGTCTCACTTTCACCTAAGGTGGTATCAGACCTTTTCTCTTTGAAGCCTCAGACTGCTGCACCCTATTCTGAATGGCTTTGACTTGCAAATACTGTTCCTACATTGGAAACCAAAATCTTGTCATGCAAGAGGACGACTTGTTGTGTATACTTTAATTTGCATTGCTCTCAAGGAGAGGTAGAAAAGCACAAAATCAATGTAAAGAACATGGCTTCTGGAAATCTAGTTTATTGATGTTTTTGTGAAACTAAAGAGAAATCACATCATACACCTCTGCTTTTGCAAAGTTAGATGCAACAAAACATCTGAGGTTATCTGTATGAATGCCTCTTGCCAGTGACCTGCACTGACAGTAATTGGAAATGAACTATTGTGACTCTTTTAAGAACAACATTGGTAGAAAATGAAAGCATGAGAAAGCCTTCCTTGCTGTTGAATTGATTTGCTATGGAAGTGGGAACAATTCTTTCCTGCATCTTGCTTGTGAGTTGCTCTCTTGCTGTGAGAAGAGGATGTGTTCATGTTGCAATTAGTAAACAGGCAGTGTAACTTACTCTATGTAGCCTATTTCTTCTGTGCATGGTTTCATTCTTACCAAGGGAGTACCAAAGCTCCTACAGACTGCAGTAAACAAATATAATAGAGACAGTGATGTACTTGATATTTTAAAAGATGAACCTGAAGGCACCAGACAGTGACACCTCTGCATTGTGGCTGATCAACACCTTCATCGTTGCATCCTATGCCAGAAATTTAAATACCTTAGCTTACCATAGACATAATTGAATCCAAACTTTTTTCATTTGACAGAAATTCATATAATTTCTTCTAACTCTGAAGATAGTCAGGAGACTTCAGTTTGCAGGTTTTTGATTAGGACCTACTTTCTGTTCATACTGATGACTAACAGGACTCAGTGGTTTAAATATTTTCCGTCAGGAAAAAAATTATTCAAGACATAAATTGCATTTACTCTGAATAGAAGCCTGCTCTGTGAGGTCCTTGAGGACACTGTGGTTATTCATTCAGTAGCATAATACTCTGAAAGTGTAACCCCACCTTTTTCATATCAGCTGTGGGTAAAGACATATTGGCATCTGGCCCACAAACATCCTTTACCATTGAGTTCCTGCTCAGTAAAACTACAGCTGATGGAAACGTGGTCTTTGTTTTGAAAACAGAACAAAGAGACCACAAAGCCAAATACACAAACAAATTCTGGACTAATTCAGCAACTAAAGATATATTTGAAACCTGAGGTCTCAACAAAATGGATATGAATGAGGAGAAACTTCCTACAGCTTCTGTAAAGTCATTGCTGCTTGAAAGTAATGATGTACAAAGTCCACACAAATAATATAGAATGTAAGTATTTCTAATATTTATGGACATTCTTCAAAAAAACCTGTTACAGTAAGTGAAATGAAAATATCCATAAGAAGAGTAGTGTGTTTTATGAATGCTAAGAAAGCAATGGAAAGGTTATCAAGTTTCAGGAAAATCTGGATGATACTAGTAAATTCTGCTCTGGGTTTGAGTTCAAATGCTTTTGTTCACATAATGCCTACTGAAAAATAATTAAGCAAGATGCACCATACTGACTTCACCTATTACATAAATTACATTACCTGTGGAATCTGTTAACACTATTGCAGAGAAGTGATATTATCTACAACATTTATTCTTGAGCTATTTGGAAACCAGCTGCTGCTGGAAAATCTTAACTGAAAAAAAAAGTGTTGTGCTGGTTTTGATACATGTCTGGCCAATCACCAACCATATGAAGTTCAACAAGGGGAAATGCTGGATTCTGCACCTGGGATGGGGCAACCCTAGATATTCATACAGACTGGGGAATGAGATGCTGGAGAGCAGCACTGCAGAAAGAGACCTGGGGGTTCTGGTCAATGGCAAATTGAATTTGAGTCAGCAGTGCCCTGGCAGCCAGGAGGGCCAACCATGTCCTGGGGGGCATCAGGTAAAGCATCGTGAGCTGTTTGAGGGAGGGCAGTGTCCCGCTCTGCCCTGCACTGGGGTAGCCTCACCTTGAACATTGCATGCAGCTTTGGGCACTGCAATATAAGAAAGATATTAAGCAATTAGAGAGAATCCAAAATAGAGCAATGAAGGTGGTGAAGGGCCTTGAGAGGAAGCTATATAAGGAGCAGCTTGTTGGTAAGGTCTGTTTAGCCTGGAGAAGAGGAGGCTGAGGGGAGACCTCATTGCAGTTACAACTTCCTTGTGAGGGGGAGAGGAGGGCTAGACACTGATCTCTTCTCTGTGGTGACCAGTGAAAGAACCCAAGGGAATGGCCTAAAGTTATGTCAGGGAAGGTTTAGGGTGGATCTTAGAAAAAGATTCTTCACTCAGAGGGTGGTTGGGCACTGCAACTGGCTCCCCAGGGAAGTGGTCACAGCACCAAGCTTGACAAAGTTCAAGCATTTGGACAATGTTCTCAGGCACATGGTGTGGCTCTTGGGGATGGTCCTGTGCAGGGTTAAAGGTTGTACTCAATGATCCTTGTGGGTTCCTTCCAACTCAGTATATTCTGTGATTATATGAAAACTTGCCATGAAACACTGACAAAGGCAATGTCAGAAAGAATGTAGCACGCCCAACCCCCAAATCTAGTGATTTGAGAGTGAACAAGTACACTTGATTTGGGTAGATTGAAGCTTACAGTCAAGGTTTCCCACATCACTGCTACAGTCCTAAGAAAAGGACTGGTTCATAATGTGGTGAAGTATGTGCAATGGTCTAGTTGACAAGTGGTGATCAGTCAAAGGTTGGACTTGGTCTCAGAGGTCTTTTCTAATCTAAATGGTTCTGTGATTCTGTGACATTGGGGCTAGAAGTTCTACCTGAGTGAAGTTGCATTAGGAAACTGTTATGGAAGGCAGGAGGGCTCTGCAGAGGGATCTGGATAGACTTGAGAGATGGGCTGATTCCAATGGGATGAAGTTCAACAAGGCCAAGTGCTGGGTCCTGCACTTTGGCCACAACAACCCCCTGCAGCGCTACAGGCTGGGCACAGAGTGGCTGGAGAGCAGCCAGGCAGAAAGGGACCTTGGAGTACTAATTGACAGGAAGCGCAACATGAGTCAACAGTGTGCCCAGGTGGCCAAGAAGGCCAATGGGATCCTGTCCTGTATCAAAAATAGCGTGACCAGCAGGACCAGGGAAGTGATCCTTCCCCTGTACTCTGCATTGGTGAGGCCACACCTTGAGTACTGTGTTCAGTTCTGGGCCCCTCAATTCAGAAAGGATATTGAGGTGCTGGAGCGGGTCCAGAGAAGAGCAACAAGGCTGGTGAAGGGACTGGAGCACAAGTCCTATGGGGAGAGGCTGAGGGAGCTGGGGTTGTTTAGCCTGGAGAAGAGGAGGCTCAGAGGTGACCTCATCACTGTCTAGAACTACCTGAAGGGAAGTTCTAGCCAGGTGGGGGCTGGTCTCTTCTCCCAGGCACTCAACAATAGAACAAGGGGGCACGGGCTTAAGCTCTGCCAGGGGAAATTGAAGTTGGATATCAGAAAAAATTTTTTTACAGAGAGAGTAATCAGGCATTGGAATGGGCTGCCCAGAGAGGTGGTGGATTCATCATCCCTGGAGATTTTTAAACACAGATTGGACGTGGCGCTGGGTGCCATGATCTAGTAAATGGACTAGAGTTGGACCAAGGGTTGGACTCGATGATCTTGGAGGTCTTTTCCAACCCAATCGATTCTATGATTCTATGATTCTATGATTATTAATTTCTCACTATTTTTTCTCTTTTTTTTTCCCCATGCTTGCTTATGTTCTCAGATATTTTCATACAGAGGTTTCTTCTTTCATAGTGTTTGAATAGGTACTCAATGGGACAGGTCTGATGTTTTGTGGATCCTAAGATTCAGCAGTAACCTAATAATTTTGTAGAGAAGAACAAATTTATACTATGGTATTCTATTTTTTTATAGCAGCACTTCTGATAGTCATCCTTGAATTAGCATTTGTTGAATTCATTAGGGAACATTCATATTTGCTAAAGAGCAGATTTGGTTAATAACTCAGTTTTTTTCTTTTATAACATGATTCTCACATTTATAAATGTGATTTATTTGCAAATAGGGTAAGCTGTCAAGGACTGTCTTTAGACAAGAAAATGCACAACATAACAGCAAGGAATGGAATGAGTTGAGAGGTTGAGGTAAAGGACTGTAACATTCAAATAGTAGACTTGAAGGAATTTTCTTTCCTTTCTAATGTGCTAAAAAAAATTGCCTTCACTTATTTTGCACTCTTTGGACTGTCTTCCTTGCCATTTGATATGATAGAAATTCCAAGGACATTAGAGACTGCTGCGTTTTAGACTAGTGACTTGGTAGGAACTCTTTCCTGCTCTTTTCACTCTACATCAGTATTATGTGGACTAAATTCTATTTATCAACTACAAAGAGGTCCTGGTGCAGATTTCCACCCTGTCTAATGTATTCTTTCTCATCTATCAGAATGATATCTCTCTTTATACTTAATGGAGAAAGAAAAAGAGATTTCTCTAAAAATCAAGAAACTGAAGTGCTCTGAACTCAATTCCATCTCCTGGAGGCAATGTCTAAAGTAAGAGCAGATGAACTTAGTTACACAAGTTAAATGCCTGGAGGTAACAATTCCATAATACCACTGACTTCAGTAAGGGATGAGAGCATTAATTAGCACCCAAGAAGTACTCGGGTCTTTGAGAGCTCCATCTGCTACTGTGTAACAAAGATAACCAGCAGCTACCCCACAGCAAACAAAGTAAACAAGACTTAACTTTACAGATTTGGTTTTGTTTTTTTCCTGCAGAAAGTACAACTCGTTTCACAAGAACACCCTGAAGGAGATTCACTGCAAAGACCAATGCAACCAAGTATCAGCTCTGCAGACACGGTCAACCCACAAGCACTATTACAGGGCAAAGTCACTGAAGGCATCACTTCCCTCTGCTTTTCCCTTCTCTCTCTTATGCAGTAATTGTGGAAAGACTTTTTGCAAGGATCTTACACAATCATTTGGATTTTAAGTGGGCTAGAGACTGCAGTGTTTAAAATTGTTCTTAATGTTCACCATCAAATGCTCTTTACACATAACTATCTAAAGGACTTTTTTTTTCTTACAGTTTAAGAGCTTTCCATGGGAGGAACAGAGTAAAATGGGATTATATGCAATGCTATGGTATTGCTGCTATAAAGCTGAGCCTTGGAGGCTGCCTGAAACAGTAGTGGGGAACATAGGAAAATGCAAGCAGTATTTTACAGTTGTAGTGAAACTAAAGTGAGAATTATTCCTGTGAGCAAAGCAATTTTTTAAAGAAATAACTCTACTCTAAAAGTGACATATTGGGCTTCATTCTGTTACTGGATGCTTAGTAAAACTCCTTCTCAGCTGTCTTTTTGGATCACAGGGTCTGTGGTCCTCCACTGCAGGCAGGGCCATTCCTGATAGCATTGGTTAGACAATCCAGAGGGTGCCTTTGAGATGTATGTACCCAGGATTTTGTGCACAGCCACTCCCAGTTTTCAGCAACTATGAATAATGAAAAGACTGCAAGAAGAAATATGGAGGCATGCTTGAGATGTTGTTGTTTATCTTATTATACAGTAAAGAAAGTTCAGTAGCCATGAGTGTGTGCATTACCAACAAGGTGCATGAAGACAGGCTGAGAGAGTTGGGGTTTTTCAGACTCGAGAAGAGAAGGCTCCAGGGAAACCATATAGCACTTTTCACTACCTGAAGGGGTCCTACAGGAAAGCTGGAAGCAACTTTGACCAAGGATGATGGCTTCAAACTGAAAAACAATAGGTTTAGATTAGATATTAGGAAGAAATTCTTTACTCTGAGGGTGATAAGGCACTGAAACAGATTCCCCAGAGAAGCTGTGGATGACCCATCCCTGCAAGTGTGCAGGGCCAGGTTGGATGGGACTTTGAGTAACCTAGTCTAGTGTAAGGTGTCTGCCCTTGGGAGGCAGGGGCTTGGACTATAGACAATCTATTAAGTCCCTTCCAAACCAACCATTCAGTGAGTCTGATTAAACACTGAAAAGGAAGGTAAGGGTGATAAGGCAAATGATCCCACCTAGTGACCCTGCTGTCTGGAGGTTTATTTACACTTTATCTGTTCATGTGGTTTCTACATCAGTAAGTGGTCATATGCCTGGAAGCATACAAGTGTATCATTGTTTGTGTGTGCATGTTACAGAGAGTTTACTGGATTTATTCTTTATATTGTTTGACTGTTTTCCTGAGAATGGGTTTCCCCACTGAAATGGAACCACCCTCTATCAGCTCTGAAAACAGAGCTAACAAAACAAACAAAAAGCAAAGAAGGAAAAACATTCTCTATGAGCACAAGAAGCTGCTTCTCCCTGACAGGCAGCAGCTGCCTGCATGGAGATGAAACTACTGGTTGTCAGTTGCAGAGCTTGAAGACATTCTGTCCTGGCAGTAGAAGCATCCTCCCCATTTACTACTGTAGTGCCCTACTAACATTCTTGAGATCAGCCATGGTACCTTAAGAGATTGCCTGTGTGGAGAAAAATTGAAGGAAAAATGGCAATTGCCAAGAAAGCATAACTTTCAAACTCTGTTAACACACCCGGGAACCTGAGGATGAATAATTTCAGAAACTATATGAGTACTTCATAGCTAAGCACACAGACATGAGCACAGTGTGATGTGATGTCTGCACACGATCTTATCTCAGTGCTTTGGAGAGAAAGGGGGATTTTTTTCAGTTGATGGGAATTTGATATCTATGTCTCCTGAGTATTTGTTGGAAATTTTACTGTGAGGTTTATCTGTTTAGACATGCATTCAGCAAAAACTGGTTTTGTTTGAGGGGTGTTGGGGTGGGATTTTATCTGAATAAGGGTGGGAACAGGCTAGGTTCCAAGTTTCTTTTTTTTTTTTTAATGTTCTAACAGATTCACTCTACCTATTACAAAATGTAATGCATATCAATGTACTTTCAATGAACTGCTCCCCCTCTGAAGAATTCTGATGCCAATTAGAAAGCATGGCTATTTATCTTGTGGACACCTAAGACATGGGGAAATTGTGTGTCATGATTATTGCACCTTTTCTTTTCTCATAATGGACAATATTTTATTCTGCATGGGGGCAAAACATGTAACACATTTCCATAAGTCAAACAATGGAAATGGAAATATATCAGCTGGAGATATAGAATATCTTTTACATACTGTGGTCAAAAATGCAGTTCATATTCAAGTTACAAAAATCTAAGAGACAGGTACTACTTCTGTGAGTGTAGCAATAGTAAATCCCTTGTACCATCTTTTTTTCCCCCAGATGCTTCTGGTCTGTTCTTTCTCGTTAAAAACATAACTCACCAAGGTGCGTAGAGAATTAAGAGATAGAGATCCTTGAGAAGACTGCTTTTAGATTCTGAAATTGAAATTAGGATTTTGTTCAAGCCATCTCTGCAACTTTTGAATGAGGGAAAAGGACTGAAAAGTGAAAAGTAAAAGGTGGGGTAGGCATGAGATGCCACAAAATATTCTCTCTCCATTCCACTGGGAATGGAAGTGTCTCACTTTTTCAGTTGCATTGGTTGACCAGACATGAGACAAGACTGGTGAATGCAAGACTCTTAAGACATGACAAGACTCCAGTTTAAATTTTATATGATTCAGTGCTGGTGAGGGACAGACCTTTTCTCTATGAAATTTAAATCTACTGACTAGATGGGTTCCATTTGCCATTAAATGTCATGAAACATGCTGAGCATGTTATCAGTCAAAGGAGATTATATTTTTAATTGAGCTTAGTATTTCCAGAATGTTTGAGTACTCTGTGGTGCTCTCAAATGCTAATGTTTGTGTTAAGACACCATATTAGCACATATGCAATGTGCTTCAACCCATCCATCATACCATCAGGGCATCCATCTGCCTGGTAACCCTCCTCAAAGGGGGAAGCTGAGCAGCATTTAAATTCAGATCTCATTTTTGCTTAAAAACAGACAAGTACAGGGACAGTCATGTGCAGAGGTTTTAAAAACAAAATCCCCTCTGGATCAGACCTGCCACCTTTGTGGAGATTTACCTCCTTGCAGAAAATAGTGAGCAGCCAGCATGAACTCTTGTGTGCAGAATGGAAATATCAAGCTGATCAACATTTCCGCATTGCTAGCAAGATAATCCTTCATTTGAGCTGCTTATCTGAAATCTGTCTCATGAATCTGATGGGAGGATTTGCCCTAAGTAGTTAATTATGGTGTTGCTAAATTTCCTCCTCTCTCCTTATTCCTTCACTTTAAGAAAAAATCACACAACAATAAAGACTATAAACTTAAAAACAAATGGAACATTTACTAAACACTTATTAAGGCACCTGAAATCATCTTTTTAACTTTCATTCTGATCTTACTCGCTTCCACAGATGCTCAGTGTTGGTGGATTTTCATTTAGAGCTAATCTGGCTGTTCTGATAAAATTGTGGGGTTTGTTGATTGGTTGATTGGTTTTTAGTATGTTTGGAGGATTTTTGTTTGCTTGGCTCTTTGGGTTGGTGTTGATCAGACTAAGGGCACTTAAATGGAGAATTCCTCTGCATTAGGCTAAGCCTTGTCTGTTGTCCTAGCCTGAACCTGGCTATGAGGGAATAGCAGAGACAGAATAAAGATGCTGCCAGATTAATTATTTCTAGGGCATGTGAGACTCTTATAATCTTCTGCTCTAACTTATACTGCAGACAGGAACCATGGTTAAGGAATTTAGGTTTAAGGAATTTAGGAATTTAAGGTATTTTGTACCTAATTGAGATTTATGAGGAAGCTGTAGTATGTTTTGCAATTTTTAAGTGCCACTTTTGACCCCTATGTGATGGTCAAAAAGCATTGCAAGGACATGCTGGCAAGCAGGATAAAAATATACCATGGTAATATGGGAAATAGTTGGGTTCATTTCTCCTGCACATGATAATGTTTTGTCCATGAGGAAACATTTCACTGGTTATTCAGATTTCTCACCTGACCTCTCTAGGAAGATCCTGTTCAGGTTCTGTTTGCACACAAACTTTCTTTTCCCTCAGAATGAGGTCATTATGTTTTTCTTGGTGCAGGCACCAAATGAAACTGGATGTTCACTGTGCAAGCAGGCCTGCCTTAGGATGGGACTTCTTATGCAGCTCAACAAAATGTCCATGTCCTAAGACATGAGAGAAAAGAACTTGAATTCAAGTAGTGAAAGGCATTTCCATATCAGAAAAGAGATAATTGTAAGATTTGAGTTTTACTCAAATAGTTAAAAAAGCTCTCATCTGCCTTTTACTGAGTTGCTAAACAAGAGAGACCTAGCTGTCATGTGGTGCAGTTCTGATCTCTTAGGAAGTTGCTGGGCACAACATTTATCCTGGAGACCTCTCCTGCCCAGAGCTGGGCATGTTGCTCTCTGCAACAATCCAGACCCTAACGCAAAAAGAGCAAAATATTATTCTCACTATGAAAAATTACAATCTCAAAGGGATTGTCTTCTGTCCAACCTCTTTTATGAATTCCTAAAAGAGGCAAAAGTTTCTCTCTGGAAGGTTTAAGATTTTGGGGATGCTCCCAAATTGCCTCTCATTGACTTTGCATAGCTTAATTCTGGATGAATCCTAGAAGTTCCCGCTTCATCCTCAGGAAGGTTTAGACTCTGGTATTTCAAGAGCAGAGGCATAAGTAAATGTTTCATGATGTCATCTGCTTAGGCTTTACACCCCTTTCTCCCCTTCATCAGGACAGGTGTTACCTTACCTCTTACTCGTGTTCATGACTGTTGTAAAATTCTTAGGAGCATACTGAATGTATGTAGAATTTTGCTACATGTGAACTTATTTGAACAAATCAATGTTTCCTGCTAATTACTCCAACCAGGCACTCTCCAGGCCATGTTGAAGTGTTACAAGAGTTGTGGTTAAACCATGACCATAAGCTTTTGTCTTCCCCATGGATTCTAACAGTATGTTCTTGCACAGCATGCAGAGAAACTGTGCAGGGGTCCTAGTCATTTACATCACCATTTACCCAAGACCAAGTATTGAATTATGACAGATTTAGTATGAAACACAGCTTCAAATTTTGTTTTGCATTTAGTTTCTGTTAACACCTGTGTTGAGCGGCTTTAGCCGCCCTGAAGCAGTAGGATTCTCCATGTGTGCCCAGTGGTTTGATGCCCAAAGAAATTTATCAGTTCATGGAAACTTGCGTGGGACTAGCTTTTAACTTGTGTAGGCCCTTGTTACATAGGGTTGTATTTTATTATTACATTTCATAGGAGTTTTGTAACTCGAGCAACAAAGCCTGCAAAAAGAATGTGAGGAAATAAAGTAACTTTTCTTCTGCTTTCTTGAATTAAGAAGTTCTTTCCTAAGGCTATCTACTTAACTGCAGCTGCTGTATGTGCCTGGAGATATTAGAAGAAATGGCATTATAGCTCAGAATAGCAGCTTAATCTCTGGTTTTGATTTCTTCTGTGTTTACTACCAAGCCCATTGGGGCCTTTACGCTACCGAGATTGAGCAGGTTGTTAAAAGCCCATGAGGTGGAGGGTTTGTTTCCCCTTAACTGTTTTTCATGGTTGGTGGCAGGAAAGTTTCTTGCCACTCCCTTCTCTGAGGTTTATGTAATGAATTGATCATAGGCAGTGCTCTTTTTGAACTTGTTCCAGTTTGGCAGAGCTCGGCTGTTCCTGAGTCACTGTGACTCCTGGAGGAATTTTTCCTGACTTTAGATGTAGGTAGGCAGTTTCTCCTTACCATGGGCATTTTGAAAACAGTTCCCAACAAGAATTAGGCTCTTGAAGAGATACTGAAATGCCACTATTGTATCGTCATGCTCTGAGGTTTGAGTCCAAAAATATGGACCAGCTCTGACTCCAGGACACATGTTGAACTTTCTGCTCTCTGTGCTGTGCCTCACTGAACAAGATACTCTAAGTGCATTCTAAATAACTCTGCCTACTAGGTCAGTTTGAGTCTCCTTACATGAGAGTTTTAACACATGTTGTCACTCATGCACTCTGTGTATATATGTGCTTTCTCATAGTCACTGACTTGTTTTCCCACAGACAATACCTAAGTGTATTCCCATTATCCCAGCAAATAATAAACTCAACCTTTTATCAAAAAGTAATGATACCAGATGTAACACTTCTCAAAAAATAACTCTGCAGGCTTCTGTGCCTGGAAGATTCTAGATGCTGAACTGAGCAACCCAGTATTACACTGATAAATAGCCAAAGACAGCAAATTGGAAGTTTTTCTTAGTGGTTACCAGCCTAGGGTAAGCAAAAAGCAGAACTTATCATAAAGTAGCAAACAGTAAGTCGTCAAAGCTGCTAGCACATGTTGAACTCTATTGATAGTCTGGTGGGCTCCCTTCACAGGCAGTGGGTTTTATGATGATGGTAGTGAAACAGTGAAACAGGTTTCCCAGAGAGGTGGTGAATGCTCCATCCTGAGAAACATTCAAGCCAAGCTGTATGGAGGTCTGTGCAACCCGGCCTAGGTGAAGGGGTCCCTGCTTATTGCAGGTAGGTTGGATCAGATGACTTTTAAAGGTCACTTTCAAACCAAACTATTATATGAAATCACTCCAAAGTAACATACTTCAAAGTAATGTATCAAACTGCAAAATCACCCCCAGCCCCCCAAAAAACACCTAACTCTGTATGGTATGGACAGTGAGGTGCATTTGCCCAAACTTCTCTCTCAAACTGTAACTGTAGGCCAGGCAGGGTTGCCTGCTGGCAAGAGGTAACTCCTCTTTTTTTTCTCCTTGAGTCTCTTTTTGAGTTTATGATTCACTTTTTTATCTCCTAAGATATAAAGAAAATAAGGTATATCTGTAACTACTGCTGCAGACTCCCTGGCAAACAGCAGTGTTCTCTCTGTTCTCTGGAGAATTTTTTCTTCTTCCTCTTCACCAACAGGTGGAGCAGAGATGTTTTGCCTCAATCACTCTCCATAGGAACCTTGCAGTAAAAATAGTACACTTGCTTGTTTGTCTCCACAGAAAAGACCCTAAATCTTGGCGTTATTTCCCTAGCCTTTTTTTTGCCAACTCAGTTTTGCCACTTGTGTGTCTGTTCTCCACTGGCAGAATGCAAATATACCAGGTGTTATCAACTGTCAAGGCCTTTTTTTCCCCTCCTTCTAAATATTCAAGGTTGTAAAACAATTTTGCAGCACCTCTAATATAACAGAATCACAGAACCAGCTATGTTGGAAAAGATCTCTGAGATCGTCGAGTCCAATCTTTGACCTAACACCACTTGTGGCAGGAAGTGCCACATCCAGTCTCTTCTTAAACACCTCCAGGGACAGTGACTCCACCACCTCCCTGGTCAGCCCATTCCAATGCCCAATCACTCTCTCTGTAAAGAACTTCTTCCTAATGTCCAACCTAAATCTCCCCGGTGCAGCTTAAATCTGTGTCCTCTTGTCCTGCTACTGGTTGCCTGAAAGAAGAGAGTGATGCCCACCTGGCTACAACTTCCTTTCAGGTAGTTGTACTGAGTGATAAGGTCTCCCCTGAGCCTCCTCTTCTCCAGGCTGAACAACTCCAGCTCTCTCAGCCACTCCTCATAGGACTTGTTTTCCAGTCCCTTCACCAGCCTTTTTGCCTTCTCTGGACCTGTTCCAGCTCCTCAACATCCTTCCTGAATTGAGAGTCCTGGAACAGGACAGAGTACTCGAGGCGTGGCTTAATCAGTGCCGAGTACATGGGCAGAATCACTCCCCTGGTCCTGCTGGCCACACTATTCCTGATACAGGCCGGGATCCCATTGGCCTTCTCGGCCACCTGGGCACACACTGGGTCTTGTTCAGCCTCCTGTCAATCTAAGCCCCCAGGTCCCTTTCTGCCTGGCTGCTCTCCAGACACTCTGTCCCCAGCCTGTAGCGCTGCAGGGAGTTGTGGCCAAAGTGCAGGACCCGGCACTTGGCCTTGTTGAAGCCCATTATAAATAAATAAATAACACCAATAAAACTGCTTACTCTTTAATGTATTTATTCCTATATTTTGTGTAGGATACTCTCCCAAACCTATGCTTTGCTTCCACATTACAGAAAGCAGTCTTTTGAACTGCTAGCAGATCCTAATAGCATGTGTAAATGTTGCACAACATACACATTCCTAAGAATTAATGTTTAACAACAGAGTGCCACCGCTGAGAAGGTATCTGTAAACAGTGCTTGTTTATATGAGAACCCTTAGCATATCTCTGGCGGTGAAGAGCAGATCTCAAAATTTTGCACCTGAGTGACTGATTTAGAGTTGTTCAGCTAAGGCAGGAGAAAGCCAGCTTCCTGCAAAATGAGCATGTGACTTCAATTACATATTTGTAACTTGGTTTTAGGTATTCTAAATGAGGCTGCTTCATTTTAGTCATATTTTGCCTTGTGCAATTACTTTAAAACAAGCATAGGTGTTCAGCTGTGGAATTCAGGTTCACTCAGGAAAATACATATAAACTTCAGGAAAAGTAGAATAAGGTGTTTGCAAGTATGCAAGGCACATACTTTGCCTATGTTTGCTAAGTTCATCTTGGGCCCGCTTATGCAGGATTAACAACTCCAAAGCATTAATTGAGGCCAGTGTCTCATTATAGTACCTAAAGATAAACACAGGGATAGAAGGGTGTTGACATCTTAATGGGTCAAACAATTTAAACATATATAGATATGTAAAAAGAACCTTTTTTCCCTCCATGGCTAGAACAGATAGCACTGTACTTGCCTGTTTTTATTTAGACAAGTCACCAGTGGATCAGGGCTGATGGGCTGTGACCTCTAGAAGTTAATATGTTACTGCAATAATAAAAACAGTGCTAAGTTAGCAAATGTCAAAATTAGCACCTACTCCAGGGCGTTTCTAGTCCAAGTGTCTTTACTGCTCCCCTGTTTCACAGTAATCAAGGTATGCTGCTGTACTGTCATCACAGTCTGAAGACATCACTGCACCACCCTCTTACCCCACCCCACTCCAAAACAGGAAACCCGTATGGGTTAGCAAAGCCTTACACTATCACTCGTTGGTTTTCTTCCCTGTTGTAATCATGATAGCTGTAACCTGGAAGAGGCACGGGGAGACCAAAAGTGTGTCTTGGAGCAGCGGGTTTGTCCCTCTGGGCAAACTGCCTGCCCTGCTGCATATCGTGCAGAGACAAATAAAGCTGCTTTGTGTGAGAAGGTGGGAAGAGAGGAAAAAAAAGAGGGAATAGCTTTGTTGGGTACAGACTAGCAGGCATGATTCCTCCTTTCATAATCTGTGCCAACTTAGATTATCTTGAAGGGACTATTAAACTGCAGTCTAAACTAAGTTTCATCCCATGTACCCAGCATTATTCCTAATTGCTCAGAGACAAAGAGTCTGTTGGAGTCTGGGATTGTATTTAATTATTTTAATACATTGCTCTTTTATTTCCTAGAATCTTCTTGTTTGCTTTCTTTTCTAACTAATGAGATAGACTACACTGCCTTAGTATATACTCAGACTACATAATTTCCATCCTACATACCAGTGGTAGCAGGGATCCTCTGGAAAAAGAAGAGTTTAGTCATTTCATTGAAACACTGCTGCTGTTGTTCAGAAGTGACCTTCCTTCCAGGATGTGACTGGCAGCAACAAGGTCTGGGTTCAAACTGAAAGGAGTTGCTCCAAAAGTGGTGTCTTGAGGCCACACCTGGGCAACAACAAAAATTATACTGAACTCTAGTATTTCAAAAGCAGAGGCATAAGTAAGAGGCAAACATGAGTCAAACAGTTAACAAAGATTTTGAGTTTGTTTTTCTTTTTATTTTTTTGGTAAGAGAGAATAAAAATATGTCCAAGTAGACAAACAGTGTTAGTAACTGATTGTTACAGTTATTCTTTAACTATAACAGTTCATAGTCTTTTTCCTCTAAGGAAGTGATTTCCAGGGTAGACTTTTCCCCATCATCTACAGTAAGTGAAAGCTAAGACATGTTTGGGGATAAATTGTACTGTAAAGCAATGCTCTGGTAACTGCTTGGCTTCCTGATAGCTGTGCCTCTGGCTGCTTTGTGGACCCTGATAGCTCTGCCGAGAGCCCCTTCGCTCTTGGTTGGCTGCTCCCAACCTGGCACAGACATCTGCACAACTCCTGTGGCTACAGGACTTCTACAGTGCTTTAATGCTGAGAACTACCCATGGCCAGCTGGCTGAACTGAACCAAGTGGGGAGCTGGACATGGATCTTCAAGGAGGCAGGAAAACGGGGTTTTTTCTGCCTCCTATGTGTATACAATCTGCAGGACAGAATCTTGTGAATACCTGCCCAATCTGGCTAAGCATAACCGCTAATCTTGTACTTTGAGCTTGATGTTAGCTATTGCCTTATCCTGGCAGAGCAGTTTGCCCAGACACATTTCACAAAATTTCAAATAAATTAGAAAACTATAAATATCATTGTTGAAGTTGCAAACTTTTCCCCAGTCTGTAAACTCCATTTCTCAGCAATGCCTCTCGAGAGCAGTAATACAACGTTAAAAGAAATATTTAGGGCATGTCTGCTGAGGCTTTCTGTTTACCTCACCCGACTGGATGGCAAAAGAATCTCCTCTGGTGGGGTTCAGAACAACCATGGGCTCAGGAACTCAGAATCTTTTGTCTTAGTTTTGTACCTCTCTCTCATCAAAACTGGAAGCTCTGATAACAAACCTACCCAGGGCATTCTTTCAGCTTCCTGCTGCAGCTTCACTTTTATGATGGCATTAGCAGGCTCTTTCATCATTTGCCTCCCCAGCATGTCCCCTTTAACGCTCACATGTTTCACTCCCATTTGATGTAAAAAGTAAAATACTGTTTGGCTTTGCTTAGAGCATAGCAGGGATTACAAAACCAGATATGATTAAAATAGAGCCAGACTGTTCTCTTTTCCAGGAGGTAGTAACATCCTACTGGCTTCACTGCCTTAGGAAAGGAGTTGACCTCTCCTTCCACAGCTTCATTCTGGGACTATCAGCCTCAAGTCCTCAGGGAGCAGTAACAGAGGCCTCCCAGTGGAAGGGTGCTGGATACAAACATTTAAAAGACTAATTTTGCAATAAGACCTTGGGGAATTTTTGGTGTTTGGGATTTGTTTTCCTGCCAATTGCTTTCTTCCCTTTCTCAATCATCAGTCTTTCCCAAGCCTTATCCAATTATTAAAATGTTATTAAGATTTTCACTGGTCACTTTCTTGATACAGATTGCCACAAGACAGTTGAAGAAATCACACTCATTAAAATTTCCTTCCCGGAGTTTGACACAGCCTATTTTATGATCGTACTGTTGGACAACTGCAGAAATACTCATTTAATTCTGAGCTTCTGTGATATAATTTAAACTAGAGATTAGTTCATATCCATTTTGTTGGTGCAGCTGCTAGATTCTGTTTCCCTTGAAAAAACTCCATTCAGGAATAAGTGTTCTGAATCCTGGGGTTCTGATAACAGTTGACCTCAAATATCCTTCGTTTGCCAACAATGAATCCCGTATTCTCACCTGAGTCCACTACCACAGATACTCAAATCCTCACTTTGGCCACTTTGACACTCAAGAATCAAAGAGTGGTTTGGGTTGGAAGGAGCCCTTAAACATCATCTATAGTCCAATCCTTTGGCATTGGCAGGGATATCTTTCATTAGACCAGGTGACTCAAAGCCCCATCCAATCTAACCTCGAACATTCACAATGATGGGGCCACCACAACTTCTCTGAGCAATTTGTTCTAGTCTCTCACCACCCTCACTGTAGAGAACTTCTTCCTTATGGCCGATCGAGATCTACTCCATCATAGTTAAAACTGTTACCCCCTTGTGTTATCACTATACGGCCCTGGTAAAAAGTCTGTCCACATCTCTCTTATTTGCTCCTTTAAGTATTGAAGGGATGCAGTAAGATCTTCCAGAAGCTTTCACTTTTCCAGGCTCAACATCCTAAATTCTCTCAGCCTTTTTCATAAGGGAGGTGTTGCAGCCCTCTGACCATTTTTGTGGCCTTCCTTTGGATCCAGTCCAACAGATCCATGGTTGTCTTGTGGTGAGGGCCCCAGAGTTGGATGGTGTTCTTCAAATGTGGCCTCATGAGAAACCACAGGCATCTGAAGCTTTCAAGGAAGTCAGCATGCAAAAAACAACAACAACAACAAAAAGAAAACAGAAACCCCACAAAACCCCACAAAACCAACCCCACCCACCCCGAAGAAAACAAACCTCTAGAATCATCAAATTATATATGTATGGATAGACATACACATTTTACAGTCTATGTTACATCTATCCGAAAATTCCAGGTTTAGCCATGCTTAGCGTTCATTCACCAGCAAGGAATGAAGTACTGATAAAGCAATAAAGTAACAAATGTAGTTTTCAAAATCTGTATTAGATAGCAGCTTGGAAGTACAATTGTAACGTGCAAATGAACTGCAGTTTTTAATTTTATAGGGAATCACCTTAAAATTGAAAACATGCTAGCAAAGTACTGTGGATTTTCAGTCTCATTCTTGTACACATCATCCTTTTCCAAAGCATAAAATACACCACACTTCAAGTTGGACAAATATTCTTCTATGCTAAGACAATAAAATCTCAGAGAAGGGGGAGGTTACCTCTGCACTGAGGTGACCTGTTGTTTAAGATACATTGTGAGTTTGGCAACAGTCCAGCTGGGATTGGGCAACCCCATAGAGGTAGTTGTGGCAGCCACAAGCCGAGGCTGTGGTGGGGAATGGCATGGGAACCTTCTGCCTGTGGCACACATAAATGTTTGCAGGTGGGACCCCATCATGTTCCTGTATCAGGACAGGACCCGATGTTATCTTCCGCACTTGAAAGGATAAGAACAAGCAAGGGGTTGCTCACACCAAGCACCCTGAGAAACCTTCATGTAATTGATGACAGGCTGCAGAGGTGGCTGCAAGACCCACAGCTGGTTACTCGTGTGCACCCACAGGGGCAGACACTTTCTTCAATAAGTGTTTGGAAAACACTCTCAGACACATGATATGATTCTTGGAGTTGTTCAGTGCAGTCTGACTCAATGATCCTTGTGGGTTCCTTCCAACTCAGGATATTCTATGACTCTATGAACACTGGGGTAGTATGGTACATCAAATGCAAAGTACATATGAACAATTAAAGTGTCACTCTCTGACTTTTAATTTTCTCTTGTAAGTTGCAGATAGGTTGCAAAAAATTTTTTGAGTGAAAGTTTCCGAAGATTTCCATTTGTGTTTTGGTTCAGTACAAATGCTAAATTTAATGTGGCTTTTATGACAGACTTAAAACACAGGTCAGTGCTGTGAAAGCACCTCCATAGTTATTGTAGGTGTTAGTCTAATACATTTTAGGGGGATTTACACCTTTGCCATCTTCTAGTAAAAGAAAAAACTGCATGTAAATCTGAAGGTTCCTTTAATATTGAAGTAGATTATGAATAAGTTTAAAACCAATGTAATCCTTTATATTTCTATGGACATGTGCCTATTTACTTAAGCGTTTGTACCTTTATCCTAGATCCTTCATGGCTACTAAGGCCTTTCTGTGATAGATACTTGCATTGTGAAAAAAGATGGGTCTCTTTGGGACTATTATTTTCCTCTCTTGACATCAATCTCGGTTGAGAGAGAAGAAGGTGGAGAAAAGGTGTGGCTCTGGCTCACTGCCTGCTCTGCTGGAAAGGTAAACTGTGCCAACAGGCTGGGCAGCAAGTGCTGAGCCAGACACCAGCTGCTGCCAGACGAGCTCTTGCCACGCGGGCAGAGGAGGAATGAAGCACAGCCCTTTGCATCACAGTTTGTTTTCTGGGCTGTCCCTGAAGTGACAAAGCAGCATACCACCCTGTGTAGCAAATTCCCAGGAAGCTTTCTAATCTGGTTATGCTAGTCTGCAGCTGGGAACAGCAGGAAAGTAGTTCTCTTTATTTGTAAGTTAGCTGTGCTCCATATTTATTTTTGCAAAGGACTTCTAAGGAGCTACTTTTGTATTCTTAATACCCTGAACTGAAGGTAATTTTCATGCTGTATATTTTCTTGATAGCTGAAAATGGCTCACGTGAAGAAAGGGAGTGTTGTTTCATTTTAGTTATGTAATAATTTGTACCCCTTGTCTTGACTGAGATTTCAGGGTAAGGAGAGCTGGCAAGCCAGGAGAAGACAGAGAAACAAAAAAGATCCAAAGGTTCTTCAACCACATCATGTCAGGTATAGGGTGTTTAAACATGGCAGACTTTATACCTTCAGATTGTCTTTTAGGGGCTAGTAAACAGCAGACTCCTGTGTAGATTCATGTAGCACCAGTACAACTGGCTAGAGGTAGGATTAAGATGTGATTAACTACACATTCAAAAGGAAGAGGGGAGCAAATGAGAGAATAAAGGTTGTGTAGAACAGCCAGTCATTACTGCCTGTGTTTGCAAGTGATGCAAATGATTTAGAAAAAACAGCTGGCATCAGTAGAAAATCACTCAATATCAGTTAGCTTTGGATCAGCACAGTGATAGTGTCCAGATAATCCATATTTTCTCCACCCCTCTTTGCTGGACAGTTTCTCCAATTCTTGAAAACTTAAGGAGAGTTTTTCTGGTTTCTAATTATGTGTTGCTTACAGGAACAGGGTGAGGAAGGTGACTGCAAACCTTTCAAAAGAGAGAAGTGCTACCCTGTTTTGTCCTTGAGTGACCACGTCTGCCCAATGACACCGTGCTGAAACAACTGTCTACTTATACACTTCATCAACATCTCCTGGATTTGTACCACCAGACATCTTTGGAACACCTCCTTCCTCTTCCTTTGCCATACCTTGTTAGCCCTGATCTTCTGGAAAAAGAAATAAGCAGCAGGATTGGTCTCAAGGTAAGTTACCAAAAAGAAAATTATTACTGTCTTGTAACTCATTGAAATCAAAGTATAAAGCTTATGAGAGTAATGAAGCTTTTGTGGGCCTCAGAGAGTCAGGTGACAGGAAAGTCACCCTTCACACCACTGACTATATCATGACATGATGGTGGTTAGAAAAGTTTTCTTATACATGATGTCAACCCAAATATGCTTACAGAGAATTCAAGGTATGGAGGTAAGTTATTTTCTTATTTGCCCCCTCATACTTGTGACTTAGGTCTGAATTATAAGGCTTTATGTATGTCAGAGTTCATCTGCTTTCTTCAGATGCTTTCTTGACAAAAGCACCCATTAATCTATCCTTCAGGGCTATGAGTCTCATATTAATATAATTTAGTGATTCCAACAGGTTCATGAGGTCTGCATTAGGGGTGGGAATGAGTACAACGTAGGCCTTTGGAAGTGCATGTAGCAATTTAACAGCATGCAGCTATTCAAGTCACTGTTCAGTTAATGGGAATTCTAGAGATGAGATGAGACGAGAGGAGATGAGATGAGATGCTATGATATACGATATATCACATATCGTATATGATATGCTATGCTACAATATGTGATATATGATATAACATATATCATATATGATATATCATTATCTCATATGTCATATGACATGCTATGATATTACATGCTATGGTATATGTCATATATGATATACTAGATATTGTATCTATATGATATGTATATTAGATATGCTCAGCTATGCTTTGCTATTCTATGATACATCTAAGGGTCTTTTTTTCCTAAAGAATTAAGGAAGTTAAATATACTATTGGGGACCTTTCACATGCATATAAATCTTTTTGTGCTTTCAGTTGTTGTTGAACTAAGGCAATCATAAATTAGGCAACTCAATAGAAATATTAGCAACCCCAAGCCTGCTACTTTTCTTTTTTTCCATAAATACATATGTATTTGTCTTTATCCATAGTGTGTTAATTTTGACTTAAACACAGAACCAAATCCTGTTTTCATTTATGTTGCTATCAATCAGGACTAACTGAGAGGTTCATCAGATGATGCAAGTGTGAAATGAGAATTATGTAAGTAACTATGAAAGTCTACAAAATCTATGTTGTACCTTATCCATCCTTAAACTCAAAAATGAAACCACTACCTCCTAACCATGGCAACTTTCTAAATTTCATTGAAATACTGTACTGAAAAAAAAAACAAACCACTGTTTAAAAGTGGTAGAAGTTTAACCCAGCCCATGAGCTAAAAGACAGTTGGGGACAATGTTAATAAAACTTTTCTCATAAAGTGTTAAATATTTAGAGAGAGGACTGTCAGTGGATATAATTCTTCTGATTATAGCATGACTATATTATAAATATCAAAAGATAAATAGCTTCCTTGAAATAGAAATCCTTGTATTGAATATTCAGTACAGACACAGCTCACTTCAGAACTGTTTTCTAAGGGCATTTGAGACTAATGTCAAGAACGACTCCAGCAGTTAATAGCTGAAGCCCCACATGACAGTCAGTGCTTCAAAGGCAGCAGGTGCTCCTCACTGCCGTGGCCTTCAGCTCCAGCTGTATGTGCTGGATGGAGGGCTGGGTGCAATGTATGAGAGAGGCACAGGCTGGATGCAGTGGTGGAGGCGTGTGATGTGTACACAATGTGCTGCACAAGGAACACTGGGATCCTGTCACATCCGTAGCTTACAGAGAGGAGTTTTCTGCTTTATTCTGGCCCTAGACTATGCATGGAGCATCCCTACTGCCATCTTCTTGTCAGTCCTGCCTGACTTTACAAAAACCTGGCCTGTCTGTACCCCACTAACTGGAAAAACATCATGCCAAAGTCAAGTGCTGGGCTAAGACCGTATGCCACTTCTAAATAAACTGTTTTCAGATCTGAGGAAAGTTATTTACACAGAAGTCTCATTAACTTTTCCTTTCTGATCATTCTGCTGAGCTGAGTGGCAGAAGATATCTATTTGTCTTTCACAAAAATTCTGAAAGAGAAGGCAATTCTAAGCATTGTAAAACTTATTTTCATTCTTACTCCAGAAAGAGGTAAGGATGAAGGGAATTTTACTGGCATCAGCATCTATGAGGTGGTCAGTCACATCTCTGAAATGCTGCTTTCACAACCTCAGACTCTCCTTGGCATAGCAAACAAAGAGCAAATACCACACAGAGAGGAATGGCTGTGGCTGGGTCATCCTGACCAGCACACCCAGCAGGATTACCCAGCTCAGTACAATTAAATAAGCCTACATAACTTACCTAGTGTTTTGATTCAAATTTGTTTTGTAAAGTAGTCAAGACTTCCCAAAGGTTTTTTTCAATCATATAATATGACATGGTCTTGAAAACTGACTTTATATTTCTCCTGGATAGATAGTATTATTGTCTTCTCTGACACTGTTCAGAGAAGTATGTTCTAAATGTTCAGATGAGCTTGAGTCACACAGCTCTTTAATTTTGAGAAGCATCTTACATTAGCATCTTGCCTAGGAAGGTCCTCACCACAGTTGAGCCCAAGAATATGAGCTTTGGCCCGCTGGGTTTGTGCAGGTAAATATTCTTTCATTAATGTCCATTCAGTTGCAGACGAGGCCTTGGGTTTCAAATCCTGAAAAAAGTTCACATAATAGTATAAAAGAGAGAAAACTGAAGGCTACTTGTCTAAAATACATAGAACAAAATGTTAGGGCAAAATAACTGTTGGGGAAAAAATTAGGAAGAATAAGCATATAATTAATACTTGACCATTAAAACAAAATCCCCAAAGTTCTACAGTTCTTACTCAAGACTGTCTGAGCATATTATAGAGATGTATCAGCTTCAGTCTGAGCTGCGCAGTTGTCTGCTGTGTCCACTTTTAGACACATTTAAAATAGCCCGTGTTTAATTTCCTGATGGCTGCATTGTTCACAGAAATTCTTCTTGCTCTATTCACATCGTGGGTTTAAAGCATTTCCCCATCTCTTTTAGTGTATGTCACATTCCACTTCCTGCACACGTGCACTGAAATACTCTCTAAGGTAAAAGACCCTCCCTTTCCAGAGTATTTTCGCATGGCATGACAGTGCTCAATATGTGGCCCCCGAGCGATGAATCACATGCCCACTCGTCTGCGGGGCTGCTCTGTCCCTCTATCCACCTCACCACTGTCAAGAGCACACCACGGTGTGAAGGCAGGAGTGAACGTTCAAGTAAGGGTTTTCTCAACAGCCTTTTCCATGCAAAGGGTGAGCAAGAGTCTCTAGCTTTCTTCACCACACTCACAATTCTTTTTTGTAGGTGTCTTAAGGCCAAATATTCACTAAACTATTCACTGCCTTCAGTAAGTTTTGGGAAATAAAAGAAGGAATCCCAGAAGGGATCCATCTTAGAACAAGCTGAGAAAGAACAAGACAAAGGACAAGCTTCAGTATATCTACATTCAGAGGAGGCAATTACCTGATAATTCAGAAATAGTATGAACTCCGTCAGCAAAAGCTACACAAAATGTATCCGTCTCCATATTCACATGCTCTTTCACATGGCTTGTCATGTTCTCATAGGATTAGCAGCTTTTTTGGTTCTTTCTTTGTGATCCTCAGTTGACAAGCTTTTTACATACAGGTCTTTAAAACCGTGAAGACAATTAAAATTGCTGTTCCAAAACTCCCAGGTTGTTCAGGGCAGGAACTGTCTTTGCTTTCTGGTAGATCCTGTATTAGTGCAGTTTGGCATTGAGTCACAAAGGAGGCTTCATAGCATCACACAGGACAAGTAAAATACAAAAGATGAAGCAGAAATTTGACAGTAATTTGCCATGTGACTATGGTCACGTCCAAGCACAATATCCTCATGCCCCACTCATTGAGTTAAGATGTCTTTCTGAAGCCAACTCAACTCTTCAGCGGTATTTGATAATGTTGTGTTAGGCTGGCAAGGACTGGCAATGACATGATATTTTTTAAAAAATACTAATAATTTTTATTCATTATTTTGATGCATCTCTCTAAAATTGATATCATTTGCTCAGTTATTTCACTTTTCTAAAAAAAACAGTAGGATCTGTAGGGCCAAATCCCCAAACAAATTTATGAAGTGATGCTCTAGGACTTAAATGGACTAGAAAGCTCTGCAAATCACATTTCCCTTTTTCTTTTTCTTTTGTTTTTTTTTTCCTGTGGAGAGCACAGTAAAAGAAGTTTGTGAGCTTGAGGCTACACAGCTCCAATTGCTATAATTACACAGGCAAGAATTTTAAATTTGTATAGTAAGTCAACTCTCTTACAGGGACTAATGCTTAAATTGCAACTTCTAGATTGCTTAGAATGGGAAAAGGATTTATGTGGTTAAAAATGTGTGTTTGCTAATAACCAAACCTAACCACACTGACTAACTTCTATTCACAACTTTTTCTTGCTATAAATTAGAGTTTGTTATTTCTGCTTTGGTTTTTAAGCTCAAACCTGGTTTCTGATTTTAGGATAGTACTCAAGTGAATCATAGGAAGAGATTATATGCTAGACTAGAGAAAAAGCTTGGTTAACTGGTGCATGTTAGATAACCTGAGCTAATTTTAACCTCTTTTTCCTACCTTATAAACAAATTCTTTGGTATTCGACTCGTCTTACTAGATTCCTTACGTGTTCAGTTATGTTTTTACTATAAACTCAAATTCCTCAAATATAACAGGCCAGTTTTAGCAGAAGAAAAATGTAGCGTTAAAGGTTTGATTCAGTAATACTACTAGCAGTGAAGGTAAGGAAATATAGGAATAACGCTGTAAAGACTGTACAAAAGTATAAATGGAAAATTGCTCTGGTGAGTGACTTATTTTTATTTTTAAAGGCCTAAACTATTTTCCAATGATTTTGTTATCTAAACGTCTAGATTTTCTTAGGAAATATAGTGAGGAGGTCCATCTAAACAGAGATAAAGCTATGCAGACATGAAAGGGTTAAAAGCAATCTAGGGGTGGGATTGAACATGTCAGTCCCACAGATATTTTATGAGACTGACAAATACTTGTACAGACTCTCTCCAAACTAATGCCCTTTGCCTAAAAAATGAGCATAGCATCACAATCGTGAGGATTAAAATGCACACTAGAAATACGCCTTTGCCCTTTTAAAAGCCAGGCCCAGTGCCAAAGGGCCTGGAGAAAGGCAGATTCCAGTGTCGTATCACAGAATGTACTCCCCACATTTCACCCAGTTTTCCGTCAGCTAAATGGAACTGAAGAACAGGAGCAGTAGTTGTTCCAGCTGGCACCCCTGAAATACAAGATCATGAGTTTTGTAATTAATAGGCTTTCACTCTTTTGCTGTGCTATATAAAAATAAATGAGCATAATAAGCAAATACTATTGTGTTATTTTGCGCTTCATACCTCTGCTCAGGTATATCACGGTAGAGTAGAAGTTACAGCTGAGGCAAAAGAAGTCCTTTCAGGTTCTTGAAATAAATGGCACAGTGTAGTTTGCACAGACAGGCGTGAGGGGTCTGTAGATGTTTGGTGTCTGTGCAGCTTTAGCCTCAATTTTTGGATAGGGAAGAGTTCATTGAGATTTCAAAGTAAAAAGGGGAGATGAAAAATGCCTGAATAGATGATGAACAGACCTATGAAATCAAGTTCCCATGATTTAATAGATCACCATTCATTTCTGGAGCTATGTTAACTGAGAGCATGCAGTCACTGAACCAATCCACTTGCAAAAAAAAGTATGTAACCTAACCTATTTATTTTCATAAGGGCACAAATTAAGATCATGCATGTGGCTCATTACCATGGCATGGGGCTTAGATGACCAGGGTAATTACTGAACTGTGGCGACTCAGTCAACTTCTACCCATGGTAACAGGGAAAGTAGAGATCAGTATTTTGCTTCTGCAAATTCGTATTTTTGTTTCTCTACCTACAGCTAAGACTGCCAGCTGCCTCCCTTGCCCTTAGGCCACCTGTCTGTGTGAGGAAGTAACAGAAGTCAGCATTCTTAACTGTCTGCTGAGGAGATGGGTATTAAGGGGAGACCTCAGGTTGCCAAAGCGAGTGAAGACAAAGTTAAGGATGACCACACAGTAATATTTCCCTGTCTGTTATACACCGGGATACATACACAGAAGCAGGTATTTTGAGCATAATGCAAAAGCCTTGTTAGACAAACGTGGACATTTAGAGTAGTATTCCACTCACGCAGTACAGAAAAGATGAACATATCCTTTTTCTTTCTGTTACTGACAAATTATTCCAATGTTTGAATGTTTCAAAGCCTATACTGTCAGCCTGGAGCAGGGGTTTCTCCAGATAGCAATGCCATCATTTGCATACAGCTTCTGATCCAGATCTGCCAAGTCTTGCTTGCTGAAGAAGAAACTCCCACTTTTGGAGCCAAAGAAGCTGCTTGCATTTACTTTGATTACTGAGCTGGCCAAGACACTTTTGAATGGGCAGAATATGTAGAGGTATGAGCTCAAGCCTGAAGGGAGGGAATTGTTTTGGGGGAAGGGATGACCGTTAAGCAGAATCTTGGGAATATCACCAAGGCAGCCAGGTGAAAAGGCAAGTCAAGCAGCATCTCCCATTCCCATTTCAGTTCCTCACCCAAGTTTCCCACCGTCACTTCACAGCCTGCTTGCTCCTGTCTCCTCGTGCCTGTGTTCACTGGTGGCCTGACCTGTCTGCTATCCTCTCACTATAGTCAGGAAAGCAGTGTGACGCAAATGGAGAGGGTTGGAGACGAGGAAACTCCCGAAACGCCAGAACGAGGCCCGGCTGCCCAACGCCGGGGAGGACGAACAGCGGGTACGCACCGCAGTAATACCAGCCAGGCTCCCCCGCCTCCAGCCTGTTTCTCCTTTGACACACAAGTGCAACAGTTGGTATTCTGTGGAAACAGCAAGAGGGGAATATTCTTGAAATGGCACGCAGAGATTTCAACGAGATGCCTGCGTTGCCACGAAGGCGGTGCCGTCGGACGCCCCGCACTGCCCGGGGCGTGGGGCTGCCTTCCCTGTGCTGGGCTCGCACCGCTGCAGAACCTCGGGAGAAACCTGCTGTGCCGTGCCTGCCCGGCCACGGCCCTGCACCCCCTCTCCTCGACCAAAGCTGCTGGTAGTTTTATATTAGTTGTTTGTGCCTCCTCTGAAAGAAGAATAAAACATCTTGAGAACAGAAGTGACGAGAAACATGCCGGAGGTGGCAGAACAAGGGTCTGATCAGAGCGTGAGGCTGAGGAAAAGCGTCCGCTCAACGCGGGGTGCAGCCTGGGACACAGTCGCCTGGCAAGCACCGGGTTTGCCAAGTTCGTGGTAAAAGAGGAGGAGGGTTCTCGGAGGTGCTGCTGGAGGAGGCGTTTGTCGCTCCTCTCCCCCGCTGGTCACCCCATCCCCTTCTCTCCCACGCCGCGGGGGTGGCGTGGGCGACCGCCCCGGCAGTGCCCGCGGGGGCAGCTGCCGTGTTTGCGTTTGTGCCGGCCAGTCACATGGAAACCGGCTTGCAGCGCCGCCGCCCCCGCACGCCGGGGCTGCCCGGGCAGCGGCCAGCCGAGCCCCGCCGAGCCGTGCACCGAGCCCCGCCGTGCCCGGCCGTAGTGTGGCCGGGCAGCCGAGCTGGCAGCGCCCGCGGCGCGGCGTGGCTTCCCTGCCGGCCCGGTAAGACGGGCGGAGGCCGCCTCAGCAGGGCATCCCCGCCCGCGGCCGGGCAGGGCAGGCGTGGGCGGCGGCGGCCCGGGCAGTGCCGCCCGGCGGCGGGGCGGGGAGCGGGGGAGGTGGGGGCGAGGGCGGCTCTCACTCCTCTGCTCTCCTCTCTTCCCTCCCTCTCGGTACCCCCGCCTCCGACCTTCGCCGCTGCCCCGCTGCGGAATCGCGTCTCGGACCGGCCGGTGCCTTAAGTGGCGAGAGGGGCACAGCCATGGAGACCCTTGTGCGCCCCGCGGCCAGCAAGCCTCCCACCGGGTAAGCCCCCCACCCGGGACCCGGGCCCGGCCGGGCACCGCTCCACGGAGCGGCTCCGGACGGCGACAGTGGCCGTGGTGGCCGGCGGGCCGCGGTGCCTTCCCTCCCTTCCTGCCTTGTCTCCCTGTCTCCCTTCCCGCTCTCCCTCCCGCCTGTCTCCCTTCCCTCTTGGGGTAGCGAGACGGAGCCGGCGCGCAGGTGTCGGCGCCCGACCCGCTCCGAGTACAGCCCGAGGGTAGAGGGGGCACGGCGGGGAGCAGGGGCCGGCGGGCGGTGAGCTGGGGTGCAGGAAGGTCAGGAGCGGGAGAAAGTGCCTGCTTCGCCTTTGCCCTGCGGGAGGGGTGCCCGGCCGGGCTGCCGGACCTGCTCCTCTGGCTGCGAGAGCCGAGAGCAGGCTCGGAGCCGGGGCCACGGAGGGTCTCAGGGCGGACCCATCCGGCGGAGGGGTCCGAGGGAGCCCCCGCGGCCACAGAGGTTCTTGCCCGTCTGCCGGAGCGCCAGGACACAGCTGCCAAAAACCTTTGAAAGGTTTTTTCAGCCGTCCCAGCTGTGGGTGCTGTCCCTGGGCCCCACAGCACGGCCACGGCAGAGGAAGTAAAAGCGAGGCCAGCCGCGAATTAAAAAACTTGTCCGAGGTTGGTGGGTGACCACAGTGCCGGCCGGACCCAGCGCACCTGCGGACGCTGCTCCCAGTTCCTCCTACCTTCGGTGACAGGCATCGCTCCTGCAGCACTGTTGCTAAATGGCAGTCAGCCCTAGTGCAAACCATGGCTGGGTTTGGGTTTTTTCAAGAGAACAGGCAAATAAAAGAATGTGCTAGCAGTGAATTTATTAGTCCGTTAATTAAACGACAAGAGCAGCAGCACGCTGAGGTCCTAAGTGATCTCTTTTGTCAGAGTAGAAGCTGGGCAAGTTTTAAGAACTGTGCTGTCTGCTTGCAGCAATTTACTGCTCTAGTTCACACTGTCTGCACGGACTGAAAGAGACTGTGATTGCTTCAGCTGCATTTTTATTTTTAGTTCTAATGTTTATGCCATAAATTTATTTTAAACGAAGTAGGAAACAGCTTTAAAGTACGTGCTAGTGGGCTACAGTAGTTTTCGTTTCCTTAGTTTGTGTTTAATAGGGAACCTTGTAGTGCCTAACACAGAAAGTAGTACAGAGAGCAATGGGTGAAGATGCCATTGTTAGTGAGGGCTGTGGTGATGAAAGTGTGTGCCATGTTCTTTGAGTTGCAGAGAGTGACATAGCTGGCTGCTCTTTTTGGAAATAAAATAATTCCAGTTGAAAATGAGCCTGTTTGATCATGACCTTTTAGATTAGCCTTCCAGGAAAAGCAGTAGATAGAAGGTGCTTCCCCTTCTCTGTGTTTAGTTAATGTAATAGTACAGCTGCTTTCTAAAATCCTGATGATCTATAATGACAATTTACATGTGTGCTTTGAAGAGTAACTCAGATGCAGTGCTGATTAAAAATTTATTTCAATTTCTAGATATCCAAAGATTCATTAAAGAGTTTGAATTTGCAATGGGCACATGTGTTGTTAGTGCACCTCAGAGATGAGCACTGGAGTCTGGGGGAATTTCTGAACAAACTCCTGAATCCTTTATAATCACTCTCATCTGTGTAAACTTTTCTATGGCCAGACTTGGACATCACGTACAGGAACAGAAGTTACAGTAACTACATTAATTTCAGATTGTTCCTGACATGGCTAAGGAGATGAATCTAGTTGTAAGGTGCAGATGCTCTTGTGATATTGTATAACAAAGTGTGTGGTTGCTAATCTGCTCCTGGGGAAGCTGATGGGCAGCACTGTCATGTGCACTGAGGTGGACTGACTGTGTTTTATCTGAACTCCGAATTTCGCCCTTGAAATGCTTCTTGTTGCTTTTTCTTGCAAGTCAGAGGTTCCCAGCCTGAACACGTCCATGCTGTTAGCAGCGGGCTCCACTGAGTGGCTCATAATTGCCCGAGTTGCTAACAGTCATACTGGATGTTGGTGGATATTTGGGCCCTAATCAGATTTTACTTACTCAGTGACAAAATCTCTGCTAGGGTCAGGCAAGTGTGGCGAGAGGACAGCTTTGTCTGTCCTTTTTGGTTTCCATATTAATCCAGACGTGAGCTGCAGGTGTGGACTGTGCCCAGGGACCTCTGGCTGTTAAGGCCGTTGTGCCAGAAATACCTTCCTTTCAATGACAGAAGAAATGGTATACGTGTTTCCAGCTTATTGATTGGGTTAGTTTGCAGTTATGAAAGAGAGGTCAAAATGACTGCAACTTCCCAATTTTAAAAAAAATTTAGGCAGAGCTGTTTTGTCTCTGTGTAAATCATTAACGGCAACGTTATGAGTTTTCCTTGTTAAACAGTGGACAAATTTAATGTCTCATTTGGTGCAGGGTAGAGCTGCTCTGCTCTGTGTGTACACAAATAAATTGACTCTGTGTATTTCATGGCACAGCTGCTTGAGAATCACACATTTAAAAGGATACTGTTGTGGGTTTTTTGTTTTAAATGGCAAAGGAAAACTGCAGTTTGTGCTGGTGTTGCAGGGTTTTCCCCAATTCTCAGTTTAACAAATAATTGTAGACTTAGCACCAAGAATTTTTTTATTACTAATTGCTAAGCATGAGTTTCATAAAGCATTACCAAATCCATAACGCTTTATTTACTTAACTTTTTTTTAGCTTCTGAAGGTGAATTTAAGACAATCAGTAGCATCAGCAGAAATTACAATTTACTCTGTGATCGTGCAACAGATGACAGAAATACACTGGTTTAATATCTACTTCTTTGGTGTCTGCATCTGCCTTTATTTCATGAGAGAGAGCAGAGATGACATAAGTTTCTCTAGGTGTCTTGGTTGGTTACTTTTTTGACTATAATATGACATAACAGATATGCATTGGTCATAAGTGGCACAGCTGGCTGAAGCCTAAAATGAAACTTTACAGGATCAGTTCTGTTCTGCTCTGTTAGGAGCCTTGGAAAGAGCAGAGCATCTTCCCCTTTCCCTGAAGGCATATCCATCTCCCACAGAAGCCAGCAGTTTTGTGGTTCCATCTTCATGCCTTTATGTCTAAGCACAGAAAAGGTTTTTCTGAAGTATGGCAAATGTGGAGAAAGTTTGTATGTTAAAGAGGATGTATGAGCACTTTCTGTAAGTAGGACCATTATTTTCTGATCTTCAGCTTCCTTCCCGTTCTTACAGGGCCTTATAGTACTAACAAATACAGGCACACAGTAGCACACCTACTTTGGAGTGAGTTACCTGATGGATTGAAGTGACCCTGGAAGTCAGTAAAGGGTGTGAAACATCAGTAATGTTTACATGCAGAACCTGGGAAAGCCAACCCCCAGGTACAGAGCAAGTTGCTCATCTCAACTTACTGAAACCTTTCCTTACTATTTTATGCCTTCTCCACCTAGTTGAACAGGTTATTTTGTAAAACTGCACATTGAGATTTTTAAAAAAAAAAACCCACAATTATTCTTGTTAGGGTTTTATTTTCTTGTCTAAATAAGCCTGGAGGGCAGTGTTGTGTACAGAACATCTATGTGAATGTCTCTGTAGCACTGCTTTACATTGTACTCTATCTCACCTACAGGTGTTGCAAGATTTAGGGTATAAAGGAACAAGTGTAGTTAATTTTTAAATAAAAATTGGAACACTGAGCAATTTGTATATGTTTGTTATGTATTTCTATGAGATTCTGTATAATGTACAGAGTAGTGGATGGGCAGTGAGTGAAATTAGAAATGTGGAGTAGCAATGTGGTAGACTCACAGAGTGGTTTGGGTTGAAAGGGACCTTAAAGATCATCTCGTTCCAACTCCCCTGTCATAGGCAGGGACACCTTACACTAGACCAAATTGCTCAAAGTTCTGTCTAACCTGGCCTTGACCACTTGCAGGGATGGGGCATCCACAGCTTCTCTGGGGAATCTGTTTCAGTGCCTTATCACCCTCACAGTAAAGAGTTTCTTCCTAATATCTAAAGTAAACCTATCCTCTTTTAGCCTAAAGCCATTGCCACTTGTTCTATCCCTGCATGGTACCAACTTTGGAGATTGCTGCCTTGACCAGCTGCAAGACAGACACGAGCTTTTGTCATTGTCCTTCATTTTGCGTCCCTATTTGGATCTGCACAGCTTCTGTAGAATTCAGTCAACACTTCTTATGTGTCCACCTGAGACAAGGAGCTTCTCTGTGATGCATTTTTCTGGCACCGCAGTCAGCAGTAGCCCTACCTTCTCTCAGTCTGGGTCCAGAGTACTTCTTTCCATGTCAGTGAAGATACATCACATTAAATAGAACTCTGGTAACAGTGACAGAAGAATTGTGCTTACAATTGCATAGAATGAAACAAGGCAGTTTTTGCTGTGTTTTGCACCTCTATGTGAAAATAACTATTGAGCCAATATACTGTAAGATTTTTATTTTCTGTCGTTACTAATATCTCAGGATTGCCAAAGATAATATTACTAACAGTGAGAGTAAGTTAAATGGTGAGATAAATGCAATGCAATCCAGTTGTGACAGCTGTTCTTTCTGAATTCCAGCCTCTCATTTCTCATATCTTATTTTTCCCACTTTCTTTCCTTTTCCTTTCTTTCAGAAATCTACTAGTCTTGTACCAGAGTAGAGGATGAAATAGAAGGCTTTGTAAAATCTCCTTTATTTCTGGACTGTCTAGAATATTGAGGGTTTGGTTTGACTTTCCCCGTGTCCCAGTCATCTCCCATTACATTCTTTCCATGGTTATCTTTTATACTTTTTTGTCTTGCTCTTTTATGCCACTCCTGCCATTGTTACAGGAAATTGAACCTTCTCTTTCCTACTGTCACCTGCCTCAGTTGTTCTTCATGTTCTTTCTCTTATAATTGCAGATTAATTTTTCTGCAGGTTTTTCTCTTGCATATGTACGTCTTGGTCAAATTCCTAGTCTTCATGGAGGTGGCACTACATATTGATAGGGCACATTTTACTTACCACCCCATCTGGGCTGGCTGCTTCACTAGGGAAGGGGGGGTGTTAATTACAGTTTTGAACACTCCCAAGGGTACACTTTTAGATGATGCTGACCATTACAGAAAACCAACTCCCTAAATATTTATATTGAAGTCAGTTCAGTAAATAAATACATGGCTGCTTTGTGTGTAGTTAATCGGGCTGGAGAAGCAGTATATTTCTTCCTGCTGATTAATTCAGATCACAAAGCATGATTATGGCCTGAATGAATGAATTTTTTTTTGCCTTCAGAGGAATGAAAGTTCTTTTGAATATGTGTACTTATTCTTAAACATCTGTTATCATGTAAAATTCTGTTGTCACAGACTTGATTTATCTTACAAGCATTTATGAAGACTTCCTAACTATACTAATCTGGGTTGAAGAAATGCACATAGGAGACTCTGTATTACTTATATAGGCAAAAGTGTAAACACTTTTACATGATCAGCTGCAGAAGTATCCAGGAGGCCTGTGTCAGAGTCAGGGAAGTACCTCACTTCTCCTGAATTGCAATTCAGTGCCTTAACAAGTATTCCCCTATGCCCAGCCTTTAGCTACTCTGTTAGCATCAGCAAACACTTGATTTTCTGGCAATGACTGCATTCTGTATAGTGCAGCTTTTTGTGTTCCTCTGGCATTGTGATTTCCATGAAAATTGACAGTTTTCACACTTTAATGCT
Source organism: Pithys albifrons albifrons (assembly GCF_047495875.1). Lineage (NCBI taxonomy): Eukaryota > Metazoa > Chordata > Aves > Passeriformes > Thamnophilidae > Pithys > Pithys albifrons. The sequence continues at coordinate 22,163,959 of NC_092461.1, forward strand.
GCTTCTAAGAGATTGAGGGCCCTTAAGAAATTTTTTTCCATAGTGGGTTAAGTCAGCTCCTGCATTAGAAACTGAGAACAGTAAAATCTGCATTTCCAGCCAATATTATGATTTAAGGATCTTTTAAAACTAGCTGCATTTCCAGCTAAGGGAAATTAAACCTCTATTAATATATTAATCCTCTTAATATAGAGAGTGTTTCCAGAGCTGTCAGTTGTCCAGTGAGCCAGGCTGCTTATCATTAAATAAGTGATGCTGGGAATAGTGTATTGTTGTCATAGTTTCAGCATGAGAGTGTCAGTGATGAGCCAGGGACTTAACCCATGCCAAAGAGTGAGTCACAAAGCTGGCAGGGCTGTGCTGCAATGGCACTGGCACACAGCATCACATACCCACTTCAGTCCCCTCCCACCAGAAACAATGTCTTTTCAGTTTCATTAATCCCCCAGATAACAAGCTGTCCCAGGTGCTATGCATTTGTGCTGTGTAGTTATCATAAACAGAGAAATGGGAAAGAAAATGGATTGAGAATGGTTTTTCTGTTCTTGTTCCTTTGTTCTTACTATAGCTTCCAGATTCAATGTCCTTGGGACAAAAAAAAAATAATTTATTACTCCTGCCCCTATAAATTCAAACTGATATTACATGTTAAGCTATGTTTTCTGTGTTCCTTTGGCTGTGTTGTATGGAAGAGAGCTGGCAGTCTCCTTTGACAGTTTCAGTGATGAAATGTGAGTTACAAAGCTTTCTCTAGTGGTCAGAAAATTATACAACCCAGGTATACTTTTTTAAACATCATTAAAGCATGTAGGAAAGGTGAAAATGAAGTGATATAGACTGGTCCAAGGTACTTTCAGATTTGCAGTAGATGAACTGTGTTTTCAGGTTTGGTTCTGCACTCTCCAATGTCGTGTTTTATTAAAGGTGGTTGACCTGTAGTATAAGTATTTAAGGCTGGTTTATGAGTTATTCTGCCTCTCTCTCTCTCACTGATGAAGAGTCCCTCACCTAAGTAATCATCAGTCAGGTGATTAGGGAGATCTCTTACAGAAATCCCACGTTCAGGGACCTAGTTGGCACAGGAAGGGCTGAGGATTAAACCTGCAGTAGCTTTTACTACACTGATTTGCCAGGACCACCCTGCAACCTGGAGGCCTTGTTCTTCCTTTGAGCAAGAAGCCAGAGAGATGTAAGCTTCAATATTCCTGAAGCTGTTGTGGTGTTTCTATAGCAAGCTTTTACTAGTGACTCGAAAGCTACAAAAAATACGGTGTTTCTGAGCCACGTTGGTTTTGTGGTGCTAACAATGAAAACTTCCTTTACACGACAAAATAAACAGATAAGGTGCAAAGTCATGTCTCTGGCATGGAGCTTGAGCAAGAAAATTACATTTAGTATTATCAAATGTTCTAAATATAGCCATAACTAAGGTTCAACTGCAAGTACCAATCCAAAAGTAATTAATCAGATAAGCATTACTTTACATTTTCACCATGGATGACTAACAGGCAGTATGATTCTCTGTTTGCCACACCTGCTTTCCATTTCAGTGTGTTGGGTTTTATTTATATAAATGCATGCTGATCTGATCAACCATTACTGAGGTGTTATTGTGAAGTTGAGCCAAGAGGGTAGAACTCTATTGTTTTTTTCAGTAATCAAGGGTTAATGATTTTTTTTGAAGACTACACAAATACATAGAGATTTAAAGCAGGTAACATTAATGGTTGATGAGATGTTTCATAATTTTCAAGGGCCTGAATATGAATGCACAATTGTTGTGCATTGTTGTCACCATCTCCCAGGTTGTTCCTCCTAGTCTGCCAGTCCACATCTTCCCTGAAAAGACAGGGTTTTTTTGCGGGGTGAGGTGTTTCTTCCTGGTATTTGTGTTGTGTGATGTCAGGAGATAGTGTGATGATGGCCTGAGCAGAAGTTTGTCTTCTGAAGCTGTGTGAAGGCCCCCATGCAAAAATGTACATAAGATCCACCAGTTGCAGAATCATCTTGGTCAAAGCCAACATCTCCAAGCACATGGGAGGAAAGCTCTGTTTTATATTATCTAGATTGCTTTTGTTGTAAAAGCTCATTTCTTCCTTCCTGTCCCATGCATCCCACAACTGGCATTCTCCAGTGCTTGCCCTAGAGGTCTGTTGGGCACTATGACAACAGCTCTCTGAGGTAAGAGAAATTAAACTAGTGAATTCTGTTCAAGACCCTTTAAAATACTCATCTTTTTTTTTGTGACACAGCAACAATTAGTTTTTCCCTACCTTAGTAGGTTCCAAAAAGATTTAAAAAATCCAAATTATTTTATAATAAAACATATTATTTCATTTTTTATTATTTCTGTGCTTAGATGGCTTTTCTTTCTGCCTTTTTCTTTTTACATTTGAGGTTGGTATCTTGCATATGCAGCAAAAATACCACCTAGGTAAATACATCAAGCATGGCATGTCTGATCTTACTGTGCACAGAACATGTATTTTCCCTTCTGTTTTAGTCTGAGTTTGCCATGAAGGAAGTCTCCAAAATCAATAAACAGTTGCAGACAAATTGAAAGAAAAAGGTGTTCTCTATGCTTTTCTTCAATCTCTGTTCTTTTGGCAGCGCTTCATTTCTGAACATCACAGCAATGGTTCAGGTGTTGAAGAGGGAATATCTTGGTGCAAATCCAGATTCTTTCTGTTTCTTTTTGTGGTTTTGAATTCCGTTTTATTTTTCTTTTTTCTTTTGAATATCTTCTCATGGCACTTTTGGTACCAAGCCTACACCTTTATGGATACGAAATAAATTACTGCTGCATTCCCTGGGGGTACAGCTCATGTTTCAGTGTCTGAGCAGTTTTCTCTGCTCTAATAGGGCTGGTGGTGTTGCTCATGGTCATTCTCGACATGAAAGACTACCTGCTAGAATAGGGCTTTCTTCTTGGGAAGGAGGCCAGCCTTTGGCTTCTACCAGTAATAAAATATTGGTACAGTGACACCTCCAGGTGCTCCTAAGGCTGACTCTAGCAATTCATTAAATACAGTTACAAATAGGTCAGATCATGTTGCTAAACTGCCATTCTTGTAATTAACACAGTTTTTGGTTGCTTTTAATTATCTGTTTTTCTTTGACTGTACTGAACTAGAGAATCACTTGGTCACCTCACAGCAACACAGAGCAGCATTGAGTGATAAAATAATGTTATGATGTCAGATGTGACTAAACTTGTGCTTTTTGAGACATCCAATCTTTTTACTACCTTGTTTTTTCGCTCCTTAAAATCTGTTGTGCAGCTTCATTCCATAGGTAAGGACTTGTTTGGAAGGGCACAAGCTGGGACCGTTTTCTGTCCTGAGTCCCAAACCCTTCATTTACCCAGGGAAACTGTGGATTCTCCAGCACTGGGCTGGAGAAGACTGTTAGGTTTTTTGTAAACCAGAAGATATTTTTTACTCCTGTGCTTACATTAGTAAGCCAAGGATTGCTATCTTCAGATTAAGTCTGTTATTCCTGAATATAAAGTGCTAATGCAGAATTACTTCTTCGTAAACCTAGCTTTTTCATTGCGAGACAAACAGACATATCCATGTGTGATGGATAGAGAGTCCAGGATCAAACTTTAAATTAAAATAGAAAAAATTCACCTTTTATATGGATAATTACAGGACAGAATTCTACCTCAAATTCAGAGATTTGTGGATTTTCCAAATTACAGTATATGTAGGAGAAGGATAAAAAGTTATACTGCAGTTTTAAGTATTAAGTTTAATTGATTGGTGTTTTCCCTTCACCTCAAGTCTTGTAGATTGTACCAACTTTGTCAATCTACAAAGAGACTACCTAAGCATAGCCCTGGAACTGTATGTTGATGATTAAACTGTGTCATTATGACAGTAAAGTTACTTTTTCCCCTAACTTCTAAGCAAGTACTATTACTTGAATTCCCGTGGGAACTCTCAAACAGATTTGTGAGAAACAAGAGGATAGTTTCCTAAAAGAGCAATTAGTTATTCTGGTACTAATATTTACCCAGTTTTCAACCTCACAGGTATCAGGAAACATTACTCTTTTAAAGAACATTGATTATACTCTTGATCAAGAATTCTTCTTTCTATAGAAGAAAAAATGTGAATTTTGAAAGTATTTGAATATCAGTGGATGCAAGCTGTTATTTTATTTCTTTGCTTTAAGTAGTTTCGTTTCACAAATACTAAACAATGTCTAAGTGGATATTAGCACTCGGTTCCAGGATCAAAATACAGGCCTTTCCTCTCCTGGCTCAGAAGTAGTGTTTCTTCCTAAATTTTTAACGTTTACTATCCTTCAGCATCATATAAGAAAAAGCAGGGATTTTTCTTAGAAGGACCTTTTATTTTATTTGGTTTGGGTTAGTTTTTTTTTCCTTTAAAAAAAAATAAAGTTTTTTTGAGGCTGTTAGTGTAATATTGTACAAAATGATTTAGGGACCAGGCAGACTCAGAGTCTTTCTGTCCCCACGGTCTATTGGACTCTGTTGGGACAGAGTTGGAGAATCTACTTGCACTTGCCAGAGAATGAAGAGCAGTAAAAGCACTGGCTAATTGTTTAATGCAATATTGGAAATGGGACTTTGATCAACTGCTCTGTAGCACCTTGAATTTATTTGACCTCTTCAGCATAGAGCAGACTGGGCATAACTACACTCTTGTTGGTTTAATATTCAGTTCTTGAGCCAAAGGGCCCAGTGTGTCTTGAGTTTGCTCTGCTTCATTTGCCAAGCTGAGGTGTGCAAATCCCGGGCAGCTTGGCTGAAATCTCTGGCTCTGCTCCTGCATCAGAGAGGTATGAGAGGGACCAACATGGGCTTCACTTGGGCAGATCAGTGAAACAATATGGGTTCACACTGATCTTGTTGCTCTGCTGGGGTTCAGGTTTATATTTTGTGTTAAAGTAACAGCATTTTGGTATCTCATTATAAAAGGAGCAGGGGGAGTGTAAGGTAAAGACAGGTGAGAGCAGTTCCTGTATTCCCCTATATTCTCCATCTGTGGTTGCTTTATTTACATGATGGTAAACTTCAAAGTTCCATCCATCCACTAGTATTCTACAGCTGAAGACCTCTTGGATGTCAACAGTATATTGTTCCTACTGGTTAAGGACAAGGAGGTCACTTGTTTCTGTTCTCACTTGCTCTTTTTGTAAGACCAAATATTGCTGAAAAGCCCAGCTTGTCTTGCCATTGCACCAGCCTTATTTAAGAGTAGTGCTCATCTATATAGTTGTTTCTTTTTTATTATTATGTATTATCAAATTAGCCATAGTTATTTTGGAATGAAATCTCTTTCCATTCAAGTGGTTAAATACCATACTTTCTCCTATTAAAAAGGAGATCCAGGTCTACTGGAAAATATTTTACACAAAACTGCCTGAAGTATAAAACCTGTTTATACAGATACCGTGGATTTCTTGCCATAAAAAGCACCGTAAATTCCCCGTGCTGCTTCATTTTCATAAGGAGTTACTTGAAAAGAAATATTGCTTGTGGTGCATTGCCAATTATTTATATACTAATTTGCTAACTGAGAATAATTTCAGATTTATAAGTTCAGTTTGATATTGAGGTGATAGAGAGTTAAAAAATCTTCAACTATTTCATACTTTATGGTTTAGCTTCAATTTACCTTGAAAGAAACTGGCAACAGTGAATTTTGTTAAACTGTAATGCCTCTTTTTTTTTCTTTTTTTTTTTTGGGGGGGTGGGGAGCTTGCCTTTCAATAAAAGTGGTGTATGTATGAAGAGTTTTGAGTCATTATTTTTTTATTTAAAGTCCCACTTACCTGTATTGTTACAAGACAATAGCTCTGTTCTGTATATAAAATATTAAGCACAGAGTCTCTGTGTGCAAAACTTAGGTGCCAGATTTGAATAGCAGGCCAGGCTGACTTCTGCCGACATTTGAGAGGACATACACATCAGCTTCCAGTACAGATCAGCCCTACAGTCAATGATCCAAACAGTTGAAAAGGGGTGATACATTCTCTTGCTTCTCCTTCAGAGATTATCTTTTGTACTTCAGACTTTGGATTAATTTCAAAGAAATGTCTAGACCATGCAGTTTCTTTTTTGTTTGTTTGTTTGTTTTGTTGTTGTTTGGAGCAGATGGTAACAAACATGTCACTAACATGAAGACTTAATCTACCTTCCCAGCTTGACCAGAAAGGGGGTAGGCAGAGTTACCTGGGAAAACATGATGTGGAAGCTCAGATTCCAAAGAAAACCCTCATGCCCCGCTTAGCACCTGGCTATATCTGTGCAACAGTATTCAAATATTTATAAATCTTTTCATAAGCATTGTTTATTTGAAGACAAAACCCCAAATAAGCAACAGGGGGTTTCCTTCATTAAAGTGCTTATACCAGGCATTATTTATGGTTAAGAGCTCAAACACCCTAGAGAGACTTTTCTTAATTTTCTGTGCTGCTGCTTCTTCATTTTACAGAAGAAACCATCACTGTCTGTAGAAAAAAAAGTGTAAGTTCAGTGGCATTCAGTTGTCCTATAGTAATTATGCAGTTAAAGGAGTAAAAATAGTATGGTCTTATCTTCCCAGCAACCAGATGGTTTTCCTTACAAAATTTGGGAAAATAAGTGAATTGGAGACCTCATGTTCCTTTCTGCCTTCTGAGATGTGTCTGTTGATTTGTTCCATAGTGCTTACCATGGAAAAGACCTCAGTTCTTCAGAATGAAATTATGTAGGCATAGAGAGGTCCATGCAGGAGCTGTTTTGAAGGCTTCTGTGTGATGTTTGTAAGTAGTACATGTGCAGCTGCTTGGGAGTGGTGTGAGGAAGGATCATGGTGTACAGCTTCACTCCTTGCATACAGGTGGTCTCAGTAGCAAGCCTTCTTACTGATGGGTAGCACAAGGCAGAACAAGCACACGACACTGGGTTTACTGTTTTACTGCTCATAGAAAGAAATAGATTTTTCTTTCATCCTGCTGTTTTGGTAGGCTCTCTTGGCATTTAAAGGAAATGTGTGACTGTTTTAGGCATTTTTGAAGATGGTACCATATCTCTGCATTAACATGTTTGTATTTGTCACTGACTTGCAGATGGAAGATTCAAAACTTATGGTTCGGGCAACCATATGTTGATTCATATTGGAAATACACGCTGCTGTATTGGACCTTGCTTCTGGAGCCAGCATGTTCACTGTGTCATACAGCTGTTCCTTCCAGAATTGTTCTGCAGTCTATTGACTTTGAACAAATGCTGCAGTCATGGATGGATTTATGAGGATAATGATCTGACAGACCTTGCAAGCTTGTAGAGTATAAAATTTTCCATACACAGGGAAACTAAGTGTTCTTCTTATATAGGGGGGTGGTACTGCTGTGTTTCTCAAAATACATGTGGAAATTGAGAACTGAGGGGTTTTGTTTTTATTGTTGCATATTAGAGTGCAGCCGCGTTGACATCTGATGCAGACTCAAAATTGCCCGAAATTCTCTATTGGCTTGTATAGCACAATGAGTATGTTTCTGTGTTTTGGCAGTGGTGCCTGCAGATTTCACAAGTGGTGGAATTTGGATCTTCATGGTTTGGTGTTATAGGGGGGTAGTTTAATTATTGGAAAGTACATGTACGTTCTTGAGAGCTTGGAGTAAATAGATTCCACTTGGAGAAAAAATGAAACTGTCCCTTGATAGTGAAGCCTATTTCTCCTGGCCTTTTTTTTTTTTTTTTAAATTCTTTCTAGCAAGTTTCTAATTTTGTGGCATGACAGAAGAGCAGAACCGCGTACTTGAATTTGTATCTGGAGTAAAGTTATTGCTGCATGGGGGCTGCATTATAAAAGCATTGAAGGAGCTCCATCTGCCATGGCTTGTTATCTGACAGCCACATTTTGCTTGGCCTCATGCTTTTTGGTCCTTTCAGGTCTCATCTGCAAGCCTGTATCTCTCTGGCAGAGTTGCGACTCTCCAGGTAGGCTTCAAGTAGCACTTTGGTCTTCTTAGTTGTCCTTACCACTGACATTGGCCCAGAAAATCACGAACTGAGCAGACCCAGGAGTGTGTCTAAAAACACAGCTGGGCATATGGTAAAGGAAAGTTTCAGAAGTCCACAGCTATGTAAATTGCTTTCCTCGAGCCCCTTGTGTTTTTCATTCTTCCTGACACCTTTCAGTTCTCTCTGCTGTCTTCCCTCACTGGGGGTTCCTTTGCTGCAGAAAAAAAAGACAGGAAAATATTATTCATGAAATAACAAGTTAACTTCTGTAGGCACAGTAATAATCATAACATGTTATATGATTAGACAAAAATTGTGCAACCAGCGTGTTATAAGAAACACCTAAATCCCATAAATTTAGGCTTATAGGTAGAATTTAGGCAAGAATAAAATACTAATTTTTCTCAGTCTAATTTCAGGTATTTTCAGCCTTAGACAATATAAGTGTATTCTGCTACACACCTCTGTAAATTATATAAAATTCATAACAAGACATATGACCTCTGGGAACAGATCTAAATATTGCCATCAATTCATTTATGATGTCTTAATATGAGTCTGTGTTTAAATCAGTCTGTAACTCATAATGTGCCATCTTTATTACTCTCTGTATAAAGATGTGTTTTATAATAGAACAGTATTTCAATGAGTACTTAAATGAGAGAACGGAGTATACTGCACTTATTTTTTAAAGTGAAAATGTTTTATTTTTTATAAAGCATTTAATGTTTCATTTCATTAAATTATTTTTGTCACAAAGTGGTATTTGCATGTACATTCTTACAACATGACAGAATTTGTATGTACAGATTGAGTAGATGGAGTTCTATTGGTATAGTACTTCAGTGCATTACTTTTTTCACCCCATCTCAAAACTTGTTAATAATCAAAACAAGTGAACATTGTGTAACTTTATGATACGGTTATATAAGTCATGAAGTTCAGTTTTAGTAATGAAATGTAATATACAAAGAGCAGGGGCTTTTTTATCTACAAACCCAACTTAGTCTTGAGTGAAAGTTCAGAACTTTACTGGTGGCAGTTTACTTTCAGCTTCGCTGGAAAATTGTTTTAACAATTGAATCCAGTTTGGAAAAAGTTCACTTGTGAAAAGATGAGATTTTTCATTTTATAGGACAAAAATACGTGTCATATCTTTCAAGTTTTGCTTTCTTAGTGAAGAAATTCTAGTTTAAATAAACTGCAGCAAGTTACCCTTTAGGGAAGGAGGAGGGTAATTTTTTTTGTTTTACAGATAAACTTCTAATATAAAAAGCTTTTTTCCCCTTTTCAAATCTTTTCTGAAATGACCAAATCAAGAAGACTCTTGTTTTATGAAGCCTGCTTTTGAATAATTTGATTGACTTTTATTTACCTACTTAATCTGAACCATGCCTCTTCCTTATCGTGTAAAGTCGCTTACTGTTTCTAAATATACCCGTGTATTTTAAAGAAGCAAAGCTGTGCGTGAGTACAACCCATTCAGAACAGGGTTGTGGGGTAGGGAGGGACCTGCTGGTAACCCGAGAGCAAGAGCAGATGCTAAATTAGCAGCTGGATCGTTAGTAACAAGTCCACAAATGTCTGCTGGGACATGATCTTCCTTGGGCGCATGTAGTGTGGGTGTGTGGGTTATTCAGAGTTTCTGGCATCTAGTTGTTCTTTACCTGTGACTCAAAGGAAAATTGTGGAGCCATGAGGATTTTGCTTTGTGGAGTGACTGTAACTTGTTTTCATTGACAGTACCAGCTGCATCTATATATTGTCATTATTGTGTGGCATTTTTTATTAAGACTTGTAATTGGAAAATGACTGCAAAGGCAAGGAGATTGCTGACAGCATTTAGTTAGAGAGATAAGTGAAAAACACTTAAAGATCTGTGGAAAAGCTAATAACGCTATTAGGGTAATCCCAAGGTTATATTCCATTTCCACCTTTAAAATAAGTAAGTACTGACCATTGGCTGCAGTTAGATGTAGTTGAGATTGTGACTGGATAAGACCCTAAATTGTGACTAAGGACTATTAAATTATGTGCATTAAGTGGTAGACAAGCAGGAAAATACAAATAAATAAAAGATCACGAGAAAAAAACGAATAAGAGACCTGAATCTGGCTTTACTTCCTGTTGAAAACCAATATATTTCTTTATACTGTAAGCCAGTGATTATATAAATATGTGCTCCACAAGTCATCATTTCTCCATATTGAAGAGCATGTTTGTGTCTAGGTTTTTTTAAGCTTATCAATTTTGTGAAAATTATTCAATTTTCTACTATAAACAGGTGCAAAAATGATACAGAGAGTTAGAAACATGGTATATACCTACTATGTTCCTAATGTCACCAAAAGTACTGTGATTTCTTTGTTGATCAGGTAAAAAAGCCTTCTTGTGGAATGGAAAAAAGCCTTTCAGTTGACCTACCAGTGACAGCCTTGTCACTGGCAGCATGACACTCAACCAAGAGAGTTTATGGTGTTCCAAGGAAGTGACTAGATCAAAACCCTACCCCCACCCCCCGAAAAACAAACAAATCCTCAGATGGACCCCTTCCAAACTCATGTCTAGACACCCACACAGCAGTGATTTAACATATGAAGGCGCTGTATCCTGTTCAGTTATCCTCCTCTGGTAATTCCACTCCTGTACCAGGTCTGACTGAAGGTCAGTTGAAAGTTAAGTCTTTGGGGCTGGCAGTGAGGTTTTCAGTTAGATGTCAGAAAGCTCTCCATGGGTTGTAAAGATGATTCTGCCAGAACCTCCCTTCTAGACACAAACTTCTTGACTATTTCAGAGAGGGATGCTCAAGTCTGGTCTACAGTTCAGACTTGCCTTTTCTGGGGAGGATGAAGAAGAAGGTTTTAAACAAACGGTTTTTATTTGGGAATCATTTTCTGCTTGAAAACACATCAACTAGGTTAGATCTTCCCTCTTTTTTTTCCTCCTTCGGAGTTAAGCATTCTTGTGAAAGTCAAGGAACAGTCAGTGGGTTTATTTGCAAGTACAGAAGTGCCTTGCCCCCCACCCCCAAACAAGTATAGACTGTTTGGGATATTAGCCTAAATATGGAAAAATTTTGAGTTCATATAACTTGTCAGAAAAAGACATATATTGCTTGTATTTGCATGTGTATACAGACATAACATTATCAAGTTTTAATTAACATGTTAATACCTTGGTAGACTAGTGCATATGTGTAAAGACCATATAATGTTACCTGGTTCCAAGTACAAGCATGGAGGTGGTTTTATTTTGGGAAGGGAAAAAAAAAGAGGTTACACTCTGGTAGCTTTATTTTTTTAGGAGTGTGATATTTTAGTTGCCTTTTGGCAAGGAATTGCTTTTCCATCTCTGTACACTCTAATTTAGCGTTATTGGAAAAACAGAGTAGTTTGGTGTAAATCCTCCAGACAGTACACCCCATTCTAGACAGGATTTAAAATGTTCCGCTTCACAGATGATGTGCTGGTTGAGACTGCTGTTGTTAAACAGGTGGGATGGCGAAGGAAGAGAGTTAGGCAGTTCTTTGTGATCGCCAGGCAAAGAGTAGCTACAAATTTGGTGTTTGGGATATTTTTTGAGTTTTAAAAACTTTGTTATGTAACGTAATTTAAAAAAAAAAAATTAGTGTCTCCCTTACAGCAGTTTACTGTGAGCCTTTGTCACTAGCAAAGAGGACACTACTGCTCAGAGAACAGTTGAGTTGTGTACAGTTGTATAGTTTAGCCAGTATACTTCGGTCGCGTAGTTTTCCTCTAAATGACAGGTCCATGTAGTTTTCTTGTATATACACTTTCATGCTTTAAAGCAAAACAAAAATTAGCCTTTGCATTACTACCTGTAAAATCTTGTAGTTAGTAAACTGCTTATTGCTGCATTGATTTGAACCTTCAGTCTTGTATCTGGCATGTTAGTTTTGAAGCTTTGGGTAGTATCTGGCTTTTTTCATTTCCAGTGTTTAATGTCAGGTCTAAATATGAGAATGTACTGTGTGATCTCTCTGCAGGGATGACTCTGCATTACAGAATTTCATTTGATTATGTTTACTTTCCTGAAGACAGCAGTTCTCCAAGATACCTTAACACTTGTCTAACAATTAGGTTTTCTTCATAAACAGGACTTAGGTATTCAGGACCTGCTTAGTCTAATTCTCCTCTACTTTTTTATACCGGTGTGCCTCATTTTCTAGTGCTTTCAGATATTACATATGTGTGATAACAGAATCATGAATGATCTCTAAAGCTTTAGATTGCCCTCTTGTAAATTTTTGGCAGAGTATCTTCAAAGCATGTCTAGGGAAGAAACCAACCATAAGCTGCACTCTTCACTAATTTGTGCTAATTTATATATTTGTAGCTCAGGAGTATTTCAGTCTAAATGGGTGATTTGAAAGACATTACTCATTGCTTTTTATGCCTCCCTGACATCCGATCCTGTCAGATCTCGGAAGCTAAGCAGGGTCAGCCCCGGATTAGTACTTGGATGGGAGACCTCCTGGGAAATGCCGGGTGCTGTAGGTTCTAGTCCTGAGGACTTCACTGGCACCGTCCAAGCTCGCTCGGCCGTGGCAGATGAACCTCAGGACTTAAACGGTGGGGCCAGTTCTGCGCACGCTGTGCCTCACCTAAAATCCACTGCGCAGGCTGGAAGGGCTCACCCACGTGGGGACAGCCCTTCCCAAATCTTCGTTCGCGAAGTTTGGCCATACATACTCATTGCCTTGTATGAGATGTGAACCATAATACAGCATTTTAATATAAATTACATAGTAATTAAAAAACCCCTATTAATGCAGAGAACATGTTTGTAATTTATAATTAAGTATCTCTGGAAATTATGGGAGCTAGCCTGGAAGAGCTAGCCAGTCTGAGCTTTGGTTTTCGACCCTGAGCTTGTTGGTTACAAGAGTCAGTGAGATCAGTTAAGGAGTCTGCAGGACAGATTGTTTAAGACCACATAGGTATGAGCTTACACAGCACTTGGGATTGAACTGTTTACCCAAGTGTATGCATATTCTGTCAAATTTTATATCCTTTGAATTTGTGCTGAAAACAAGCTCCTCTTTGGATGTGGCTGACTGAAGTGAAGTCTCTCTGTAGATTTTTATGTAAAGACCTGGAGGCTGCTTCAGTGCTGTATCTTCTGGAAGAGAAGCAGCACAAAAATTCTTAGCACATGTGTGCTTGGATGCTCCCTATATCCTTACTGTGGTTCTTGAGCTGCTGCAGAAGCTAAAATACCTCAGATATTTAAGTTAGAGCAGCCCCTTGAAAACCTTTATTTGTACATCCAAAATTTTGTATATCTCAGTATTTTGGGGTTTGGGCTTTTTAGCAACCTGCTTGTGTTGGTTTTTTCTGTGGGAAATCTCTTCCATTAGTGTATGGCCTAACAGTTTTGTAAAACTTCTCTGCAAATCAGAATTACTAGACTCAGAAGTGAAGTCAGTTCATGCCCCTGTGACAGGTAAATCCTGCAAATGCAGAATCAACAGCAGATATCCTGTCTGTTTGAACCCAGGTCCTGACAGAGAATATATTCCTGTGCCTGCATTGCATCTTATTGGTTGTGGTGGGGCACAGATGATTCAGTTTTATTACACAGTCTTGGGACTGCAAGGCTAAATTAAAATATAACAGTAGCAAGCAAACTTCAGTCCACCACTGAAATAAAAAAGGAGGAACAGTTGCTCCCACTGCATGTCTCTTGGTTTATATATTCCTTTCATTGTACTGTTGTCCCAGACCCTGACCATACAGTAGGCATCAGTAGCAGATGAGCAAAACTGATGGATTTTGGCATTAGTAATCACAGTGGATTTTTCCAACAGATAACAGGTGTTGGGAAATACAGTTTAGGCATTCAGACAAAATCCCTATGGTTTTTTAACTCATGTGAATGGAGATGTTGAAGACTGAAGTGGAAGAGTGGAGGGTTTATGCTATCTCTAAGTTTGAGGTCTGTTTGGGTTTCCATGGCCTAGGACAAAGAGCCTTGGTGAGGAGAAAAGATATGAAGAAATGCTTGTTGAAAGGTCCAAACAGTTTGGGAGCCACTGCAAGTATTCTCTTTCATTGCATGTTTTAGTACAGATCCCCTGCCCCCCTCAATGTGTTTCATAGCCTTTTAAGTCTGCCTCTTCCATAGCGTTTCTCCTGCTGGCTACACCTAGTACCTGTCAAGCCTTTGTCCTGCTGCTTTTTGCTGAGCTGAGTGTCTGTCTGGCTGCACCCTGACAATTTGCTGCTTTGACTCCATTGCCCAGCAGGAAGCCCTGTTGATGCTCCAGCGACTCAGACCAGGGTACATGTGCCTCTGTGCTTAGCAGGCAGGTGGAAAAAGAGTCTGCTTCTGTGTGCTGGATTTTTCTTGGCCAAGGTATTTCTAAGATAACACAGGTGTTGCCACATATTAACCCACTTCAGAAGAGAGGGTATGTGTGGGTTTTGAAAGCAACAGCATAAACAGGGCAAATCCAGTGCATTTCTGTGGCATTGCGATCCTGTGAAACTTGCCCAGAAGAGAAACTAGCTTGTGGAAAGATTGATTCATACTGTGCAACTGAGGTTTGGCTCTGGGAGAGTATTCCTTTCTACTCTTTTCCTTCTTCTTTTTTTTTTCTTTTAGGGAGGGCTGAGGGTGTGTAGAGGGGCTAGAAGTGCGGGCATTTCCCTTTCATATCCTTGCTGACTGCACATAGAGGAGCTATTGTAACTTAGCTACCAAAGACTCGCTGATGATCAGCTGCTGCAAGTATAAATCCAAGATCAAGAAAAACAAAATGGGGCTTTGGTCCTGCTACGGAAATGGTTTCTCTTTCATTGCCTTAGGAGGATAAGTGAAGGAGGTGTTATACTTAGCAGTTTGAATTAAACTGCTGTTTGGAGTGTTTTCAGGCAAAACTCTCTCCAGGTAGATCATATGGTGTAATGTATCTACCTGACAATGAAAATGCCCTTACAGACGGAGTGTCATAAATACATGAGTTCATAGAGGTCATTATAGAAAAGAAAGGTGGCATAATGGTTTGGATTTCATATTTGAAGAAACATGTGCAGTGATACACCCAAGATAACAAAAGAAGGAAATCTGTCCTTCTGCTTTTTCAGTTTAGTTGTAATTTTCTGCTTTCAGATTGACACTGCTTTTTGAGTGAGTTCCCCTAACAAATAGGTAGGTACAGGTGCTATCTTGTAGGTTTGTGCTGAAATACAGCAGCAAGGGCACAAAGGGAGGTGTTTAAAAGTAGGCTACTGCTTATAACAGCTCATGCAGCTTGTACGTCTGAGATCCTCAAAGTTCATGGGATTTTGATTTGACTGGAAAGGGTTGTTAAAAGGAGAGACTTTACAGATGGTGTCACTTGCCAGTCTTGATTTGGCAAGATGGACAGTTAGCACTGGAGACCGTATGCTACTGTGAAAGGAGGTAATTTTTGTCCAATATCTCCTGGTGACACTGCTTGGGATTTTGTTTTTTGATGTTGCATCTTCTTCTGAGACATCAAAAATACCATTTAATTAACTTTTTTAAGGATGAGTTGTTTTCACTTGGAGAAAACAAAGTGCACATGTTTTATGTGAGCACGGTTTAGTAACGTATGACAGGGAGTTGTCTGTCCTTAATGCCCAATTTTCATCATGAAATACAGAAGTACAAGTTATCTTTGAGATTATGACAGCTGGGGTTGATAAACTTTATATAGAGACACAATCTTTGGGGCATTTCTAAAGTGGTAATGTTCTCTACTTTAGTCTGAGATCAAATTGGTAGTGGGATGGAATGTGGACCTCATTTCCAGGGATTAAATCAGACTAATAGGACCAAGGTTACTCTGCCTATAGCAGAATGTCAGTGTCTTTTCTATAGTAAATCTATAATGCTGTAACATATATTAAAAGCATACCTCAGTGGGATTCCTTTTTTGCTTTCAGTAGTAACTCATTCATTACCTCATTGTGATCTGAAATCCCTCTTTTAGCATATGTTGTTCTTGGAGGCTTGCATGTTCTTCCCCTGCTATGTGCTTTCTTGCTTGTGAACTTGCAATCCAATACGTGTTGCTATTAAAAAGCAATTGTTGCCTTTTTGAACTAATATTGCAACAAACCAACAGGGTTCTTGAGTTTTCAAGCTGATTTTTTTCCAGACTAATTTATGTTCGTAGTTGAGTATATAAGAAACTGATCTGCACCACTGCTGTAGCTGGTGAGAACATCATGTCTACTCCTGGACAGATGTCAGATCTGTTATCTTCTATTAGTCCATCTTTCAGCTCCTCTGCCAGTGCAGTGTTTAAAGTTTTGTTGTTACATGCAAGATTGAACAGTAGAATGGGAAAGAGCAGTTTGTTTTAAGATATCCCTGAAAGCAGAAAGTATTAATGTGCATGTTTTTCCCCCTCCTTTGAAGCTCATGTTCAAACTTGAGTAATTCTGTTAGTTTTCTGTGATAGTTAGTTGGCATTAGATGGAGTGATCATGAGAAATCATGAACTATGATGCTGATTTATTTCAGGTCAACCACTGACATGGCCAGGATTTCCCACTTACCCAGAACATAACAGAAAAGGAGTTCAGGTTATCTAGTCAGGAAGTAAACCAGAGATGAATAAATTGATGTGAGGAAAACCAAAATACTACTTCTTCAGGATCCATGGATCAAACTGTACAATAAGTAGGATTGATACAATGGTAAGCATTTTTCTGTTGGTGAGCACTTTCCACAAAAATACCAATTAACAGTCAGGAAGTTGAGTATGCCTAAGGAGTCTGGTTTTAATTCACCGGTTTCTTAGTTTCTGCAACATAATGCATAATCCTATTATACTGACTGTAAAAAACTGCTTCCGCTTTTCTTTCTTGCTCCAAAGTGGGGTACTGTAGTATATTTATTGTATATGCAACAGGAGTAGTGACAGTGGTCTTTTTTTTTTTGCACACAATGGCTTACTTGTGATACTGAAGATTAGCTTTCAGCAGATTACTGACAGAAAAAGAACAGATACACTGCGTATCTGGCAGTATTAGATTTTCCTGCAGACTCTCTTCAGCTGGAAAGCATGGCCCTTTACACAGCCTTTGGATAAATCTGTATAAAGCATTACTGCCATTCTAAAAAAATAATTAAAAACATGAGAATGAGTTGTTTTAAACTGAGGACCAAGTTGCAGAATGATAGATTTCTCAGTATTAACTAATGAAAATATTTGTAGGTTGGGTTCAGAAAACCCCAACTCTTAATCCCCCAGTGTGTGCAAAGCAGCAAAAGCTAGTGCTTCATTCACATCAGGCCTGCTGTTTTTTGGTTTTTTTTGAGAGAAGTGGCATTTGCTCCCACTCTTCTCAGTTTGTAAACAGCTTGCCTGTTATTAATGGTTATGAATTTTGCTAAAAATGTAAAATGTGACTCCTTATTATGACACAGGTAATTAATAGAAGTAAAGTGTGATGAGAGTGAGCAGTTTAGTAGTAGCAGGTAATGTAGAATAGTGAATGTTTTCAGAGGAAGGGACTTATATCCTGTTCCTTCTTTCCTAGCTTGATTTATCCTTTAACATACTTTTTTCAGTTTTTCTGCTTTGTTGTACTCTGCTTTTTCGGCATCTGGCAGTCCACTTCTGTCTATTCCTTCTCCTTCTGTTTATTTCTTTAATTTTTATTGTCTATGTTCCTGCAAGGTGATTTTTTTACTTTTCCATTTCATAGAACTACAGCTTTCATATTATTACTTTTTTTCCTGATGCCTTCCATCCCAAAGATGCAATTCATGCAAGTCTGTCCTAAGCTACTAGATTCTAGAAGAGTAATGTTGTTGCTTTTATATCTTGGATTTACTGCATGACCAGTAAATTATCATTAGAAAATCATGCGCTGGTTCCTCATTCTCTAAGTTAAAATAAAATGCTATAAACACATTTCATACAGATTCACTTACATTTTGTAATCATAAGCATTTTTAGTTCTGTTTGGCTCACAGATGTTGTGCTCACAAAGTAATAGGGATAGGGATGTTATAGAAATCGCAGGAATGGGTTAATTCATTGGTTAAGGAAGGGTTATTCTATTAATGTCATAGACAATGCTGTTTCTCATACCAAGGGAATTAAACGTTTATGAGTTTTATTTCTGTAACGATTGTTACAAAGTCAGGCAGACAGTTGTTCTCCCCTCCGGCCAATAAAGTTAGCAGAGACGCCTGCTCGCCTCTTGTGATTCGCTGTAATTAGCGCAGTTTTGCCAAAGGAAAGGGGATTTCTCTTTTGGCGCTTGTGTTTGTTATTCCATTGTGAACAATAAGAATTCAAGATCTAAAAATAGTGTTTAAAAGCATTATTTAAAAAAAGTAGTTGGAGCGTCCGCTCCGAAGCGGCGGAGAAGCGCGGGGTGCAGGCAGGCGCTGCCAGCCCGCTGCTGCAGCTCGGGGTAGGTTCGGGGTGAGGGAAGGAGCAGAGAGAGGAGGAGGGAGGGAGGCCCCGCTGCTCTCGGGCAGCAGAGCTCCCCCGGGCGGTGCCTGGACCTCACTGCCCCTTCCTCTGCTACCGTGGATGTGCTCGCACTGAAAACTGCCGGCACCTGACCGAGTGGTTCATTCCTTAAAAATACCGGCATTGAGAGACAAATGCTCGGTATCAATATGAATAATACCTTCCCAGCCACTCACCGCCCCCTCCACAACCCTCTCGTTTTTCTTTCCTCACAAGAGGAACTTAACAGCCTTTACAGATCTGAAAACAGAAGTGACATTATAAACTGAGCATTAAAGAAGTCTGGAGTACCTCTCCTATGAAGACTGTGAGAGAGACTTTGAGTTTTTCAGCCTGGGGACGAGAAGGCTCCAGAAAAACCTTAGAGCAGACAGTATATAGAGCTTGTCTGCCACCATCCAGATGTGTTGCTGCATCCTTGTGCTGTGATACTGTAAGAGGAAGATGCAGTTGCTTTGCTTCAGCATTTGAAATTGAAAGGACCATTCCTTGAGCTGAATTTAAGAAACTGTTGTTTATTTGTTACTTGAAGTATTTGATTTTACTGAATGCTTGCATAGCTTATTTCTGTATTCATAGACGTTTTGTGAGTTCATTTTAATTAAAGAAGAGTCTAGCTTGTTTGAATGGTAGAATTTCAAAGTTTGGTTGAAGTTTCTCTTGGTGTATCACCAGCCAAAGCAGCAGGACATAGGTAAGATTGAAGTCCTCTTGGCAAAATCCTGAGGCAGTGTGTGATCCCATGTTGGTGGCCTTAGAACAAGGAATTCTGCCATCTCTGTGCCAAAGGTGAAGTTTCTCATTGGTTTTCCTAGTTTTCTTGTGTAAGCACGTACTGTGTCTGTCACGGAGTAAAGGTTAACAGGATCGAGAGAGGCCCTAAGAGTTTTGCATTGGTTTTACTGCATAGCTTTTTAGGGCCCAACATGAATATGAGATTTAGTGGGATCTTCAGATATTGCTTTTATTGCCCCTTTTTGTTGGTGTCATTCTACAGGCAGAGACTGTATTGCCTCACACAAGGCTTCTTGCACAGAGCCTAACACTTAAACCACCTTTGGATCTCACAGAGCGCAGCTGCTGCAGATTGGCCTGTTGGTAGATCATAAGACATACTGTCAAGAAACCTCTATGCTTCCACACTGTCTGAGCACTTTGTGTAGTATGCAGGTTGCCAGAGAAGGATGATCTAGAAGAGGTGGAGATGAGATGTGGAGGGTTCTGCTGCAGCAGAGAAATAAATGGGACCTTACTGTCTGGCAGCCTCTGCTTATGCCTCAGCTGCAGATTCCCAGGCAATGTTCTGGACTGAATATGCTAAATGGGAAGTAATGCTTCTTTGTGTCTTCATTTTAGCCAGTGTTGATAATTTTTAACTATATTGTGCCTCACTGGCAAGGTGGTGAGGCAGCAGGCCCTTTTAGGACTGACACAGTCATTTCCAGCTGGCTCCACTGCAGGGCACGACTGAGCCCCTCTCCTGGACCAGTGTGAACCCAGCTCGCTGCTCTCAGTTGGGCAATGGGAGGAAGATGTATGTATACTTGTCCTATAAAAACTCTTTCCCTTACCTGTTCCTCAGTTAATATCAGGAGAATATCTAGGAAAATACTTGGGCTGTGTATGTCTGTGGCTTTTCTTCAGTCTAGCTGAAGAGGGGGCTACAAAGCAGTAGAATTAATTAGCTGTGAAAGCTACTTGTTAAATAATACCAAAGGAAGTCAGACTGAGATGTCTGTTAAAATCACTTTTTTCTTCTTTCAACAGTGAAGGTGCTTAGGTATTGACAGAAATTCCCCTTTTGTATGTATATCCATAATTAAAATTCGAAAGCACACTGCTTGTCTACTTGACACTAATTCCTCATGGGTGTAAGTTTGCTGATTCAAGAGTTACTGCTAGGTGAGGTTAAGGTTAGGTTTTTGACTTTTATGAAGTGGAATTTTTACATGCTAGCACTGATTGTTCAATATTCATGTTATACATGCAGGGTTTATTCCATCCTAAGTGCGTCTCATTCTACTTTGCAGCAGAAATGAAAAGCAGTGTTATGCTACCTGCTATTTTCTGATTAATATCATAAGTATAGGTTCTTCTCTCTTTTCAGGACTGTCCACTTCTACCAGCTATGCAGACTGGCTGCACAAAAAGGGTGTGTGGAATTTGTAAGCCCAACCCAGATATTTTCAATTGTTCAGACTCTTCCTAGTTTAACAATACAGTTAGACTTGTTATGTGACACCATTCATATATGTTTAATTTAGTTGTCATTTGCCAAGACTACCAACATGATGGGTATTCAGTGAAAGATTAAATTTTGAAGTAATTATTTGCTTTGAGAGAAGCAGCAGTGGTGTAATGAAATTCTCTCACTGTTTCTACTCCATCTCTCTGGACCTAATTCTGTGGTCAGAGGCATCTGTGGTAAAGCATAGCTTGCTTTTAACAATAGCATGGTCAGAATAATTGGAATAAAATTGATGCATTAGTAAGTCTTTGGATATTGACAGGGAAATGGGACTGCTGGCAAGTAATATTTTCGCTAAAGTCTGTATGTGTGTACATGAGTACATGTAGGTGTTTGATTCACTCAAGGTGGAATTTTTGTGTTGCTGTTTGTCAGGCATCTGTCAAGAGGCTTCTGCTTCTGGGCATTCATGTGCTGCCTCATGCAAGACCCAAAGCATACCTGTTTGCTAACAGAGAACATGGCTTTTGATGCTCGCAGGCCAGGCAAAAGCTTCCGTGTCCTCTGTTACTGTGCTTCGGAACCTAGCAGACCAGCTGCTACGTCAAATCTTATACATCCTCCTGTGAGGATATGATATTGACGATACAGCCAACAAATTACTCCGGGCTGCACAAATACCTCTAGCATCTGTTTCCCTGGCTCTGAACATCGGCAGTGATGACACAGTTGGTTACGGATCTCTCATGTTTTCCATTATTTTTGCCATGTAATAGCCTACTCAGAGTGGAATTAAAAAAGTTTGGTTGAGCAGTTTCCTAAACACATTCATCTTTCAGTGACTGATCCTGTTCCCAGATGTTGTGAGATTGAATTTAGCCGGCTAGAAGGCCTGAGGCAACTGCAGTCTGAGTTGTCAATATCCTTCCTTAGCAGTCAGCATTCAGGGATGGCCTTCTACAGAGCAACAAGGAGCAATCAGCCTGATTTGTTTGTGTCTGTGCCAGTAGATGTCTCTAACAACTTCTTTATTCATGGTATTGTAGAGGAAGCTGGTAAAAGGTAAAGCAATGCTGTACAGAAGAAGCTGAACCTAAATAATTAATATAATGTATATAGTATTTAATCCTACTTCTCATATATTACCCCCAACTCAGAAGCAGAAACACTGGCATATAGCTTGATAGCATTCTTATTGCATCAGATACATACACATAATATCATTTGAATAAGGGGAGAGCAGCCTTTACAAGCTGTGTGTCCTGTGAAAGTGTAGAACAAGCCTGTGCTTTTGTCAATTATGATGTGCAGTGACTGTGACTGGGGAAATGCTTTTGTTTTCCTGGAAGGAGAGTGCATCCTTCCTTTCCACACTGTTGTGAACAGCCCATGCTGATTCCACAGCACTTATTATCCTGAAGAGCAGGGACCATGCTAGCTTGCAGCTCAAATTGGATGGCATCACTGTTGTTTCTTCAGGACTAGAATTAGAACAGAAGGGAGACAAGTCTCTTTCACTTTTATTTTGGTAGGTGCCACTCTGTTTCCCCTGCCTTGCAGTTTATGTTGGGCTCAACAGAAGTTTTTGAAGGAACCTGACTCCATAAACTGCATCCAAGATTTTCCTGTCCAGAAAAGTTGAGTAAACATTAGAGAGGATGCTAGATCTGGTAGCAGTTGAGTGTTCTCATCTCTCTTTGGGAAGCACAGTGCCATCATGTGTCAAGTGAGCAACTGCTAGGCACTGGCTCATGGAGTGCTCTCTGTATGCTGGTAATTTCACCAATTATCACTATGCCACTGGCCTTCCTATTTCAGAGGAGGTGACCAAAGAGGTTGTAGAGTGTCAGGTCTGACTTTATCTTGTGTCCTCAGATTTCCTTGTCGTCTCTGACTCATTTTAGAGTTGGAAATGATAGAAAGTCAGGGTGGTAATATGTGAAGATAGCCTTCCTTGCTTTTTTTAATTGAATTTTTTTCCTCTTTCTTTTTTTTTTTTTTGCGCATGAGTTTTAGTTGATAGTAATGGTTTTCAATAAGATATAGTAAGAGCATATAAGAGAATTATGCCTTTGCAGATCTAAAAGGCAGCTGGTTGGATGCCCAGGGCAGTACCATGCTGTTGGTCTTAGCATGCCAAGGCTTCTCTGGGTGCCATGCTGCTGATGCTCAGTGTTCTGGTGCTTGAAAGTTGTGTTTAAACCTGGGAACACAGCAAGTGGGGCTGTCAGCACAGAGGTGAAAGTGAGCTCTGCTGAGGTTCTGACAGACTGAAAACTTGGCTTTCTGCAAGGTAGTGGCAAAGGTCTCATTGACTTCACAGAGTCCAGGATACCTTTGTTTTGTTTTTTATCAGTTGTGAGGTAGAAATGGTAGTTAATCACTTCCAAACTCTTTTGTTTTCATTCAGTGTTCCCATGTGGTAGCTTTCAGAGGGGACAGATACCCTTGCTTTAGCAGAGTCTACCAACAGCTTGTGTGGCCATGCAATGCCAGATTTTAACATGATTTTCATAAAAGATGAATTTTATTTCATGATGTTGTTTGCCTGTATTTTCTTGAAAACTACTTGGTTGTGGTTTTTTTCAGCAATTGGTTTGATTTCAGTTTAATTTACAGAAATAAAAGCCTAATCTAATAGCTTTCCATGAGTCACTGGAACGTTGGTGGCTGGTAGAGAGGAGAGGCCTTGTAACCACCCCGTCAGGTGACAGCAGGGTAAGGTCCAGAGTTGAAGACAGTTATTAAGTGCTCCAGAACTGAAAAAATCTTGTGAGACTTTTCACCTTTTTGATATGAAAAGTAATCCAGACAAGACAAGGAAACTGAAGGAAATCAGACATCATTAATACTGCTGTTTCTTTGTTTTTGACAAGGAAGTTGAAGTTTTTTCTGTTGAGCAGCAATTTAGAGCAGAACGGCTCTAAATTATCATGTGGTTTTGTCCTTGCATTTGAGCTTTGTGTGCCTCTTGCCTTTTCTAGTGTAACTATGGCAGTTCACATTACAAAGTAGTCTAATAAATCCCATTTCTTCTTGTGTGGGTTTTGTAGGCTCTGCTGAGTATGCAGCTGGCTCAGGCATGTCTACAAAATCTTGCTATCACTGCTGCAATGCCCCATCAGTACAGAAGAGCAGCCTCAAGCATGTTTGCAATTGGGTTATCTCTGAGTAGCATTTAAAGCTCCTAAGCAGTAGGTATCTTCAGTCCCCTGGTGGTTTTCTCTATAACACATAACACTATTCCTGTGGTTTTCAGTCTGCTGACAGGATGAGGCAAAATCTTGGTCTTACTCTGTGAAGTCCATATTGGTCCCAACTCCTATCTGTCTCCTGTGTCCTGAGCCAGTTCCACACATGAGTAAAATCCCTGATTTGAATGTGTGTGATATAGAGGGAGGGTATTTGGCTGCTTCCTCTCTCATTTGATACTGTCTGGGTGTGTTGACATACCTGATTTATCAAGATTTTCTTCATAATGTGCTGAAGTTTGCACTGCATGAGGCAATATACCGTGCAGTTTATATCATATCCTTTTTTTGTTTTGAGAGATTAAATACTGCATATGCCTACAGGATATATTAAACAGAATTTTAAATTGAAACTAACAAAACAAATAGTTTTTGCTGGCATTTAAAAATCATTAAAATACTTCTAGTCTTACTAGATAAATCAAGGTCTCACTTCAGAGTCAGACTAATCAATTGTTTGGTGTTATAGGTGTATATATCTGTGTTAACATTTGCAGTATTCTTTTTTGTCAGACTTTCTGGTTTCTATATTAATGTAGTTCTCTCACATCTGCTGTAGAGTTGGAATGGAGTTTATTACTTCAGTTATTTTTTTCTTTTAATAAATAAAAATACATGAATTTCCATTTAGACTAAAATTACTTGATTCCTGTCATTTAGAATGAACAGAATATCATAAAATTGAAATCAAAATATATGTGGTTGTCATAAGAAATTTTAGTAAGCGAATCAATACCAGGAAATACACAGAAGGTCAGCTGAAACTGGAATTTCCTGATAAAAGAACATGTGACATCCCATATATACAAGGTGTAACAGCATTTAAGACTGTTGTGCTGAGGTTGGATATCTCTTTATCTCATTGACACTGCATATTTGCTTCATTAATCTTTTTTAATATGTTGCTGTATGTGATTCCTTACTGTCTGAAGGAGTATGAACTAAAACTGAATTATAAATGCTAATTAAGAAGATGATTAAGAGGATTAGGAATGCTGGCATCTGATTGTATTTCTCTGCAAGTAAATTTAAACTGTATCTCACAAAAATACATTGTTAGATCTTTAAGGGGATTTTTTTCTAGTTCCAAAGAGAAGCTTGTTGGCCCTATAGTTCTGATGCTGGCTTCATATATGTCATGTAGTTGTCTACAGAGTTAGAGTTTACAGAATAACTGTAGATTAAAAAATCCAGCAGATTCATGCCTTTGGTCTTCTAGACCAGGTAATGCAAAGTGAGTAAATTGTGCCTCCTTGTTTATCTTCCAAGTATGGCAGCAGATCTGGACTTTTGAATAGATGGGGGGCAGTGGGCACTGGACTTGGATTCAGCCTTCCCTTTCCCGCCCCACGAAATTTGTTATAAGGTCAGCCATGACAAGGTCACAAATGCTTCTCCAAGGGTAAGTAAACTCGAGAGGAAGCAAAGAGAGGTATTCCCAGTTTTAGCAGATCTCAGTGCTGCTGGGAGATAAATGGCTTCAGTAATCCTGCCTGCCATTCTTTGTGTCTCTCCTGCCTGGAACCTTGTAGGTGAAAAAATTAACTCTAGGTTTCAGAAGAAGAACAGATGCCTTCGGGCCTGCAGCCTCTAAAGACAGAGGAGTAGTTGCTATTAATTTAATTTCTGCATAGAAATATGTATTTTTAATCTTCTGGGAAGCCCTTTTGGGTTCTGAGGGGTACTTTGAAACTGGGCCAAGATGCCTATCACTCTGGTCCACAGCCTTTAACTTTTTGTTTGTGTTCCCTTCCGTGGTACTTTAAGGTGTGTAAATTTTCTGATCTCATCACCAATGGAGGTAGATGGAATAACATAGGTGTAATTCTGCAAATTCTTCCTCAAAGACCATTGTTTGCCTGTTTTTGTCGGATCTGTTTGTTATAAGGATGAATAGATGAAATGAACTTCAGTGGTGTATTCCTGTTGTTATTAAATGACAGATTATGATCTGTCAGCTCAGTCACAGGTCTCAATGTTCACTTTAGGAATACATATTTAAACAAATAGTCATGGTAAGCAATTCTTTCCCATCTGCACCTCAGATGGACAAAGGCTGTTTCTAGTTGCAACAGGTATTGGTAGCAATATTTCTATAGTAATATCAGTGGTTTTTCACTGAATTTCCCACTACCTTGTAAGTATATTCTAAAACTAGGAATTAGTCAGCACAGGAAATCACATCTGAATTTTATTAACTATGTGTGTTGTTTTTCTCTGATTCTTTAAAAACTATCCTATCTTCTGTTTTGCTGGGAAACAGAATAAAGCAAGCACTTTACTGCAAGGAGCCCTAATCCACAGTCTTCAGGCCTCTATAGAGTGATTCTCAGTAGGTGGTATGAGGTTAAAAAGCCTGTGGGCACAAAAATAGAGCACAATCTGGGATACCATTGCTCAGTAATACAGTGCAAATGAACCTTGAATTTGCATCTTACTTGACAGTGAAAGTCACCACAGGAGAGTTTAGGAATCAGTGTTTAGGCAATAAACTTTTTTATTCGTTTATTTAAATAGGCATATTGGAGGTGATTGTTGATAAGAGATTAAGAAAGAACAACCACACTGAAATCTGTACAGCACCTATAATTCAAGGGGACATACTGTACAGTGTGAGTATTTCTGAGCCAACCTTAGGCTTGAGTAATCATACCTTTAGTCATTGACCCCTCTAGAAGTAAATTCTCATTGCTGTCATGATTTACTGTTAAAATGATGAAGACTAATGTAATTATTGCGTGTTTATAAAGCCTATTCCAACTAGTAAGTTACCTTTCCAGACCTAGAGAACTCATGGAGTTGTGACATCCCCAGACAAACGTAGCTGACATTAGTGCATCTGAAGGATGTGTGTTTGCTCATAACATGCTCCTCAGAGGACACAATGCCAGCAGTGCTTCCAGCCTGCTTGGAACAAACACCCCTGCCTTTTTTTCATGAGAGTGATTTCCACAGGTGAGCATGAATAGTTAGTCCAGTTAGCCAACATGAACCTGACTATAACTGCATGAGTAATGCTGAGAAATCTTATTATTTGTCTCACCAGGTATTTTAACCTTATGTTTTCTGCAGTTTGGCTATAGTGCCTGCCATTTGCAGAGAATTCAGTGTGCAAGTGGCTGTCTGCATGGTTGTAGTCTACTGTCTGCTAAACTAAGCATACTTAAAACAAGTCTCTGAAGATTAGAGAGCATGAAGAACAGAAGAGAGTGCCCTGAGAACAGGGCTTGGGCATTTGACAGTATAAGTATCAGTATTCCGGGTATCTCTCCAAGTATGTTTGGGATGTTAGCATGGACAGGGTTTTTCGGGATTTTTTGGTTTGTTTGTTTGGGTTTGGTTTTGTTTAGTTTTTTGGTTTTTTTTCTAACCAGTTCCATTGTTCTGAAGTATCAGTAACATAACAGTAATGTAGTTCTCTTTTCCTACTTAAGCATACCACACAAAGCAGCCTCATTTAGTCAGATGGGTAACATTTCAGATGAGCATGACCAATGGGATGCTTTCCTTATGTTTTCCTTACTTTTATTACTATGTTCATTGTTGCTTGGAATGGAAAGGACTAGTAGTTCACTACTTGATGAATTCACAGAAAACATTGTGAATGTGTAGGTAAGGGTGGAAGAAGTTGAAAATATTGGTGCGGATAGGATTTGATGGCTGATCACTTTGCTCTACTAAATTACTGGTTAGCCTGGAAATCAGTTTCACAGCCATTGCTTAGTAATGTTTTGATTTTGATCAGCATGAAACTGGCAGGTAGTTTTAGCTCAGATGTTGGTGGCTAAATTTATTTGAGTACTAAAGTCTAAATGCTGCCTGCCGTCAGCTCTGTTTTGGTTCACCTGAGACTTCTCTGGCAGATGCCATTGTGAAAGAAGTATGGTTTCACCATGCATACCTGTTTTGCTGTTTTTCTACTTTGCTTTTCCAGACCAAATTTTTTGAAGGGAAGGCTTGTTACCCAACGTCCAGCATAAACTGTTAGCATTGTTTTGTTTTGATCAAGTCTCCAGGCTAGAGTTAAAACTACTGGTCTATCTCTGAGAGGTGCAATAGTACTGCAGTTTAAATGGCAGGAATTGTATCTTTCCAAAGTAATTATCTCAGTTGATCAGAGCATAGTGCTATTAACACTGAGGTTGCAGGTTTGATGCCCCTGTGGACCATTCACTTAAGAGTTGGATTCAGTGGTCTTTGTGGGTCTCTTCCAACTCAGAATATTCTGTGATTCTGTGAAACAGTAACTTATCTATGCTTTCTTGCCTTTAGCCACCAAAGACTTCTGTTTTTCTTTAGTATGTGTTTCAGCAGATGAGTCAAATAATTATGTAACATTATTTCATTCCTCTTTACTGATGTGCAACCCAATGGAGTTGTATGGGATGGCACCAGCTCATAGTGTGGTCCTTGCCACACACTGAATGTGTGGGTGGTATCTCAAAAGTCCTGTGATACAGTTATTAGTGATACAGACCTCGCAGTGCTTATTCAGGCAGTGTTTTCATTAACTGCAGCAGGCATGTTCTCAAATTCCAGGGTTTGGCTGTTTTAAAAAAGATTTTCTCTAGGGCTTGTATTCTGTTTTGTTTTGGAAACTGATACAGGTAGATCTGTTAGGCTCCCTAGTGTGACTGTGCTTAGTAACTGTAAAGGCATTTGTAGTCTGCAGTGTTATTCCTTGATCAGTTAAAGCCCGTTCCACAATCAGTTCCATACCTGCTTTCACTCCAAGAGAGGGCTTTCTAAAGTAGCAATGCATGGCCCCTGCACTACAGAAAGTCGGGTTAGACTGCTTATGGCTTCTTCTCAAATGCCCTAAAAATGACTTTGTCATGAAACTGATAACATCAACTGCTCAGTACTGGATCTTGAGTGAACACTTCAGTGACTGGAAGGAGGATATAATGGAAGATATCACACTATGATTCTTAATTGAAAGTGTAGGTGGTGTATAAAAGAAGGTATTTGAGCATACCAGCCATAGGCTAACAAATTATTTGGCCTTCCTGTCAGAAAATGAGCTCTCAGCAGTTCACCATATAATGTCAGTGCAGGAATCTGAGTCCCAGGTGGATGGAAGTCCATTTTCTCTTGTTTGACAGCTACGCATTGTTTCACAAGCAAGGGACTGGCCAGGTCTCTGCCATATGCTAGGACAAATTTCAAACTCTCATGAAATGGGTCATATGTGGGGAGATGTCCCTGGTAGCCAATTGATAACAGTTTACTCACTTGTACCCTTGAGACCAGGAAACTACAGGCCAACACTTGTTAGTGATGGATTGGTTAAGTTTGTGAAAGGTTTGAAATTAGAGACAACATTAGGAACTACTTTATTACACTGTGTGTCATCTCACCTTAACTTGTGTTTATTTTTCTTAAATTTTGCCCTTGGGTGACCGTGATCATGTACTACTGTGGTGGGTTGCCCCTGGCTGGACACCAGGCACGCACTCCCACTAAAGCCACTCTATCACTCACCTCTGCAACTTGACAGAGGAGAGAAAATATAACAAAGGGTTCATGAGTTCAGATAAGGACCAGGAGAGAGATCACTCACTGATCACTGTCAGGACAAAACAGAGTCACAGTGGGGATACTAATTTAATTTAATACTGTCATTGGTTCTGTCAGACAAGGGGGAAGCTTTGGCAGCTTCTCACAGGAACTTCCACTGTTGCCCCCCATGCTCCCTAAACCTGGCCATGCAAATCCCATACAATTTCCATCCTTCATCTTCTACAAATGCTCTCATTCTCTTTGCTTCTGGTTCGGTTTTTTGTTTGTTTTTTTCTTCTGGCATACAGACTTTATTTTTAAATTATGTAATACTGTAGGGGTTCTCATCAATAGAATAAAATGGAAGATCAAAAATATAATTAAATAATTTTCACTTCTTTGCCAAAAACAAATTATTTTTCTTGTCTATTTTGGATGACTTTATCATGCCTGCAAGGAAATAATTTTCATCATGTATGTGTGATCCTGCCTTAAAAATGGAATGAATTTTTAAAAGTAATATGAAATTCAAATAAATGTTTGAACAATTACATACTATACTAGCCAGGAAATTGAGAGTAAAGACTGTTAAAACAAAAACTTATTTTAAAAGCATAAAGTAGGGAACCCTAAGTGTTCCCTGAGCTATATCCACATGGAAGTAATCGCTTTCATTACACTTCCCTGTCTGCTGAAGATTTCAGCTCTTTAGAAAGTGTAACATTTGGAAACAAGTTATTACAAGAGTAGCCTATTTTGGACCTGTAATTTACATGCTATGTATGAGACATTTAAAGGTGCAAGTAACCTGTGTTGTACATAATTGTAATGAAATGGTATATTTAGCCTGAGATAGACAGAGTTAACTTGAGAATTTTCTTTGATTCTTTCCTTTATTTGTTTAATTGATTAATTTAAATGTTACAGATGGCAAAGTGGAATGGAGCTCTAGTTTATGATGTAGGGCTGTCT
Organism: Pithys albifrons albifrons; assembly: GCF_047495875.1. Classification (NCBI taxonomy): domain Eukaryota; kingdom Metazoa; phylum Chordata; class Aves; order Passeriformes; family Thamnophilidae; genus Pithys; species Pithys albifrons. The sequence continues at coordinate 22,194,339 of NC_092461.1, forward strand.
GGATGAATTCCTCTCTTTTTATTAGTTATGGTCATTATCGTATTCCCCTGATGTCTCTTCTCCATCTCTGGAATTTGCTGGACTTCTGGTTTCCTTTTTCAAAATTCTTGGAGTGCATTTATGTTGGCGCTGATGTGTTTGTATTTACTTTACATTTGTGTTGAGTTACAATTTTTCAGAGCTGCTGCATCTAGAAACTGGAAAGTTTTTACTTACAAAGACAGACCTTGACATACTATTAATTCTGATACAGTGGTTGTCTCTTTCCCTGCCTACGATCTGGATCTTCTTTACTTTGCCATGAGCAAAGAAGAATGAAAAAGGCATTTTCTCTGAAAGATATCTACTTTTCAGGCTGGATCACTAAGCAGGAATTACTTCAACCATTCTGTGTCTTGATGGTTTGGAGTGTGATGTGTGTGCCTCAGTGCTGGGTCTCTGGCTTTGCTGTGCAAATTACCAGGGGGAGGAGAAAGGGAGTGAGTGAGTGAACATACTCATCTGCTTTTCTCCCATAACAAGACTAGGAGTGCAATCACCTGAAAGTCAAGAATATTTTTTCCATGTTTCCTGTTTTTTTCACTCAAGAAACACTGTGTCTGTATTTGCTTATCACTGAGCACTTGCATGTCGGTTTATTCCTCCGAATTATGAGGTGGGGTGTACACAAATGTCACAGAGAAACTCTCTGCAACTGTTTATCCTTGTGCACTGACCGTAATGCAAATTGAGTTGACCAGACTGTGCTAGTTGTTCATTGTATCAAAAATGAAAGTTTCCCATAATTCTGCTATGTTGAGGGGTGAGGGTTGTTTGGATTTTTGTTTTGTTTCCAGTTGGATTTTTCTTGGTTTTGTTGTTTGGTGGGGTTTTTTCAGTTTTGTTGTTGTTGGTTGGTTGGTTGATTGGTTGATTGTTTGTTTTTTTGTGATAGGGTTTTGTTTGTGGGACTTTTTTTCTTCAGGGATTTCTGGAATGTTTTGGTTGTTGTTGTTGCTTGTTTAAAATTGTTAGTGAGAGACTTGGTATAGAAAAGATCAAATTCTACAAACTGGTAAAGCTCCTCCCAAAATCCTGCTGACATCCACGGGATGAAGTCTGCCCTGTTAAATTGTCTTAGTCCAACAGGGCAGAAAGGATTATTTATGGATCATGGTGGAAATATGTAGAATTTCACTGTTTCACTTTCACTGTCTTATTTTTTTATGTTTTAGATCTTATCTCAAGAAAGGCAATCTCTGCATAGCATTGCAATGGGGGTGGAATTCCCAGGACCACTCCTGTTTGAAAGATAACTCCTTTTTTATTTTTGCATAAGATTGTAAAGTCCAGATTGCGTTCTGTTGTTTGGTAGTTATATATTAATAAAATGTAGGTCCAAAGGGCTTCTGTTACCTTGTCTTGAAGTTCATAAGAAACTTTTCTTCATTTCTGTTGTCTTTCTTCATAGTGTTGTACTACTGAAATACTGGTCTTGTTGATCAGTTTCCTTGTTTTTCCATTTTGAGAAGCCTGATGCCTTTACAGAGAACGGTGCTGGTAGGTTATTTATGTATTCTGCCTAATTATTTCATGACTATAGGCATTTTTTCCATTTACATTAAAGTGAGAAGAGAATTCAAGCCTCAGTAAAAGTCTATTAGAATCAGCTGCTTGGTTTTGCTCTGTCTTAAGGATTGGATGGAAGCATTCGTGTAACCTTGAATTAAACCTAATCATAAATTTGAAGTGTTTCCACTTCTAACTTCTCCCACAGACTAAAAGCAGGTATGGGGTCTTAACAGGTATCTGAGTAGTGAGCACACTGAAGGATGTTTGTGGAGAAAAGACGGTTATTGAATGTAATTTAGTTTATCTCACACTGAAGAATGTTATGCAACTTTTTTATAGTATGTTGTGTTTTTAGTGTGGAAGGTACCCATGCTTAAAACAGACTTTTAAACGCACTTTCTCTGGGTATTATTTTAGTGGAGTAACAAAAAGCCTTTTACTGTGGAGTGCTTTTCTGTTGTCCTTTATAACCATTGTAGCTCTGACAGAGAAAGATGAATTCTCTTTCTGGCTCGTTTTCAATAGTATTAACAGGCTTCTAGGCACCTTCTGACTGCAGTTGCTAGAGCCTGTCAGAAAGCAGCTGCTCATGCCAGATCCAAAGTAGAGCTAGATGTGTGGGTTTCAGTCTGCAATTCATGGAGGTTCTTTCTGCTACTGAGATGTTTCAGAAAGTTGGCTAGAAAATGCAAATCTGTGCCATGTATCACTCTTCAAATGTGAACTTTAGAGGGATCTGCTTCCATTGAAATGGTTTGAGATCTGTCATTTGTAAAATGTTGAAAACCAGGCATTTAAAGCAGTCGCAGTGTTTCAAGAGAATATGTAGTCTCTATTGTGGAAAAGTTCGTATGAGGTCACCTGAACTGTTGCTAGGTTAGGGAGGCTGCAGTGGGAATGTTTTCCCTTTTCCTTTCTCTGATGTCTCTGAAGGAAACAGACCTGCCCTGTCCTTTCTGCACAAAAGGAGGATTGTAGTATCTAAAAAGGCCTGTCTGCATAATGCCAAAAAGAATAGGCATTGTTACATGTTATATATAGTTAAAGCATACATCACTGATCAATGTGTAGCTGATACTTTTGTGGGTATGTTGCCTGATTTGCTGACATACTACACACAACACTCCCCTTCCCCCTGCCCTGCCCCAAAGCAGTTTTCTACAAGGTCAGTAACTGCAAAACTGGCTGTAGAGTACTTAAAAGTTGGGTGTTTTTTGTTTTGTTTTTTTAAAGTCACACAATTTCAGAGCTATAAATTAGTATTAAGGTGTCCAGCCTTGTTTGTTCTTGTTCTTTATGTTATCACTAGGGAACAGATATCTTGTATGGCATACTCCTGACTTAGTTCCAGCTCCTTAATCAGCTTCAAAGCTCAGTCTTTCTTCACTTTTCCCCAAGAGTTTCAAGTCTCTTCAGTTTCAGCTGGTTTTGGTTTCATGATTATTTTATTACAATTACTTTATTTCTTTTACCTTTGTTCACTGTGAGATCTGGAATTAAGAAGTCCAGGTAAATCATAGTTACAACTAATTCTGACAGGCTCAGAACACTTGCCTGCTTCTTTTCTTCCCACCCCCTTCGGTACTTTGTCAGAAGCACTGTGTTGGAATTGTCTCCCACATTATAGGACAAGCTTTAAAAAACAAAAATAAAAGCTTGTTTTAAGAAACAGGTTGATGTGAATCTCTTTAGCTACTTATATTGATGCTGTTGGTGTTATGAAGGGCAAGAATTACATCATTTGTAAATTGATGTGATGTCTTTGAACTTTGCAGTGCTTGATTGTAAGGCTGTGTTGGCATGATCTGGATGTGTGCAAAACTCCTATATCTCTCGCCACCTACTTAAAATAATCACTGTAGCTAAATGTGAAGGGATCTGAGCAGAAGATGAATCCAAATTTCTTGTTTTCTTGTTTTTCAGTAGAAAAGAAAGAATTTGTTTCATGGAGATGTAGAAAGTCAAAGTAGTTTGACAAGTAATAAAGCCTTGAACTTCTTATCATCACCTCCTTGGGGAGGAGTGTAGAAGCTGCAAGTTAGTGACTGCTGACTTCATGGCTCACTGAGTGTATATGAGATAAAAAGCAAAAGCCAATATTGGAAAACTTCCAATGGAAGGAAAATTGTTGTATGCAAATAAATAAAGCAGCGCTTCTCCCTGCATATTTGTAGAGAATGCTCTTTGTTGTACACACAGGAAAGGAAAGGCAATATCTTCATCACTGCTCGTTTTGCAGTATCCTGCAGAAGTCTCACTGAAATGTGCGTTTTCAAGGCAGTGTAGTGAATTGTTGCAGTTGACACATGTAATAAAAATTGTTGGTCAGGCGCAATACTGATTAAGAAGTATAGTGCGTTTGGTGTGTTTGAATTGTTTCTGAACTCACCTTTTTTTCTTTTTTTTCTTGTTTTTAATGTGATATAGCTCTTACCATTTTTCTCTGTCAGGAGCTTAGAATGGTAATCCATACTGTATGTTTAGTCTTTTTATCTGTGAGAATGTAAGTTATCTTTTCTTAAAGAAGAGTTTGGTTTGATATTCCAGTTTGTTTTTTTCCCTAAGCACGGTTTTGTCTTTGGCTGATTCAACCACGAAGTTTTTCAGGCTTTTTAGGGTTAGAGTGCTTTTTTCTGTGCTCTTCCTTTCTGGACCTCAGTTTATGTTGTTTGCAGGGTGAAAATGATGTGCAGAATTGTAATCTCTTCTCTTCCTGTACCATAAAACATGAACTTTAAAAAAAATATAGGCAGTAAGCTTGGGTAATAATTTCTGAGTAAATATTTTACTGCTTTTTCCATCTGTTGCACTAAAATCAGACTTAAACTAGGCATAAATCTAGTCAGAAGAGGTCACTGGGGTATTAATCATCAGAGTTAATCCTCTTAGACATGTGTTTGGTATGACGCCAGCTATTCAGAAATTTAACAGCACACATATGTTGCTTATCTGTGTGGCAGCTTCCCAATGAAGTAAACTTTGAGTTTGTGGTGGGTTTATATCTCTGTAAAGTACGCTGCTTGTTTGGTGCAAGCTGATGCAGCTTTTCTGTATAACACACATGGTGCATAGCCTGCTACTGAAGAATGAGCTCCTTTCAGGGTGCTTTCAAAAGTGCTGTAGTCCTGGTGTTGTATGGTAAGAAGTGATATCATTCACAGTTGACCTTTTCATGGTGCTTCCCTGTGAAGTACGATGAGCCAGTTTTAATACTACTAACTCAGAGTAGAGAAGGAGTCAATATTTCAAGTAGAGTAATACTGTGGAACCCAAATATAGCTGAATGAAACCTCACCCTGCCTCCACTCCTGCCATTCTAACTTGGAAGAAACATTGATGTATGTAAATACAACTCTTTCTTGAGTCAGATCTGGACTGGACCCAGTATTTCTGTTTCTCACTTCATAGAAGCATGCTTCCTACTTGACAGAAAAATTATTATATCCTATCCCAATTATGGAACTGATTTATCCCCTGGAGCATGGAAAGCAAGCACTAGGAGTGGGTGTATTATTAAAAAACTAGTGTATTTTTAGAGGGGAGGTAAAAATAAAAGTGCAACTCCATTGAAATATTTCATTATAAAGAAAAATCATTTGCATTACAGGAATGTTTTAAAACAATCTGCGATTATGGCTGAAAGGACATGCATTTCTCACTAGTGTGTTTATACTTTGCAAGAAGTTATTAATTTTCTTGTTGCCTTTATTTCTCAAGGAAAAGAATGAAAGCCCGTGCTCCTCCTCCACCAAATCAACCTTCTGCAGCAAGTAGAATTCACAGTGAGCACAAGTCCCCTGCAGAAACAGCTGTAGTTTCTGAGCAGAACCTTGTGAGCATGAAGGAGAACATGATAAACAGATTGGTGGACTTCACAGTCATTTTACCCAGTGGGGTGGAGCAGAAGAGCACAGTACAAGGAAGGTAAGGCTTTGATTACTTCTCACTTTCTGGAGCCTTTTGTTCCCAATAGGATACTTGCTGATATTGATATCTGTCTTTCTGAGCTATGGGATTTCTCTGTCATGCTCTTTTCTGCATTTTAAGCAGCTGCTGTACCAAAGTCCTGAGAGCCACATACAAATGACCCTCTCTTCTGGGGCAGGAAGGATTTAGCAGCTATTGTGTCACTGTTTTCCTCATGGTTCGCCCTCAGCACATGTACAAATCCATCCCTTTTATGTAGGTCCATTAGGCTTAGGTTGTATCACGTCACATAATCCAGAGTGGGTTTGGTGCAGTGGTTGTTGTTGCTCCTGGCCGACAGCAGTCCTGACAGTATAACTGCCTGGAGTCATGCCAATGAGCAAGCTCACAAGATGAATGATTCCTTGCATTCAGAGGGACCACCTTCACAAAAACTTTGCAGTTGTGTAGACAGCAAAGCATCTACTCATATTTAGAAAGCCTTTTCGATATAAAAGCATATTTATTTTCCATGGAAACAGAGAGAGGTTCTCCGTGTTACTTACTGGGTACAACCAAGGGCAAATTGTATGGGGAAGGCAATTCTGAGATAATTTTCTTCACTGTGGGAAGTCTCTCTTATCCTCATCCTCTCCATGTGAATTGTTTTGAAAGAGGGAGATACTATTTTAAGAAATAATTTGAGAAAGTTTTTTAAATTACATCAGTACTATGATGAAACTGTAGCAAACAATGATGTGGTCAGCAATAGGATATGTATGTGACTGTTGTTAAATCAGTGACGGTGCTTATTTTACATTCTTGGTTTTCAGTAGTTAGTCTGCATTCCTGTAGAACTACTCTCTTTGGTCTGATTTGACAGTCTGGTTTGACTGTTTGCCAGCTAATCTATTTTGATGGCTGAGAAGGATGTGTACAGCAATTGTAGTGCCTGGTACTTCATACTTTCCCCTACTTTTCTGGTAGAAATGAGCATGCACTTATTGACACTCAGGAGACCAGTGCAACTTGTGTGGGTCAGTCCCAAAGTCAAGTTTGAAAGGAAAGTAGTGCTTCTCAGGACTCTCCAATTAAACATGTATTCATAGAGCTTTTATGGGGAGATTTGGACTTAGTGAGGTGAAAAAGAGAACAGGCCTAGGAAGTAGAACATGACATGAAACTCACTGTCCATTAGATCCCAAAGAAAGGTGGTATTTCATTGTCAAGTGCAAGCCACCTGAGAGCTGACAAGATGCTAATATTCATGCAGCACTTTGTATTGAGACATAGGTAATTGCCATATCATTAGAAAATACTTTCTTTTCTCTCAAAAGAACACAATTTCAAAACAAACAGTGCAAGAGCACTATAAGAATGGTGTTTAATGTAAGTTTTTGAAGAACATAAAAGCTAGAGGAGCAAAGAACAACTAGGATAATAAACATTCTGTGTCTTGCACGGGTGTTTATCACTACTTAGCACATACATTGAGACTGAGTATTTTGTTTATTAGAGTCATTAGTTTGTGGACTAAAATCTGAAAGAAATTGCAAAAATGAAACTTCACATACTTCTGTGATGTTATTTGTATCTTCTACATCAGGCATTCTGAGCAACCAAAATGTTCTGTTTGTTGTCTGTGCAGGTGCTCACTTCTCTCCCTCCAGTGTCTGCATGACAGGTCTAGGCCTCTGATTTAGGTGGCAATTAAACTTCTGCTTGTGTTAATGTGCTAATCTGCGTAGCACCAGTGCCTAACCTAGGTAGTAGCTGTTCTCCCTCCGTGCTGTCTTGAAGAGTTGGAGTGGACAAGTTAGTGAGACTGATAGTCAGCTGTGGGAAGTGGAAGATGATAGAAACTGAGGAAAGAGGAGTAAATCATCCTCACAAGTTATGAAATAAGAAAAGGAAACTCTGTAATAAGCCCTGTATTACAGTAGCATCAGTCTGTGAACAGACCTCATGTGTGCTGCTGTTCCCTCTAATTACTGGGAGATGCAATTTTCTGTACATTAACACTGGTTATGCTTTTAGGTAAGTGGAATAGTAAAAAATAATAATGTCAAGAGTATCTGAAATTTTCTGTGGGTTAACTGCCCTAAGTATCCTTGTTATGGTGAAAGTCCAGGCTTTTTTAACTTTTTACATTGTTTTGACATTCTGAACTGAACAGCTGTGAAAATGATACTCAGAGGTAACCATGAAATAATGAAGATATTGAATTTTTAAAAATATGGGGGTTTTTTCGCTTGAGGCAAATAGAAGAGCCAGTGCAGGTAATGAATTTTTTTCCCTTTTCACTCTTTTTATCCAGTGATACCATAAAAGAGCATTTCAGAAAACCTGCTATTGTTTATACCACTGTAAATCTTCAGTATTTTTGTTGCCATCATTAAACTGTTCTGCAAAATCTACTTTTGGGTACCCTGGGGAAATAGCTTTTCTGTTGCAGAAAAATTTGCCAAACCTTGCCCAGGGCATCTTCATAATGAAAAATTGTTCAGTAATTTCAGGAAAGCAGTTCACAGAACAATGAAGTACACTAGACTGTATTTGAAAATATAAATACTGTAGTTAATTAGTATCACTTAAGGTTATTTCTAGATGAACTAAGTTAAAAGAAAAAATTACGTATTTCAATTTGTTCATTATATGTAAGCAAAGCATCATGTTGCTAGTTTAACTTTGTTCTCCATGTAAAAACTTCCTGTAAATATCAGGAAGGTGGCAGAAAATTCTCATTAAATTTTCTTGAAAGACAGTTCAAGAAAAAAAAAGAAAGTTTGTGCTATTTAAAGATATTCTATTGGAATCTGAAACTTTTAAATAGTTTTATTTATAAAAGTTAACTCAATCTGAAAGTTTCTCTTTAAGAGTTTATTGCCATCTTGTAGTAATACAATTTATTTGAGATTTTGGAACTATATAATGCAGATTTTAGTACAAAGCTGAGTCCTTAGAGAGTGTGCGTAGCAAGGGAATAGTATTAAAAACAGCCTTCTTTTTTTGAAATAATTGATCCCTGTGAACTCTACTGTAAAACATGTAGAAGCATTCATGAAAAGCTGTTAGCCTATTTCTACGTGAAAAAGATTATAAAATATCCCCAGAGGTATTCTATGTTTGTATTTTTGTATGAGCACTAACTGACATCAGAAAGGACAGGGAGAGTGTTGACCTCTTACAAATTTCATGTGTATAGATCTGTAGCAGTTCCACATAAACTGTTAACAAGACCGAGAGAGACGATGGCTAGACATTTAGACAGAGTAATAAGTGGAAAAGCTCACAAGAGCTACCAGAAACTTTCTGTTTGTGATTCTCACAGGTAATGCTTTTAATGGATAACCTATAAGTAAAGGGATCATGCATCCGTCTGTGTTCACACTGAGTGACATTGAGAACTTCCTGATCGACACAGATGCAGATATTTAGTGTTAGCAGCTTGAGAATTCAGTGGTATTTGAAATGCATTGCAGAAAAATGGGAGTGTTTGAAGCTAGATGATGTTTGGTTTGAAATTGTCAACACATGGATGACCAATATGCAGAAGGGTAAACTGGACAGTTCTTGCTCCTGCAGTTTTCTTACAGGGTACACAAATTCTCTCAGGCATAAGATGCACAGAGAGCAGGGCACTTGAATAAAGAATAATAAACTAGCTGAAGATGTATGACCATTCTGCAAACACTGGAGGACAGTTCAGTGCAGAGTATACGTTATAGGGAGCATAAAGCTAATGTAATTACAAAAAGAATATTCTCACATAATTCTCAGTCATAGACTTGTTATTACACACTTATACCTCAACATACAGATCAGTGTTTCAAGAAAGACTGAAGGTGTGAAATCAGCCCAGGCTGGTAAAACATGAAAGAGGTATTGTTAGAAAAAGATAAACAGGGCTCATGGCAGAAGGCTTAAAAATTAACTTGAGTAAATGCTAAATAGGAGTCAAGTCAAAAGTACAGTAGTTCAATGTAGGCTAAGGAAAAAAAAGGACTTGCTAGAATAATTTATGTTGGAATGGGCCACTGGAATTCACCAATTCTAGGCAAATTTGAATACCTCTAGGCAAGTTTCTGAATGCCTCTCTACCCCTTTTCCAAGGCTTGACCATCCTCATGGTGACAAAATGTTTTCTTTTACCTAAGTGAAATTTCCTGTGTTGGCACTTGCCTCTTGCCACTTACGCTCTTGCTGTTCACTGACACGAAGACTCTGGCTCTGCAACTCTACTAGTTCCTACTCACAGGCAGCAGGAAGATGTCCCTTTACCCTTTTTGTCTTAAGGCTAAACAAACCCAGTCCTTTACCTCTTCTTGTATGTCATTTTGCTGTTCCTTCTGTGGACTTGACTAATTATGGAAAATAAAAGCCAAATATACGTGAGCCAAATAAGCAAAGAAATAGAAAACCTTTGAGTGTCTATTGATAGTGCTTCCTGAACTTGTTTGGATTCAGCTTGCTATTTAGTGTATACATTTTTGGTTGTGTAGAAAAAGTTTTAATCTTTTCATGAAGCCCCTGATGTATTTTGGAGCATGAGAAAATGGTGACTAATGCTATTTTCTGTTTTTAAGTGCAAATAGTGGAAACATTAGAGATGTCAGGTCACCTCCTTCACACTATTGTATTTCTTTACCAGTCAATTGTCACTGCAGATTCCTAATGTGTCTTTGGCATTGAGCCAAATAAAGAGGATTATTTCCTTCAGTTTGAGTTTTTTTTAATCATAGAATGGTTTGAATTGGAAGGGGCCTTAAAGATGATCTTGATCCAACCCCTCTGCCACGGACAGGAACACCTTTTGCTAGACCAGGTTGCTCAAAGCTCCATCCAGCCTGGCCTTGAGCACTTCCAGGGGTGGGCCATCCACAACTTCTCTGGGCAACCTGCTCCTCACCACTCTCACAGTGAAGAGTTTCTTCCTAATATCTAATCTAAACCCACTCTCATCTTGAAGTCATTACCTCTTGTTCTGTCACTACATGCTCTTGTGAAAAGTCTCTCTTCAGCTTTCTTGTAGTCTCCCTTCAGGTACTGAAAGGCATTTGTAGATGAAGGTAAAAGGTAATAAAAAAAGTCAAGTTTCATTTGATAGAACACAACTTTACCCTGGACATTTATTTCTTAGGTGTACAATGCTGTATTTTAAAACTTATTTCTCTGTGTGATTCAAGGAGTTTAGGCCCAACTTATACCTAAAATAACTCAGTTGTTTTGTGCTTCTTGAAACTATAGGCCTTTGCTCCATTTTACTGGAAAACAACAGGTCACAAGCAGTCTGATGCTCAAACTTGACCACAACTTAAGCACAATATTTATTGCTGGCACAGCAGTTATGCTTTACTGTCCAGAATTAGTGTTACGTGTTGAACAGCTTAGTAACTGAATATCAGGACAGAGCTGAAGTACTCTCCTTTGCTAAGAATAGTCATATGGACCTTCTTGTCTAAGTCTTAAATTGGCTTCACCCTCCAGTTTTATTTCTGTTCTCTAGTATTTGTTTATCAGTCATTAATGTTTGATGTCTGTTACGTAGACTGTGGTCTCTCTACACAAAATTTCAGCAAAGTCTTTCTAAAATAAAAAAGTAAGATGTTTCTTAGCTGAATAGTTGTAAAGGCAGGAGACATTTAACTTACTTTCAGCTTTAGATTTAATTGTTTAGGATCAGACCTGCCTGAATTTCAAAGCAGAGCATGCTCTCTACCAGATCTCAAAAGCAGATTAAAATAAAGTGCAGATCTGCGTGGAACAAGGTGGAAACAAAGGAAGGGCTCACTCTTCCCATCTTCTAAGAGCCATATTCAGCTCAAGGTTAGAAAGAAAAATTGGTCTAGATTACAAAATTCTCTTCTGTGTTTAGTGTCTTTCATCTGGCGTATCTGGCATATACATGAAGTTACTTGAAATAAAACTCCCATTTAAAATTAAGCTGAACTGAATTACAGTTTAGAAGGAAAATTTTTCAGGTTGATGTCGTTGAATTGTGATATAAGAATAAGTTCATTTCAAGGATTTCCCAGGTCTCTTACTTCCCTTGAAGCACATGAATTTTGAATTTTGTTTATGGAATTCCTCTTTCCTCTTCCCTTTTCCCTCTTTGCTTTATACTTTAGAAAGTTTGTGGAAAATTTTCCCCCAAATTTACATTTTGGGAAGAACATGTTATTAATTTTGAAGTTGTTTCCAAAAGCATCAGAGTTATTGCCTAATCTGTACTTTTAAATGGTACAGATGAAGCCTGGGGATACTTTTCATGGAACAGTTGTGTATTCTGAGCAGCAGGCACAGACTGGGATGTTGCAGACTTCCCTTATGGGTTATGTTTAATGCATACATGCTCTGTAATCAGCAATAAGATGCAACCTCAAATCTGGATGGATTTTTGAATTGTCCATTGTCCAGACAAATTTATTCAACCTGCATGATTGAGTCTGCAATTTATTTTCTCATATGGCTGGTGTGGATTCTGAGCTTGTTGTAGCTGTGGTACTTTTGCTGCTGAATGTCTTTTATAATTCCAGTGGTAGATGAGTAGAATCATAAACTTCTGTTTTGATGAGCTGTATTTTTTTTTACATCCAGTTTTAAGAGACAAGGTAACTGTCCAAATTTGAGTGAATTATAATAGTGTTATGCACTACAGAAATATGGTAGCATTCCACTTTAAATGGAAATGTCTAGCACAAAGAATACCATGTATTGTGATTCTGCCATGTTACTTGCTTTTCAGTGAAACAATAGTAATAAGGCTGAAGGGAAACAAGCACATGCAAATTTTAGTTTAAAAGAACTATGTCTTTCAACAGACAACCTAAGATCTGTATGAGGAGAACTGACACTTTTTTCAAATGCTCACTGCTGCACAGTTTAATGAATATTCATATAAATATTGGTGTAGGTGGGATTTTCCTATAGTTTGGATTTAGTCGGTGTAAATGTTTGTTGATTTGTGTGTTGTGTTGCATATGAACTGAACATGGTTGTGAAGTACAGACATTTGCAACGTGGGGACAGTGCCAGAATAAGTCATCAGGGAATAACCTGTTACAGTTTTGATTTAGGTACCAAATATTTGGTTTTAGATGCTCTCTGTGTTAAGAGTTGCACAATGTTCTATTTTTTCTGAAGCCTCCTATACATATTAATGACATTTATCTTCTTTGTTTGATCTTCAGTCATCATCTTCTCACTATGTTCTTCTCTTTTCAGTGAGATCACATATTTCCAATTTTTCAAGCTTGCCATTTTTCCAGCTCACACTGTATAACTCAGTTGAACGTCAAATAGGTTACAGTAAAGAAGGGCCTCACTCTTCTCTTGCATCAAAAAAGCTGTCACCTACATGTGTTTTAGACTTTTGTCTATTAATAAGGAATTGTTCTTTTTCCATTTTTGTTGTCTTTGCCATTAGCTCTCCGGGGTTCTTCACCAACTTCTTGACCAGTTGTTGGAAAACAGTATCCCATACAAAGAGTATTGGCAGCCCCCCAAAGAGTAGTTTTCTAGATGCCAACAGCTTGCAGTTTAATGTGTAATTCTTGAGCCACAGATGTAATGATGGTAGCTAAAAACCTGTGAAGGATTTTATTTTCTTTGAATTTGCTTGCATTTTGAATCTGTATACAGTTTTTCTAGTTTAAACATTAGAAAAGGTGACTTCTTTTGACAAATATACTGCGTATGCACTTATTTTCACTTCTGCTAGAAAACAAATGTGCCATTGCACATGACAGGCTACAGCTACAGCTGGTAGTTTTTTTCAAACTATCTTATTTTGTTAATGACAGACACTGGTTTATGAAACTAAAACTTTTCAGAAAAGTGACCAGTTTTAATAAACATGGTTTTGCTGATCCCATATGGAATTTTAGGCAGGAAGGCTGGGGAAAAAAAGAAAGAACCCTTCAATATTATGGTAGAAGAGAGTTTCTGGGGTGTGAGGGAGTACAGTTCCTACCTGCTATGTCAGGCAGTATCAAGCTCCAGTGAATACTGAGTTATAGACATGGAGTACTGCTGTGCAGAGGCATGAAATGAGAGAGGGACAATTGCTGACTGTTTTAACTTCATGGTTTAAGAATCACATCTGCAGTAAAAGTTACTGATAATGCAAAAAATCAAAACCAAATGTTTTTATACAGGGTTAATATCCTCACCAAAATAAATATGGACAGAATCTCTTACACTTGAAAATACTGCTGGTGACAAATAGATTTGGGGAACTCAAAGTTGTAAACTGGAAAAGTAAATCCTGTCTACTGTTTGTTCCAGATTTAAATGCTCCATGTTGGGTTGTATTATGAGGTGGTTCAAATCTAGGTAGAGTTTACCAGACTGTGAGTGCATAATTTATTTATATCTTGTCTAAATGTTAAATAGCATTTGAAGTGGAGAGTTTAATGTATGGATTTAGGAGATAAGATGCACTTTGTCTGCTCTTGGCTTATGTTGGTTAGTGCTATGATTGGCACTGTTGTCTTCCTCATAGTGAACAGTTAGTTGCCAGCTCATAAACACACACTGAAGTGTGAATATATTGAATTCACATCATTTTATCTGATCTCTTTAGCATTTCAAAGCACTAGCACTGCTCACTCACAAAGATGGTTAACTAGTGACACATCCACAGCTTGTGGGTTTTTTTTTTCTGCCATCTTAAAACTGAGGTACATTTTGTAGCAACTGTTTTTTCTTACGCTAATGGTGAATGTCTTCTTCTTCACAGTAAAGCTGTGATGGATGTATTGGTTGATTTGTGCAGCCAGTATCGCTTAAATCCGTCCCAACATAGTCTTGAACTGAAGTCTTCAGGAACTCAGCAAGTTCTGAGTTACAAGCCAAACACTTTGATAGGAGCACTGGATGTCGAGACAGTACTTCTGAAAGAGAAGGTTCCTGAGGAAAAGCCAAAGCGACCTCTGCCAAGAGTCCCTGAGGTCAGTACTCTGTAGGGCTAAAATGATGCCATGAAACATCATTTCATTCCGATGATTTCAAGCAGTTCTTCCTATCTTTCCATCTTGAAACTGGATGGGAAAGACTTGTTTGACTATAACCTGCTTTACTAGCTTAAGTGTTTTGCATGCAGATTGGTAGATTCTAGTCTAGACATTTAGACAAAATGTTACGTTGCATGTGGTTGGATAGATGGAAATCTGAAGATTGGGGTGATGGAAATTTGCAGTAATGAGTGAAATGAGGGTTATGGGATTGTATGGAGGTACATAGAGTTTTGGTGATATTTTATTTGCCATCTTTATTAAAGATATAGAAGACTGATTATTAATAAGTGAATTTCAAACTATTATGAAGATTCAAAAGTAGTCATTTTCCAAATGTTTGCTGAAATTTTTATTATTCTGAATCAGTATATCTAATTATACTCTCACACCTTTCAGGGTGGGACTTGTGAACATTCACAAATTATGTCTGCCTCTGATTCCTTTTCCCGCTTGGCCTATTCTTGTGAATGTCTCCATAGTGGCAAGTCTGAGATTTTTTTTTTTGAATAATATTTTTTGTGATGTGGGATGAGTTTGCCTAGGGGTGATCAAGACAATATGGAATTCCCTAGTGCATTTCTCATTGTAAGAGAGCTTAGCCATCACAGAGGGGAGACTGATAGTTTGTGTCTGTTTCTGCAGAAATCTGTGAGGCTGGTAGTGAACTACCTGAAGACCCAGAAGGCTGTGGTTCGAGTTAGTCCAGAGGTGCCTCTCCACAACATCATCCCAGCTATTTGTGAGAAGTGTGAAGTCAGTCAAGAGCACATTGTTCTTCTGCGAGATGGCATAACTGGGGAGGAGCTGGAGCTTACCAAGTCCTTGGAGGAGCTGGGGATAAAGGAGCTCTATGCCTGGGACAGGAAAAAAGGTGAGTTGAAACTGAAAACAGTTGCTGCAGGATTATATGATGTGACAACAATAGTATGGGCAACTTAAAAGCATTTGTGCCGCTGTTGCTTTGGGGTCCAGCTGAAACAGCAGAGTGCCATCTCAGTCCAGAGAGCAGCACGAGTTTGTTTAGTGAGCTGTGCCCAGAGCAGCAGCCAGGTCAGCAATGTGCCCATCCGTCCTTGGTTGCTCTTGGGCCCAGTGCCACGCTGGGCTGGACTCTGGCACGATACAGGTTGGCCTGGGGCAGGGCAAAAGGAGGAGCTTTGTTGTGTCCTGGAGCTGCTGTCAGGAGAGGTGTAAGTAACACAGGGGCCTCATCCAGGCAGAGCCTGTCACCTACCTGTGCTGTGGGTTGGAGAGACAGAAAGAAGAGACATGCCATAGACATGGCAGCTGTGAAAGCTGAGACGCAGAGGCGACTGACCAGGGTTTTTAAGAAACAGACTGGATAGGCTCAGAGACGCTTCCCAAAGAGCGAAGTTACTGACTGTTTAGCGAGGAGGAACTAAGAGGTATTTGTATTTAAAAATTTGTTCTCTTATTTATTTATCCTCACTTTCTGTTCTGATAGATGTATTGTAGTAGCAGCTTCTTAGACTTGAGTTTTATCAGCTTGATTACGTATTCAAATAGCATAATTATGTAATGTGCTTTAAAGTATACCAGCTTTAAAAATACACATTGACAAGCACTACTTCCTCTGAGGTCAAAAACTGATGTTCATTAAAATTGTCTCCTGCAGTTTGTCTCAATTGGTATCACTTCCAGCACAGTAAATGTCCTTATTTTTTGTTTAGATAATGTCATTCTTGTAAGTGCTGAGCTGCAGGCTTATTTTTTATTTATAAAGTTATTTATTTATGTTGACGTTCTGTCTCTTCTTTCCAACTCCTTTGATAAGTAACAGTTCTACCTCTTGTGTGAATCAAATTTCAATAAGTTTAGACTTCTGAGTAAACTAAATATCTCCTTTTCCTTTGAATTGTTAGGATGTTCAAAAAAGAGGCTGACAACATGTCATAATTCAATTGCATGTTTGTTTTTTTAAGATATGTTTCCTTGAAATTAAGCTAACCATTTTGGAGCAACGTTTTGAACATGCAGAGTATTCAACAGGATTCTTTCAACATACTTCAGGGACAACTTACAGAGTAATTACACTAAGCCTGCTTTAAACTCTTCCCTTTGAAATGAAAGTGATGGTGTATATGCTCATGCAGTACTGGTCCTCAACTCTGGTTGTAGCCTATACAGTAAAAACCAAGACTTTACTACAGGGCTGGGATTGTAGCAGCAAATTGTATTACACTTCATAGTGGCCTGCTCTCTACATCAGATTTTTTTAATAGTTTATTCTTTTTAAACCATCCAGTATACCTTTCATTATGATAAACCTGATCCTGGGTGTATTTCAGCCTTTTCTGCCTCCCTTTTACTCTTTTCCACGGTGTTTGAGAAAACCAGTAAATGCACATAAAATTTACAAATTTTTTTTCCTTTGTTTCATCAAATTCCTTCTTCCATGTTGTCACTTGTAATGTCCAAGAGGAATAAACCCATTGGTTTCAGTAGCAGTAGGTCTATGAATTTTGCACTGAGCAGGTATCCAGCCTTTTTAATTATCAGAACATACAGATTTTTTTAAACACATTGCCACTAACAAGTAAGGCATCAGATGTGCTGAAAGCATACATTGTGCTTATAAGAGCAGATTCTAGAAAAAGGTCGTCATTCTTTTCTTCTGTGAAACAGAAACACCAAGTGTTTAAGAATCATTAAAAGACAAGCTCTGCTGCCACCTGCTTACTTAATTCGATTTAGCAATTGCAGTAGCTTCATGAGTGAATTGGGAATTAACACGAATGCAGTTAACTGCTTCGGTAGTAGCTCTGCATGTCTGTTGTCAGTCAACTTTTTTTTTTTAATGCTTAGGAAAAAAGTGCTAGAACTAATTAATTAATATTGTGCCTTACAAGGCAATATTAGAAATTTAATGTATTTTCTCTTATCCTTTCATTGCCTGCCTTTTCCAGTTCCTCCATCAAAAACTCAGTCTGAACCTTCTCTGAACTATAGAGGTACTGTACAATGATGCTGAGGGAAAACTGTCTTTCACTTCACACCTTATTTAATGTGGGTTTCGGAGTTAGATCTTTAAGAATGTTGAGTAGTAGACTGTAGAGAAACAAGTTATTTTCAGTCTGTGTTGTCTTTTCAAAGTGTCGTTTATATGTCTGTACCGCTGGTCTGAACAAACACACTTCTGTGCATACTGCCTCTTCAGCCATTGTCATTAAAATGCCAGCAATTAACAGATCCTGCCATTTACCTGTTCTGGGGTGTGATATGTTTCTATACAGATACCAGGCCTCTTCAGGTTACCTAAAGCATGATTAGTTGAGTTTCAGAATTATTAACATTTCAGAGGTCTTTTGCATTGCAAATTCATTTAGTAGCAATGGAAGAATATTTTGAGGTCTCCAAGATCTTTCACTGATTTCAGTTTACATGCAGCAAAGCATTTTAATATCAAATGTATATGTACACGTTGGATAACTGAAGAGATGCTGACTTCTGAATTGTTACAGTAGATGGGCTTTGATTAGATTACTTCTGTGCTTCTATTTCTTGTTAAACAGAAAATGTTTGTGTTTAGTGTATCCTTTTCCCCCACTAAGTCTGTTTTAATACATTGCTTAGATTAATTATCCTCAAGAAAGGTATGGTTGATTTCTAACTGGCTTTACTTTCTTTGCATTACTAGTAGCCACAGCATAACCAAAATAACACTGGGTAACTTCTTTAAATTTTCAGGAGGAAGAAAGGAAGACCACTCCAGTGGGTGGCAGCCACTGAGCAAATCTTAGCAGGTGGCATCTTGTCTTCACTAATGCCAGTACCATGCCCCCTAATCCTCTGTCATTACCTGCTGTAGCTTCCTCTTTTATAGAGCGTAATACTAGAGGGAATATCTACAGTATTTATTTAAGAAAAAGTGGTACAGATTAATAAAGACTCATTTTTGGGGAGGATTACAGGCTGTGTTTAAATCCCAGTTTATGGGCATTATACAATGTAATATGGCAAAGTGATGATCGGCCACTGCTGATGTAGATTATGCTAGACTTTCAGCATTATTTCTGGTTGAAGACTATGTGAATAGGAGAATCAAAATCCATATCTAGTTGCAGCCCAACAAAACCAGCAATTTCTGATGAACAAACAAGAATAAGTTGTGCTCTAGTATTTAAGGAAAGTATTATTTTTTTAGAGTATTTGTTTTCAGTGCAGTTGTAGCCTTTCTTAAGGATAGTTTCTCCCTGTTTTCATTTAGGTTCATCATTTTTACATTTTTGCTGTGCTTTGAAATACTGTATGTGCTTAACACCTTCTAACATCTGGCATTGTTTATATGCAATAGTGATGTATGTGAAAATCCTGTGTTTTGTGTGATATGCAAATATTTATAGACAAGTTCTGGGAGGAAGGATTTTTCTGTATGAAGGAAACCATTATTTTGCATCAACAAAAAAGTAATTTTGAATTTTCTTCTTAATTGTTATTAAACAAATAAAGCAAATATTTACAAAATAAAGTTTTTTCTTCCCTGCAAAATAAATTTTCTCTATGCTACTGGAATACTCTCTGTTTGGAACCAGAGAGAAAGGTTTTCGAGAACTATACAGAGCCCATTAAAAAAGAGTGAGGGAGCTTTATAATCTTTATATTGAATGGGAAACATAGTTATGTTCTGTATCATTTTGCTTATCCAGCTTCTGGATGAGAAAGTGAAGGGGGAAGATGAAGGGAGACTAAACAGTATGAGAAGTCATACAATTCCTTAAGCAGGTTCCAGTAAGTCACATTTTAGCTTTTACAGCCTGAAATATCTATAAATTCCCTTTTTCCCACCTAAAGTAAAAACCCCAAGATAACAAAAGAGGACCCAAGCCAGCTGGCTTAAGTTCTAAGAAGAACCCTGTTTCTGAGGGAAAGATCTTCTTCCTCTTCACAGAGCTTTGTCCAAATCCATGTTGAGAATCATTCCTTTAACTTCACAGTTTTAAGTCACAGCTGTGAATTCTTACATATATTCACCTTATCTTTTTCTTTTAAGTGTTTGGGGTTTTTTAGTATTACAGTAATTTGTGTGTTTTAAGTGAGTCATCTAACAAGCATTTCTGAAGACTAAGCAATTTGCTCATATTTTGTGTTTTAATAAGGGCTACTGAATTGTGATTGAAAACTTAGTATAGTTTACTCCATTTGCCTCCATTAGATTTTGGAACATACTCAGCACAAATAAAAGCTCAATGACAGGGAAAGTGCAGGATCTGGTAATAACTTAGGTAATCTAGTCCATAACATCTCCAGCTCATAAAAAATCCAGCATTAATTCAGGATGCTTTAAAATACCAATCTTTATTTCAGAAATATAAAAACTTTTCTATTAAAATTGTTTCAGAGCCAAATCGAAAAGCTTCAGTAAGCAATGATGCAATAGAAAAAGAAAAGACAAGACTTCTGGGATTGTTTAATGCTGATAGAAGAAGCAGCAAGGTAAGTGTTCAGCTGTGTACTGCTCATTAAAGAGAATGTATTTCTTTCTAAATCTGTTATGTCTGTAGGTGGTGCCATTTGTTTGGCCTGCCTTCGTTTTCCTTCCAGGGAGTAATCTGTTAACAGGTGCATAAACTGTGTAATCAGTGCAGTCTGATGGAGATATCAGCTGCTTATTGAAGGAGTCAAGCCAGCTGAGATTTACTTTTTCCTTTGTTTTTTTAATGCTGCAGGTTCAGTGGGTGTTAACAAAGGGTGGCAGTTTCAAGCAACCTATGTCTGCTTATTAGTAGTGTCCAGATTATCAAATGCATTCATGAAAGAATGGCTATCATATAGAACAATTAAGATATCACGTAGATGTGTCTTAAGACCTCCTCTGTGCATGGGTGATAATCTCTTTTAAAGCATTTATACCTTTAGGAAGCTCTATGCAGTCACGCTATTGCCACCTCCAACTCTGTAAAGCTGATAAATCTGGTTGTAGAAGAAATAACTTGCATCCTGAACTGAAGGATCCGTGTCTGCTGGGATACATATTAGGCATTTTTAATTTTGTTTGTAATCTTAAATTGGAAAATTTAGAAATTTCATATAAAACAATTATCTTCTGTTGAGATGCCTTTATGAAAAATTTTTCACAGAAATAACATACAGAAAAAATTTCTCACTCAACATAGAAAAAATAGTGGGCTTTTAATATCATAATTTTTGCTTTGCTAAAAAACAATTTTGATTGAAAAGTATTTAATATTCTGGGATGTCAGAGTAAAAAGGGAATTTTCTTTTGTCTCATTTAAAGAGCCCTTCAAGGCTTTTAGAGTGGAATTATAACGTGTGTCTGACTAACTGGCTGGCAGTAAGAAACAAATGCTTGTTAATAGACTAGTGTTTCACTTACCTTTCCAGGCTTCTCAATTATGTTCTTAAAACTTTGAAAGCTTTCCAAAATCTCTGTTAGTTCTCTGCCTTTTTGAGTATGATCAGATTTTGAGTGCTTTTGCTGGGTAATAGGTTCCTTCATGGACACTGTGAATTACTGTGTTAAAAAAATCACATCAGTCATAGATGCTGAACTTTTCTGAACATCTTATAAAGGACACATGGAGACTATATTTTATGAGATAAGAAGCCAGTAACTTTCAGAGTGTTTTTCCACCATAAGAAAATATTACCAGTTTAGAAGGGAACAAAAGCATAACTGGAGCAATAATGCCATATCTGCCCATAAGCATCAGGTAAACAGGCGAGCCCAGCTTGAGCCTCGAGAGCGTGCTGTGGGGCTGTAGTTCCTCTGAAAGAACAGGATACATTATGGCATGTAATTTCTGTATCAGAGTTTGTCTTCTGATTCCATTTCTCTGAAGTTGGGTATGAAAGTCTGTGCTACTGGAGCTCTAGCTCCTGAAGCAGATCAGATTTGACTTTTAAAGTATTTATACCTACAGCCTTAGCAAAAGTTGCTCAGAAGCATCCTAATTCTCTGATTACTGCAGTGCATTTCTCACAGAAGAGTGGGATGAGTGTTCCAAGTTTGCAAACTCCTCTCTTTTTTTTCTATTTTTCTTTCTCATGTTTGTTAATCAAAGGCAAAGTAGGCTATGCTCTGAGTTTTTTAAAACATACACTTTAATATATGCTAAGGATATTGAGGATTAATTAAGTTACAAGTAGTATTTGACTTGGGAACTGCGCAAAAAGTCTGAGAAATATCTTCTAAATCTGAGGAAAAGGTGTTTCTTGCTGTTAGTTCTGACAAGTTAATTGATTTTTCTTGTAATTTCTTTACTAGAGTCTTACTTTCAAATGGCAGTTACTCAGTAGTAAAAGAAACTAAATCAGTCACTTTGTTTAGTTGAGCAAGAAAATCACCGTTGCCTTTTCAATACAAACCTCTGGAGTTGGAAACCCAATAGATGGAATAATTACTGAAAACTGAAGAACAGCACAACACACAGGAGCAAATGTTAATTAGCCGTAATACATCTGACTTGGTATGGTGAAAGATAACTAACCAAAACAGCAATGAAACTACTAAACAGATTGAGTAGAATGAGGATAAATTAATTAAACTCTTTCAAGAAAGAATTTTGTAGGTTTATGCAGGGATTGTGATTTCAGGAAACTGGAGTCAAAACCCCAGAGTGCCTAAACTCTGCTCTTTGTGGTCATTCTTAACATTTTCACTCCTCTGCAAGACTTTAAGTTGGTTCCGTGCATTTGTTTTAATTTTTTTGTTTGTTTGCAGTATGATTTGCAGTTACGTTGTGTGTGTGTATGTGGTCATGCGCAGTCTATATTTTAGAACTATTTGATAGGAAGAATTTGCACAGTAGAAGCACTGCAGAGTTGCAGATACTTACGAGGGGAAGGTGGTTTCTTTTGCAAGGGAAGAAGAGTGTTTGCTTGTGTTGCAAGCTGTCCTGGATCAGGTGTCACTGCACACTGCAGGCCTATGCTCAGATTTCCATGCCCACACACATGCTTTCTTTCTCAACTAACTCACTGAAAGCGGTAATTATGATACGACAGTAAACTAGATCTAAGTTTACTAAAAGAACTTTCTGCTATATTGAAAATACCGTGACACAGAATGAAAGCAAAGTCCTATTCTCATGGTTGATACAAATTTATTGAAAGTATTTCTTTAGTTAACTTTGTACTGGCAGGCTTAATGCCAGATCAGGTATCATCTTGTTCTCTCCATTCTAATTTTATGCTGGATCAGTTACCCTCTGTTCTGCAGCAGCTAGCATAAAAAACATAAAGGTGGCATGAACTTCATTTCTTTTTGATGTTAAATGGAGTCATTTGCCTGAGGCTATATCCAGATCAAATTGGCACTGCTAAGCCATCCAGTAGAGCAGAGGTCCTGTGCAGACAATCATGAGATCTAGGCTTAGGCACGGTGTATGTCAGTGCACAGAAACAGTTCTTGATGGACAAATCTGCTTGTTCCTCTGTGTCTGTGGGTATAGCATGAACCAGCAGTCTGGTCCCTGATATTACAGGAATTAGTTACTACCTATTTTCATCCTTGACCAAGACTTGTTTCTTTGTAGTCTGTTCTTAAATCTTTCTGCTAATTAATTTCTTAGCACCTTGCCTACGTCAGGGAATTTTGCAGACTACTTCAGGGTTTCTCAGAAATCAGGTTCAGCACTACTGAGACAATTTTCTGTGATGGGATTTGATGGCATGTTTTCTGCAGTTTTGTTTCCTTTGCTGCTGCTGTGTAGGATACTTGTTTGTGTTGCAGACAGAAGAATACATGAGGATGAACAGAGATTGTGAGGAGGATGTTTTTAGTTCTGCATCTACAAGTGAAGGAAGCTTGGATGTAAGTACTAACACAGCTTGTAGATGCTATTGCATTCCTATTAGATCCTGCAGCTTGAACTAACCAAAAACCGCTGCTGTTCCTGATGCTTAGCTGAGTAGAAGTAGAAATAGCTTTCATTTTAGCAGGCTTAGTTACGTGAGTGTACCGTTTGCATATCTTCATGAAGTTAAAACATAATGCACTGTCTTCAAATATAACTTTCTAGCTTCACTATAAATAAGGCTTCTTTCAATGTTAAATTCTAAGCAGTTGCAAGAAAAAAGTGTTTTAACCAAGGATGGAGGTGTTGTGACTGGAAGACAGTGACAGTACTGTATGATGCAAGAATATGTTTGCCTTTATCAGTGATATTTAAAGGAACTTCTTTCTTATAAAACCCTATCTTTCATTCTGATCCCTATGTATGACTTCTGCACCATGGCAGCATTCCATTTGTTTCATAAGAATCTTGGGGGTGAAGAGTTCTTTTATTTTAAATGCTGGAAATAACAGAAATAATTTTTGTTAGGGACTTCAGTAGGGTTTGGGGTGCTAAAATCCTGTGAACCACATTTAGAAAGGTTTTTAAGTGGCTAACAGATCACCAATTTATGAGGATGTAAGTATCTAATTAGAAAGTATGAATCCTAAATATATTTCCAGGACTGTTCTTGTGGGTTAGTAATAATAATAAATGGCATGTCTCTTTATTGGGGGTTTTTTGATTACTTTTTGATTTCTTCTTACCGTATTTTCAAAAGCTGGAGAAGACTCTGGTGGCATGATAGAAGCCTGAAATGTGAGGCTCAACTCTGAATCCCCCTTTCACAAACAGATCTTTGGAAAAGGAGTGCTAATCTGTGAAATAAAGAACTCACAAGACACGGAGAAGGGTGACAGAAAATTGTGGGGAAAATGGAAGAGTGAGAGAACAAATCCCAGATAAAAAGCATAATATAAAAGGAGCCCAAAAAGAGAAGTTGATGGAGAAGTGATTGAAATGGAAAAGCTGCTTATGACACTCAAAGTCTGGACAACACTCTATAAAGATGAATATATTAATAGATCTCTCTTGCTAAAACAAAGTCCTAGTAGAGGGTGATATGGGTAATTGAAATATATTAGGTAAAATTGTAGAAAAAGCATCACAAGCTCTGCCAAAATAAATTCATCTTGTGGTTTTTATTCACTGCTATTATAAATGAATCTTAGTATCTTTACATCCAAGTACTGGAAGAGATGGAGGAGGAAGAGTAGGGATTACAAGTAACAATACGATGGTAGTTCAGATACTCTCAACTGTCTTTTACCCAAGTGTGTGGTGCTTTCCCTAGAACAGAGATAACTATTTTTGTAGGGAATTTTATAGGGCAAATCATAAATTAATTTTTTTTCCCTTCAACATTGATGAAAAAAATCTTTTCAAAATGGTTTTGAACATGTAGCTGTCTCCTAAAAGCTCAGGTCACAGGGATAAAATAGTGCCTGAAGAGATAAAAATGTTTTCTTTTTATTCAATTACATGAACATGTCAGGGGGTTAATTTTTCCCCTTTCTTCTTAAGAGGAACTAATCTTAAAGAACAATGTAGGCCTTGCTCAGTGTTTATATGTTTCACTTCTGGCTTGACACCTGTATTTGTATGAGCACTGATCCTGCTAAGACATAAGCACACACTTAAATGACTGTGTTGACATAGCTTTGTTGAATTTGGGACTA
Source organism: Pithys albifrons albifrons (assembly GCF_047495875.1). Classification (NCBI taxonomy): domain Eukaryota; kingdom Metazoa; phylum Chordata; class Aves; order Passeriformes; family Thamnophilidae; genus Pithys; species Pithys albifrons. Next base: position 22,219,308 of record NC_092461.1, read on the forward strand.
TTCTGTTCAAGCTTGTAAGGAGATGCATAAAAGAAGTCTAACAGATCCACCTAGCATCACTGAAGGTCCATCCTTTTAAGAGGCTAGGTTGGCTTCCAGAAAAAGGACATTTCTGATGCCTTAGGCGAAAAATTGTAAAATACTGTAATCTTGGCGTAGATAACTTGTATTAAGATAAAATTCAAGTGGAAACACCAGTGAAAGGACTTCATACTTCTAAAAATTCAGCTTAGCAGTTCTTATGGGATAGACTTTGAGACCCTTGATCATTTGGAGTAATTTGTTATTCTGCTTGCTCAAATGATACCTGATTTATTTCAGTGTAACTAAGTATCCTTATTCAAAATAAGTGGTATGTTAGATAACCATATATATGACATACACATTTAGAGATCATTATATAGAAGTTTCATTGCACTAAGATAGGACTGTTGGAAAAATATCATCTAGTAAAGGCTTCCTCTTCTGAAGTTACCTCAGGTTGCTTTCTTTTACTGTTTTGGGTCATCTGAAACTATTTGCATTTGCTGTGTGAGGAACCAAAGCCGGTTTCAGTTTTATTTCTGAAGGGAAAATATTTTGCCACTGCTTTCAGCATAATGCCAGGAGATACACTGACTGGATCAGGAAAATTTTTCTTGCCTATAAGGAAGTAGGTAACCTGTGAAACACTACCCTTTACTCACTATTATGTAGTAATGATGTGTACTTAATTGTAGAAAAAATAATGTTTCTTCTCAGGGTATTGATTTGGTTTTTTTTTTTTCTTTTAAACTAGGCAATAGGAAGGAATGGAAGACAGGTGTAAAAAATAAGAGACCCTTAGTGTTTATTCAAGCACAAGTTACATTCACATTTTAACATTCTCAGTGCTGTATTTATCTAATTATTATGGGAACTATTAATGCCTCTAAAAAAGAGTTGTTGATAAGGAAGCAGATTTTCAAAGTCAAAATGGCAATCAACACTTATGCTTGAGATGAAAGGACATTTGTTCACAGTATCAGCAAAAATAAAGGTGAAAAAACAAGAATTTTTTTAACAGCCTAGGGAGAGGGTGTAGAAATACAAAAAAAAAAAGGCTTCTCCATGAAAATCCTAAAGTGCACCAGTTCATTATACCACTCATTAGTAAAGGGCATGAAATCCAACATTGTATTTTAAATGAAGCAGAAATCTTTTCCCTTAATCTGGGGGAAAAAATCAGTTTTGTGCTAAGCAGGTGAGTTTTATATCCACGTCAACTTTTCAAAAATCAAATGCTATTGAAATACGCTGGTATATAAGTACAACATACAAATAAAGCAGTTGGAAGTTGCAGCACAGTTAACTGCATTCCACTTTTTCTGTGCCGAAGGCAGACTGTCAAGGCTGCAGTTTAGAACAGCTGGAGGAAAAAAAGGAACTTGAATGGTCTCTGCCACTTGGTGTCACTGTCCTCAAATAAACACTTCCTGAAATGCAGTATTTGGAAAGCAATCCTAAAATTAGCTGGTTTTATTTTGGGGGCCTTCATGTTTTCATAAACTGAGAGCGAAAAAGCACATCTCCAAGGGCTGAACGATGTGTAGCTCTGATGTGGACTTTGTTTGTGTAATAAATCAGCTTGGGAAAGAAATATTTAGAAGTACAGCCAGGAACACTTATCAGAGGATTTGAAACTTCAGCACAAAGTCTTATCGCACAAGGTTTCTCTAGTTCAAACAGGGCTTCAGGAGTGCAATGCTTCTGAGGACATTCATCAGGACTGTTTTTAAAACACCTAGTCTTCAGTGTTTGTCTGAATATAGGTGTTGCCCATAACAGAATGAATTCATTAAATGAAGCAGGTATTCCAGTACTTCTCTGCTTGATGAGTCTGTCATGCTGTGATTATATATATCGACATGCAAAACTACCAGGAGAAAAAAAAACATGTAATATTAAATACCAAACAGCAGATATGTTATGGTATGTGTGAGTTTTGTAATATGTGTATAATTGCAAGATCATTCTTCAGAAGAAAAGTACTGTGCTAACCTTTGAAAAAAGTCATCAAAACTTCTGGTGCATTAGTAATCTTGGCAATCACTTCTTCAGTGATGACAGCAACTCTTTTCCTTACAAAGGCTTTAAAAGCATATATGATTCAAAGCTTTTTTGTACTCTAACTGTAGTCTATGTCCTCCCTGATGGCAGGAGTTAACAGCATTCATGATACACTTTCCCACTTCAGAATGGCTGGAAAGAAGGATTGAGTACAATTATGTGAATGTGATTTCTCTTTGACCATGTCAGGTCCCAGGTGATCAGCCAATGCAGTTTACTGTCAAGGATTTCATGTCACATGGGCAGGTACTGTTTAAGGCAGTAAGAATGAGAATGCTGCCCATGTCATCTCAATGGAAGTTAACATCCATCCACTTTTAATATTTCCTTGCATCTGACAATTACATTTACTTTAAATTCCTGGTATCACATTCTTGCTTCTTGGTCTCCTGACAATGCTTAGGATGTGTTTATTTGGTATTAGCAGGGTCAAATCCTGGGATAGTTATGTTGCGTTTAGTACAGTTAGAGCTAGCTATATACACTGTCAAAGATGTAGGTTGTGATCTGGCCTTGAAACAATTTTGCTTAGTGTGGTTTTGTTTGTGAAATACAAAACTCAACAAACTGAGTCTGGAGAGTTGTCAAGATACTACAGCAGACAGGTCTGTTCCCCCCAGTCTCTTGTTACAGAGTGCCTGTAAGCCAGGAGTTAGATCCCAGAGGATGACACTAGTGAACATACAGTTATAAATATTTTCATTTGTGAGCTGTTCACATGATTAGAAGCAAAAAAGATTTATTAAATACCATATATCTCAGGATAAGATTCATCATTGTGGCAGAGTTGGTTTTATTTTGCTATCCTGTGATAATCTCTTGGGAAAAGAAACCCAAACCTGTTAACTTACCTTGGTAAGACAAACTGTTTGCTCAAGCCAACTGGCTTGTGACTGGCATTGAGAGAATTCCAGTAGGTAGCAAAGATAACAATGAGCAACTTTATTTCTCCTTGTCTACTGAGGGTAGGACAGGAAGCAGTGTGCTTTATATATAGCAATGGAAATTTATCTTGGATACTAGAGGGAAAAGCATTCAGCTATATGAAGGTTTCACAAGGGAGCAGGTTATTAAAGCAACTATGACATCCTTATCATCATGCGATCTGTAAAACCTCCAAAAACATCTAGAGGATGAGCTACACATACTTGATTCTGTCTCAGAGCAGGTGCCTTTTAGCCAGATTATGGCTGCTGAAGAGATGCATCTGTACTTACCTCCTTTTGTGGTGTGCACTTACAGGATATTAACTGTCTTCATTCATGTGAATCATAGATGTTTTTACATAATATAGTATCTTTAGATTTTTTTTTGTAGTTTGTGACAGCAGAATGAAAGAGCTTGAAACAGTGGCTGCCTGCCACCAGACTTCAAGTTTTTGCTCCAAAGTATGGTGTTACTAGACCTCTTCAAATAAAAGGTCCTTGAAGTTAGTGCAAAAAAAAAAAATCATCTCAGAACCAGCTGAACTACTCTGGCTCAAAAAAAAAAAAAAGAAAAACAGCCTGAGGCAGACACCTGGAATGGAAAGCCTCAGCATCCATGGTTAAAGCATGGTAGAGTTATAAGCTATTAAAGAGTATCTGGTGAAGAGACATGTCGGCTGACCCCTGTTCTGTCTGTGTTACTTAGCTTCTACTTGCCAACTTCATACATTCAAAAATCACTTGTCAGCTCTTGCTCTCACCACAGAAAAGTGGCTTAAGATCATGAGATTTGAAACCAGATCATTAAGGGTGGACTTCCCTTCATTTGGCTTCTGAGCGTTAGATTTGTAGACGTCACATTTCTAAACTTTCTTCTTTTTTTATTTTTTGTATGCATGAGAGTTTTATTTAAGAAAAAAGTAATACCAGGTAGTCATTGGTTACCAGAACCTGTATCTTTACTTAGAACTGCATGGTTCAGAGCAAAATCATCACAATGCACTGCATTCAAGTTGTTGCTTTTAAAAATACAACTCGTAAACTTCAGTTCCTGCAGTGGTTTTAGCAGCACATTTTGAAGGAAAGAAGCGTTCTGAGATGAACACAGGGAAATGGATCAAGTCAAATTGAAAGGGCTTGAGTAGGTACGATCATATCAAGAATAGGAATTGGGAACCACTGTGACTGGCAGTGCCTGTTTTAAATACCCGACAGTGTGGGCATCTGGACACTGAATCTAAACAGCCACGAGTCAGATTTCTTGAAGCCACTGAAATCTGCACAGCAAGAGTTGCTTGTTAAAGTCTGCCCATTTGAGTCTGTTACCTGCCTCTTCTCAAGACTGAAACTTTGGATCAGCTGTTAAATTTAGGTATTTAAAGCTTTTACTCCAGAGGTTTACCACCTACCACTGTTACACAAAGTGTGAGAGAACTAAGTTCTCGGCCTTTAGAGTTATCAGCATCAGAGAATTATTTCTTCCTTTGCAAAAAAACCCACAAAACTAAAGTACTTGTTGGGCTGGAGACTGCCTGGAACAAAGCCGTGAGGTATTCTTCATGTGGGAAGCACCCTTTTGTAAAAATACCCAAATATTCAGTGACTCAGAAGAAGAGAGCAAGAGCAAGCTTAACTCTTCAGACCAGTAATGAAATGCGGTGGCATCTCTGGGTTCCAGTGCCAGCGCCAGAGATGTTTTTCTGTTTTTTATGCTAAGCAGTTGTTACATCCAGCAAATAAGTAGTCACTGCGCTAGAACTGGAGGAGCCAAATGGCCTAATCTCAAGTCTCTCTTTAGCTAAACTCGTGTTCCTGTTCTTGAACAGAGAGTAATCTCACTCTTCTCACAAGAGAGAAAAGTTTGTTTTTTTCTCAGTGAGACAATGGTTTTGGACCTGGATTTACCATATTCTTACTGAATCACTGAAATTGGGGCAGGACTTTGGACTGGACAAGAGGTAAACACTACAGCTGCCTCTTCAAGCACTTAGGTTTTTGTGGAGCCCAGTTGCTTATTTGTGCTTTAAGCACAACTGTTGGGTCAAGCCCCTTGGCTGACAAGGATGGAAAGATTTGCAAGTTTTATGGATCCTGGTGGAGTTTAGGCAGGAGGGTAGAAGCACAGTTTCTCCACAGTTTTCATGCTCAGGATGCCCACAAGCAGAATTCAGGCACCAAAATGGAAGTAAGCACATCAGCGGAATATGTGTCAGGCTTATTGATGGGAAAGCAAAAACCAATGTGATTTAGGGAGGCACAACCTAACAGGAGCACACTAGGTTAGGCTTGTGTATGGCAATTCAGCTTTCAGACCTGGGCTGTATGATGTTGTTCTCTATACTGTGGATGTACCCAGTCAGTCTGGCATAAGTTGGCTCAGATATCTCCCTCGGATGTTTAATTAAGACCTGGTGACACACCCTTAACCACCCAAGTCCTTTTATGTCTGATTCATCTTTTGTTACTGATTTCACTGAAAAGTTCTGAAGTTAACTGACTGGAAAAAAAAATAGAATAAAGCAGCAGCTAATAAGACCAATGGCTTTTAATTTGCATTAATAAAAGCACATTAAAAAATACCCAAAGACAAACTTGAATTCCATTTGAGATTTTTCTAGTGACACCTTAACCGCTCAGGCTTTGCTTTCTTGGTATTTAATATTACCAAAGCCCCTTAATAGTCTATAATAACCATGTAATTCATATTTGGTCATAATGCATTCACAATATTGTTCTTAGTGTAACTGGCAACGATGCAGTGGTGTGGAAAATACCACCTTTAAAGAAAAGGTTATCCCAGGACTGGGCTTTTCTGCGATGGGATAAACAGAGATGCAGTCCCTCAAAAAGTCTCACTTATTTCTGTGTACATAAAATGCATTTTGTGTTTAAGTTTGGGATGGGAATGAGTCAGGGAATTACTCATTTCCACTGCAAAGTACATTTCTATTTGATTTAATGATAGAGACCCAAAATATGTCTTGTAAAGCTTTCCAATGTTAACTACTATAGTGAAAGGATTAGTGTGTATTTATGCCAGTGCCCTTTACTAAATGGAATCAGAAATGCTTAAGTGTATTGTCATCAATTCCATATTTCTAATATAGAATGGAAATTTTTTTAGATAGTAAAGCCTGTTTTTATAGTGCCATAATCTGAATCTCAGGTAACCACGGATTCATTATATTAGTCTAAAATATCCTATTAGCATATGTAGATTTTAGATACAGCAAAAAATTTTCAACACCAGTTCAGGTATAATTTCTTTGCTTTTGCAAACAATTTCTAAGGCATGAGCACTAATAGGATTTGGTTTCTTTCCAGCCTCTTCTGTGGACAGTGAAGACTTGATTTCATTAGAAGTAGTGGCATACAATAACATTTCTTTTAATTAGATGATCTCATGATTTCCACACATATTTGTTCTGTGCATTATTGTTCGTTGGCAAAACTGAGCAGTTTGGTAGCGTGTGAAACCATATGTCTCAATAATGTCTTATGGCAGGTGAGGGAGGATTTGCAAAACATTTGCTGACTGGACAAAATGCATTTTACTTTGATGGGGAAGTTTTCCTAAGTGAACTTTATGGCTTAGTTCTGCCATGCAAAATCAACCCTACATGAGGTTTAGTGGCCCTTCCAGGTCTTCCTTTCACTCAAAGAGTTGTATGTATGATGCAAAGACTGTATAGCACTGAGTATTGTGTTTTTCATCACTAAAAAAGAGGCCCTCTAATGCCTGTAGCCTATGTAGCTGTTTCATATCTTCTTTTTTTCTTTTAATAGACAACTGTTAACTTAGGTTTTATGAAACATACCGCTGCAATACTGATCTTCCCCTCTGAGCTTAGCAGAAAGCATTAAGATAATTTCAGATGCTGCTTTTTCTCTTACTCTCTAGTGTTTATTACCATTTGAATTCTCAGCAGCACGTTGGGATGCAAGCCGAAGAGGGGAAGGAGTGTGGCAAATAGCAGTCAATCTTTTTCAAGGCTTTTACAACAGTGTGAGGTAGTAACACCATCAGTCAATTTCATTTTCTTGAATTTTTTTCAGTCTCACATTTTTAAGCAGATGTCAAAATACTTGAGGAAAATAAGGAAAGTATTTCTGGTTTTGTGAGTTTTTGAGAAAGCCAGTCAAGGCAAATAGTAAGACATAGCCCTGCAAAGCTCTTAAAATAGGTGAGTAGCTGTAGATGTTGGCCCCACTGACTTTTTAAGTGCCATATCTAGCACCTGTTTAAGTGTTTTGCTGCTTCAGTACCTCAGTGACCTGGTGTGAGCCAGGTGCAACGGATGTATAGGTCATGAGCTTGTGTAGGCCGTCTCTGAACTATACTGACATAGCAAGATGGAGAGATTACCAGTAGATTTATGTTGTTAATGTTAAATTCCCTGCACCTCACTCCTCTGATTGTAACATTTTATTCTTTCTGTCGCAGCAAATGCTCAGGTATGCATCTAGATTTTAGTCTTTACCATTTTCAGCACAAAGATGGTGTGATTGCATTGCCTCTAAATGGACCTTATTCTGATTTACAGTTGTTTGCATAGGACAAGAGTCAGGCCAGTAAAGTGCACTGGTGAGGTTTGTGTTGTAAAAACCTAATGGCAGTGGATTTGACAGAAGGGGGAAGGGAAGGAGAAACATTTAAGACTATTTATTAATCAAGAATTCCAGAAGGGAGGCTTTTCTTGCCTTGGTTCTGGCAAATGTACAGATGAGAGATACTGTGCAGAGACTGTTTCTGCACAAACAGAGAAAGCCCTTCAAATGTAAACATTTGAGCAGCTGGCATGGGAGATTAGTGCAGCAGCAGTGGGAGGGGAGTAATAGTGGATAGTGGTGCTGGCTAAATTTAACAAATGTTAAACAAGGTCCTTGTTCTAGTTTAAGGGTTACAGGTCAGAAAGACAATATCAACAAAAATACTGGCAATTGTACCAGTCAGTCAAAATTATTAACTAGTATTTAATTAAAAGCAACTTGCCTCTCCAAAGTTGTGACACCTTCTTCCCTCCTCACCCAAAAAGGGAAGAAAAAAAGGGAGTTTGAAGAATATATTCTGTGTAACCTGATGGAAATAATTAAAAAAAAACAAAAACCACTTTATCCTCCATCTATGGAAAAGCAATACTTTGTGACTTCTTAGTGTTTTAGCTTCAGATTGTGAACCTAATATATCGTTCTACTTTTAATTTCCTGTGGCTGAATATTACATCAAAAGAAAGCATCATGCTAAGCGTGAAAGTAGTTGTAGGATCTTTTAGCTTTCTAGGTGTGTTCGTGTGCCATTTAATGTCATGTGTTTTGGTTTTTTAAACCCTTGCCAAATAGTTACACAGCTAGGCTATATGTCATCGTAGAGTATCTGATCATGCACTGGGTTCTTTGGATTTTGGTTTTTAACCTGTTTATTACTCATGCTTTTAAAACAACTCCTTACCTATTTGTTGTGATCCGGTTCACAAGTCTTTTGTTGGAGGTCCTTTACTTTCCTCATTTCTTTAGCAGACTAAAGTATGAATATCTGGAGCCAAATTTTATGTTTAAAAAATCAAAGATGTGCTTTCTGTGCTGGCCTTGTTAGGATTTTCACTGAGCTTGAAAGTATACTAAAGAAAATGATTTCCTGGAGAAATTACAGTGGCAACATAGTTTAGAGTATTACTGTGTTTTGGCATCATGCAGTTAGAGTAACCATCTGAGACTTAATGCGGAACTCAACTAGAGCCAGTGGAAAAATTCCTGCTGGTTTTAACTGGCTTTGGACCATGCCCTTTTTGAGTTGCTAGCCACTATCTGCAGTAGTCTGGTTTAAAATCCTTTCTCCTTGTGCTACTTTAGGTTCTCTTTTGCATGTCCTAAGATCTTCTGACACTTTTCACTGTCATCTCGGAAAACGCAAGACCTATGTTCCTTTTTGATGAACAGCTGGCGCAGATGAACCTCTTGAAGTTGCTTGATTTATAGAACACTTTCTCACTGGTGAAGGAGAAAACCCCAAAGTAAACATGTTACGTCTTGTAGAAGATGAATTGCAAACAGTGGCAAAGGAAGGGAGTGGCTTTCACCAACCAATAATTTGTTGCAAAAAGTAGGTTTTTCTTTGTTACCTGAAACAGTGTATACCCAGAAGTTAACAGAATTCTCAGCATTGCTTGCCCTGTTTAAGCTATAATTGTGACAATTAAAATCCAAGACTTGTATCTACATTCACAGGTTTTTAACTTCTATGTCAGTTAAATTAGGGCCTGTCTTTGAAAAGTTTCTGCCAAAGCTGAACAGTGGGACCTGCACTCCAGTGAATTGGAGTATTCCAGTCTACAGAAATAAATAGACTGGAGAGCTGTGATTTCTTAGTATTTCATACTAAATTCACAAACGAAACAAGATTATACACAGTGGGAAAATTAGTTTCTTGGGAATAATAAACATTCACAAGTCAAGCTCTGGTGTCATAAGGATATACTGCTTAATTTTAGACTTGTAGAAACTTAGCAGGCTATACTGTACTGCAGAGGAAGATAAAATTATTAATTTATATATACGTATATACAAAGTGGGAAAAAGCTGAAGCAGCTTGGTCTTCAGCACAGCTGTATTTCCAGTTGCTTTGCAGTATCCTATATTCTCACTTCACTTTTTTTGGAAGATAGTGTGGTCTAGACAGAGTTAAAAGGATAATAATAAGTGATCACAATAGGACAAAAAATTAAAGGCCAAGGATGTTAAAATAGTATTGAAACATTACTTTAAAAAACATCAAAGGGAGGGTCTGCTTCTTCATTCTTAACCTGTTCCCCTGCACCCAGATAATGAACTTGCATGATTTTTGCTATCATGATCAGGGTATTGATTATTCTCCAAAGAGGATAATCTTTAGGAAATCCTCCAGGATGGAGAGGCAGCTTAGTTCTCAATTTCATGGTCTCACAAGATTCAGATCCTGAAATTAATTCACTTGTGACTTCTTCAAAGTATTAGCATATGTATTTTTCTATCCAAATTGTTCATCTCCTTTGAGGCAAGCTTAATTTCTGCAGTATCAGTCTGTAGGTATTATGAGACAGAAGGTAGGTTGTGTGACACCTGGATGTGCTCTACCCATTGTCCAGCAGGAGAGTTTTCTCTTTAAACTTTCTCTTCACCCCTTTACTCTTACACCTTGTCCTACTGACTCCTTCTCTTCACCTGTGTACTCCTTACCCCTGGTGTTGATATGGGACTAAATATTCAGCTGGTACAAATCAAAATGGTTTGTTGGCATTAGTACCTGAACATCAAGCTGTAAGCAAAGTAGGAGTTTGTCTTTTGTTTTTTTCTTCTGCAGAGAGCAAAGCTCCTTAAAGGGTTGGTCTGCTCCAGTGCTGCTATTTGCAGTCAGAAGTTTTCCACAGCTAGTCTATGAGCTTGGTTAGGCCACCCCTTAGCATTTCAGGCTCGGCATATTGTACTCAGTGTATAGTAAGGCACAAACATACATGCAGATATCATAATGTGCTAATTGAAGTTAGAATCTGTGTGTGTAAACATACCTGTGTCTGTATGTAGCTACATGTATGTACACACACACATGTGCACATCCAGATATCTGAAAGAGCTAATTGAAACGGTAAAATTCCTGGCTGCTGACTTCTGTTTCATGTTACTAGAATCCTTAGTGACACTGTAATTAGGATTTGTTATAAGATTTGCACTAATTTCAGAGTTCAAAAACTGATTTGTTCTTCTAATTTATGTTTTAAAGTCTTCAGAGGTTATGTTGTTTTTAAGTAATATCTTTGGCAGTTATCATTACAAAGTGTAAAGGTTCCTTTTTGAACATTTCCTTTGACAATTGGGTGATCATGTTTGTCTTCCTCCAGCTAAACACCGGAAGTCACCATATACTTCAAAAGGAAACATTGTTGCACAACTGCATTCTAAATTAAAAAACATTTGTGTCAGAATTGGACTGTAGTGACTGGAGCTAGAAGCCGGATCCCTGAGCTGGAGTAAATTAGAGCAACTCCTTTGACGTCAGAGAAGTTCTGCAGATCTTCGTGAAAAATTACCTTTGAGTTTCAGTAGATTTTCTTCATTCATCAACAGCTGTAATAAGTTGGGATTTTCAGAGGCCAAAAGTCATGTGTCAGAATTTCATCAGGCACTGAAAGATAATGAGAATTGATCATTCATGCTTTTTGTCTCTGAAAAAACTTGCTTAAGGACAACACTTTCATTAAAATGAGGAGAAACACTTTTGGATTTAACTGGAATAAAAATACTTTAAGTAAAACCCAGAAATTACTTCTCCAAAACCAAACGAATGCCCACTCAGAAAACCTCATGCCAGGAACTATTCCATTCATAATTCTGGTCACCATAAAAATTGGCTATGCAACATTAGAGCAGATATTTTGAAAATTGTATGTTTTATGTAAAGTTTCCATCTCCTCCTCCAGTACAAATTGGCTTATCTACAATGAAAATATATAGAGGATGATCAATTCTAGTCATTTAATAGTTTCTATATGTTAAAAGAATTTGCTGAGACTTTTGTCTGCAGTATTTTTTAAAATAGTTTGAATTTCAGAAGGACATATATGTTAACTTTAACAACTCTGGACTTCCATGAACCAAAAACATTGGCTGATTGATTCAGAAGAATCCTAGAGAAAATAAACTCATATTGCAAGAATGAATTCACTTTGCTCAAGACCTCTGATCCTTTTTGTGGTTATTTATGATTGATGAATGCTTAACACCAGTGGAAAAATATCTTTTTCTTTCAAGTTGTCAGGCCTTGCCCTTTTGAACTCCCTGTTTCCTGAAGTCTGTTGCCAGACCATTAATAACAACGGATTTTGATTTTTGGCTTGGTTGTTCAACACTACTTGATTAAGATAATCTATTTTCACATAATGCAAAAGTATAAGTGAAAAAAGAAATCAACTTACAAAAATTTGGCTTTTTCTATCCTTGGTCTTCCAAGGTTACTCTCACTAGGTCTGCTGATGGCCTTTAAAGATTGAGTGTAAATAGCCTTCTTTCAAATGCTCTTTCCTTGTTTTCCTTCTGGCTTAATATTTTTCTGCCTTCTTCCTATACTTGAATTTTGGAGTCCATGTGAATTTTTCCTGTAATTCTTTCTTCTTCATGTTTCTTTAAAATGTCTTTTTCCATTGGGGTCTGTCATTGGCTTTTAGATCTCTCTTGGTAGGTTTTAAAATGATTCTTCAGTTATTTTATTCAGCCTCATTCCAGTCTTAGTATGCATTCAGTCCCTACCACAGAAATATTTATTACATATTCAAAGATCTGTATATCAATCCCCTTTTTCTTTCAGTACGAAATCTTTCCCAGTTTGAGTTCTGTTCATGTGACTTTTCATCCACTGTTTTTGTGACAAGTGAATGTGAAGATCACAATCTTTCTGGGCTAATACATGGGCAATCATGGAGTTTTCTTGCAGAATATGGGTTCTGTCCTGCACAATCTCCTTAACTTATTGTTCCTTCCTCAAGATATGAGGCAGTACTCTTACCATCACATTCACAGAAGTCTTCTGCTTTTTGCTATGCTCCTCTCCTTATCCGCACTTCTGTCTTTGAATTTCTTCAGGGACTTACTCTCTTGTCAAATCTGGTGAACTTGTTCACATTGGTTTTTGCCATAGTGACTGTGGTTTTGTCTCTGTCCTCACTTCCTGTGTTCTTTCCTAATTCTTTCACATCTGCTTTTGTTCCACTTGAACAAATATTCAAAAAGAAACTTGCAGTATTTTCCATGTTGTTTTTTCATTGTTTCCTTTATGATTCACCAAACTCCCTGCACATCTCTTGTTACAAGCACATAGCTATCAGAAGAAATAAATGGTGTGAGTAGTTGAATTTGCTGACTATCTTTTGTTAGCTGTTCCTTTTTGAGAATTTTTTGAATTTAATATTTCTTCCCATTGTTGATTTACATATTTGTACTTTTTACAGTTATGAAAAATCTATTTTCAAAATACGGTGGTTTTTTATAGGCTGAAACATTGTGACTGTGCATTGTGACAAAAAGTGTTGGACTTGTGGAAGATACGTTTTTAGAAGTCTAACCAGAAAAAAGCAAGTCAGCCCCAAGAGGGTGCATTTTAGATGAAAATTGATTCTGGTATTTTCCCCAAATGATATTTTAAAAGGAAGGAAAAGAAAAAAGGAGAATATTCTATGAGACACAAAGTTGTCCACACACTTCTGAAAGTCAAGGTAACTCATTTTACACTTGTATGGAATGTAAACAAACTTTTTCCTAAGCATCTGGCAGCATCCCAGACTGCCTTTTGTGGTTCAGCTTGGCTTTGGACTTCACATAAGATTTCAGATTTTGCCTGCAGCCTGCACTCCTATCCCCCACCTGAGTGACAGGTAGCAGTGCTTGCTTTAAACTACCAGGTAGCATAGAAACATTTGATCCAGAAATGTTTTCTATGCTGTGTTAACGGTGGCTTTTTCTCACTAGACTTCACATATCCAGTGCAAAAGCAGGAGTATTTACATCTTAGGGGTATTCAAAATGCATCTCACATCCAGAAAGTTAAAAAAGAACCCACATTCTTTGTCTGCTATCATTTAGCCTGATGGTATCAGATGCATAGCACAAGAAGGGCATGAAGGAAGTTGGTATGTTTGGGAAGCTTGTGCATATATGTCTGTGAATTCTGTATATGTTGATTTCTGTAAAATGGTATTTCAAGGGACTGGAGATGCATGTGTTTTTTAAAAACATGCTGGGTTTAGGATATTTACTTAAAAAGAGACCTGTGATGAACTTGTGCTAAAGCTTGTGGCTATTTCATAGATGTCATTGGATTTACACCAGTGTTGAAGTATTTCCCAATATTTGTATGTTTCATAGCTTTTTAGCTGTATTTCTGTAAATTGAGAATCTGGTGAGAAGTGGAGTACTAAGTGGAAAATATTTAGGCATGTGTGGTTATGAGCTGAGGTTTTCATTTTGAACGTAAACATACTTGCTTTGCTGATCGCAGTTGTTCAGAGAAGATTGTTTTGGAACCTAAGTTTGTCTCATCTGTGGCTAAATAGCTTCAGATTTCAGCAAAACAATTTTTTAATCCTTCACAGAACACACAGTGATAGAAATTAAATAAATTACGCATTAGAAAGATTTGTAGCAAGTGTATTTTCACTGCAACAAGTTGAAAGTGACTTATTATTCAGAGTGACAGCTCTGAATTAAAGCAGATACGTTTCTTTTGTTTTTAATAAGTTACTCAGCTGTGATTCATGAGGTCCACAGAGTACATGCTTACTGCAATGAGTTCAGTTTCCAGACTGATAGGAGAACACGCAAATCATCTATGTCTGTGTCTTCCAAATACTGATTGGTCTTCCAAACACTTCAGTCTTCTCATTAGTACCATCAGAATTCTGCCTGCTCCCAGCCTCTGAGTTGTTGAGACGTGGGTACCCTCTTCTGTCAAGAAAGCTTATTTTTTGCTAATTCTGTTGGGATACTACTTCTTTTTAAAATATGATTTTTTTAAAGCATACTGTCACTTAAACAGAAAAAGTAATACAAATATAGTGTAAATGAATTCAGCTTTTCTTCTCTTTTCTGCATGTATGGCTGCAATGGGAAAAAAAATACTGCATCCATTGCTCTTGATACTACGGCTTCTTCAGATTGACATGAGTGAATTTGGGTAACAGTAATAGACAAAGGGTTTTTAAGCATGAAGGGTAGTCTGACTTGAGAAAATCTGAACAATGAAACAGGAATCAGGATAATTATTTAGAGGAAATACACTGAATTTTAAATCACCAGAGGTGATTTAAAAGCTTCATTTCTCAAAGCATTGAGGAATCACATCTGTCATAAAATCTTGAAAAAATGTAAGTGATTTGACAATCTCTGAGTTGCTTGATTATTATATATATATTGATGAATTCATAAGTTTTTATTCCACTGCTTTATATGTGTCATTGTACTTTATTCACTCATGGAGAACTCAAATTAAATTTGTGATCTCAGACTGGCAGAATACTGAGGGAGGTGGTATCAGTAGGTACTGATAATAGCAGTGTGGTTGGTCTTGCTGCATTTGATTCTTTCTGCTTGCAGGAGTTTACAGGCATGTTCATGTTTAGATGGAATGCATGTATTCCCAGCCCATGTTTTCTACTCTACTAGTGAGTTGAGTGAAAAGTTTTTATTTCTAAACTTCAAAATAAAATATTTGATAGTTTGTAAGAAAAGTAATGGGCTCACTTGGTGTTTTTTGCCATATTCATTCAGTAACCATCTGATTTTCAAATGGAAAATGAGTTTTGGATATTTCTTTACTTTTCTTATGTATACTATAGACAAAAAGTATAGCACAAACTGAAGAAAGTTCTTGGAAGCTCTCTCTGGTTGAGCAACCTCTGTGTCCTCAGTGTAGTGCACAGGGCCAGAGTTAATACCCACACTTGTTCCCTACTGAGAAATTCACAGTGAACCTAAACCCCTTGGTGTGTTTCAAAAACCTCTTTTTTCCTGGGAGCTTCCATTTTTCCAGTTCCATTCTTTGGGTGGTTGTTCTTTCAGCTTTTCTACTGGAAATGAGGTTGGACACAACAGGAGTTGTGAAGTGAACATAAATATGTTGGAGCGGGAAACCAAAGTTGTACTCTTAGCTGTAGAGACACTTTTCATCACATGAGCTTACCTAAGTGAAGACAAGAAATAATCATGCAAACTTCTAGGAAGGAAAATTATAGTTAAAGTATAAGGAAAAAAATTTATTTATAAGGACAGTTAAGAAGAAAAAGAGCCTGATTGCGGATGGTGCAGACCTGTGTCATAGGATGATTTTAGTAACTTCTGCAGTGACAGTCTGGTCATTCTGCTTGAGTGCTGGGAGATAAAGTAGATGGCTTTGTAACCTCCTTGCACCTGGCACTGCTAGGATTTCTGATCGACAAACTGCACTAAAACGGGAGGAATGTGGTCAGCCACACTGAGGGAGAACTGGCAGCGGCACAGGAGACAGAACGTTCTCAGGCATTTCTGAATCTGGCTGTGTAAGTTTTGGTGTCTACCAAATGACCACAAGATCTGGAACTGCCATCTAGATGCTATAATAGATTAATACAAATGTAAGGTAACACTGCAGTTGTACAAACTTCAAAGTATAACTCAAAGCTCTTACAGTAAAAACTTGAAATCCTACTTGTCAGACATAAAATCAACACAGTGTTGCCTGTGTAAGTTACTGCTGTGGAGACGAAACAGTTGCTTTTCTTTTACTAATGTGATGTGTAACCAGATAATTTCTTTCCAATAGCAAAATGCAACAAGATAATAGAGCAACATTAAGTAAATTGAATAAAAATAAATCTGTTTTTTTTAGTTCGGAGCAGGAAAAGGTTAACTTTTTTTCCTTCTGACTACAGACAGCACAAGTGCTTCAGGGAGTACAAAAACAAACTGTATTCAGTGTGGCTGGAAAGGAAAATCTGAGTAGTCACAATTCTTTTGTTTTACTTTGTTGGCTTTTTTTAAACTGTATCTCCCAGCAATCTCATGACTGCAGTATTATGCTTTAGTTTTGAAGCAGGAGCTTGGATTAATTCAGTTTCTGTATTGTCAAATTTAGTGCTAGTATAAGTAATATCAGCATGATGTCAAGGAAGGCAGCCTTTGAGTTCAGTTTGTGCAGTAGGTCTGACATAACCTGTCTGCTGTTCTAGATGGTCAGTTGTAATCACTTGTGGTATCATTCAGCAAAACAATGTTTGCATTAATAGAGTGTAAATGTCCAACAGTCACAAATATTCCTGCTGTCACTGAGTAGATGAATTTGTTTGCCTGCTCTAAATCTTACTTTTCATATTTATCCATGGTACACTTGCAAAAAAATTGTATCCTTTATAATACTTCTATTTTTTTTTTCTGTTTTGGAAAAATTTAAACCCTTTCTTTCTGCTGATCGCTCTGGTACTTTTGAGTGCTTAAAAACAGCTCAATTGATTACTTTTGATTTAAGATCTTCTGAGAAGGAAATTGCATAACACGGCTGGGAGCTCAAATATGTGAGTTTTGGCAAAGAGCTGCGGAAGAAAGGCCTGGCTGTAGCAACCTAACAAGAAAAGAACTTGACATTTTGAAAAATTTTTATTGACCGGTGTGAACAGGGAACGGGAAGTCAAATCACTCACACAGGCAATCTGCAGTCTCTTCCTTGCTGACCTTTAAATACCACTTAGTGTCATCAGAAAATCAAGGAAATGCTAATAACAGGGCTTTGAGTAAGAGCATTATGTATGAGGGATATCTTTTGAAAACAAACATAAGCTGACTTCCATTTTTATACACATCTATTTTTGTAAAATGGAATTCTCACAGCAGTACAGTCATATTTTTAATAGATTAGTCTTATTTATTAATATGACATTAAAATATTCCGAAGTATCCATAAGATACCATAACTTCTGTTTATTCTTAAAAGAGGAGTAGTTTGAAAAAGATGTTTTATAATTGCATTCTCGGTTGATGACCTTGGAACACGGGCTGGCTTCTGCTTTGTGCTCTTAATCTGTCATGTGTTGAGTTCAGCAGGCTGTGGACCTTGGTAGTCTTGTGAAAAGCTGGCTGCTTGGTGTCTTTTGAAAATGGGACTGATATGCCTACCTCACCAGGTTACTCTGAACCTTCATGCCTCTGTGTTTTTAGTGTGCCTCTTTGCCCTTCAAAAAAGTCTTTGAAAGTTAAAATTTAATTTAGAAGAAGTAATAGGAAAAAATCATAATATTAAATGTTTAATCCCAAAGAAAGCATCTGGTACACTAGAACAAAAAAGAATGTTCCTTAGATTTCAGACATTTAATGAGAGGGCAAAAAACTCGCTGGCAAGTTTAACATGTAACAATGATGAAACCGGATGGCACCATAGGTAGGCACTGTAGCTGCTTCTTGCCTTCTTCCAGTATCTACTTCATGTAGAACATGTTTGTGGTTGTGCTTCAGTATGTGTTCCAGACCCTTGCATGACTAGAGTCTAGCCTGACTGCTGACCTTTGCTGCTGTATCTGGTTTTGTGCAGAGTTTTCTTAATTAAAAAGCAAAACTGTTTTTTGCTAGTTTGCGTTACTTAATTGCTCTTTGAACTGCTAGCAGAGTTCTCTAACACTAGTGGTCTACCAAAGACTGTGAATGTACAAGTTGGGAGACATTTTTAAAAGCTCTTTTTATAATTTATTTTCATTAATTTTCTCTTTATTAATTGGGGGTTTTATTTTTTTCTTTTTTTGTTTGTTTGTTTTGTTATGAAACACATGGTTTCTGTGAACTGATTTGGATTCTGAGCAGAACATTCATGTTAACCTGTTGGTCAAATGAAACAGAGGATACGGACTGACTTTTTTAGCCAGTGACATTGGCTGCAGTTCTTGATCTTGGCTTTCCTCACTTACACTGCTGTAATTTGAGTAATTCAATTGGTTCTTTGATAACAAATTAGAAAAACAAGAAATGAGAGATGGTTGGAGTATTTGGCCTGTACATATCAAGTCCCTGAAATTTTGCTTGATTAATGTTGTGTGCTCTTAATAGTTTCCTTGCTAAACTGCCTGAAAACCAAACCTCCAAAATGCCATGATTTGGAAAGAAACTGCACTGCATCTAACACAACATAAAGTATAAAAGCTGAGTTAGGTGTTGTCTCTCTAGGTTAGTTTTACAATAAAAGACAGGTCATGCCAAAACCACTTGCCAGTGATTTCTGTCTAAGGTTGTTATTTTCTCTCTTAAAGCTAATGAAAAAACTACACACACGGAAGAGCTTGAAGGTCTGCCTTCAGTTAGACAAAGTTCTCATTGCTGAAGGAGAGGGCTTTCAAAACTGCTTTGAAATTGTCCTCATTCCATTCCCTTGAAGCTGTGACAAGTTCTTTCTTTTAGGGGAAGTGTCTCTACATTAACATTCTTGAAATACTTAGTAAGGGAATAATGGGTTTGATATAAAGACTGGACTTGGAAAAGCAAACATAGATAAATTTTCAAGGGGCTTTTTTTCTTTCATTAAAGTCTTTTTGTTATAAACTATTTATAGTTTCATGTAAGTAATCTTTTTTTTTCTTTTCCCTGTGTCTTGTCTCAAAAAATCCAAGCTTTTAAAAAAAAAACAAACAAACAGCATAACAACTTTAAAATGTTTAGTTGCTCATCACTGTATTCCTTCACAATTATCTCTTGACTGGAAAAGGATTCTGATAACTCTTTAGCCAGAAGACCTTGAGATAGAGTTAAATAGCATATTAATTTTAAGCTGTCTATGGCCTATGTTGTTACCAGTACCCTGTATTTGTAGTGCTACTAGGGAAGTCTTAAGGATTTTTTATTACTTTTACACATGTTTGTCTCTTACCAAAATTCCTTAAACTTCTTGTCCAGCAAGGAAAAGCAAAGAATTAATACAGTCACTAAAGCATACTTGTAGAATGCACTTAGAAATTATTTTGTTCAGTTGTTTTGTAAATCTGTCAAAAGAGACTATTTTGTATTTCACTATGTGAACCCTGTCATTTCTGTAGGAGTAAACAAACTTTATTTGATAGAACTAGGTACAATATGCACTAAAATGACTTAGAACTTGTAGCTTACAGATGAGATCATTTTTTCCCCACTGCCCAAGATATAGGGCCAAGAAAAGACTGTATTTCTTTGTAAGATTAGACCTAATCTTTCAAGCTCCACCTTCCATTTGGAGCTTTTTTCTTCATTTGCTATTGATGCTATTCAATTCAGAGAAACTGACTATGAAAAAGATGTGGCCAATACTGCTTTAATCCTTCAGTGAAACTCTAGTCAGGAAGCATGTCCTGTTTGTGCTAAATATATTATTCCAAGATGAAGTGTGCTGTGCAGAATGCAAAATTGGTTGCAGTTGCTTTCACAGGATGCTACAGAAGATGGAACTTTACCAGGCAGTCAGGAGCCTGTATTGGATACATCTATATGCATTGCTCTATTTTTCAGCTCTTTATCCTTCATCAGTGTTTCATCAACAGTCCTAAAACTAAATGAATTGCATTTTTGTGCTTACTGTCCCGTATTGTTAATTTTTGCCCAAGTTTGCACTTGGCATTAGTGGAAAGGAATTATCATGCCATGTTGCATGTCAAATGCACTACAAGCTGCACTCCTACTGTTATCCAGACATCCACTACAATGATGAAGTAGCTATATAATTGAGGCAAACCATTTTCCATCACTTTCCAGATTGGCGAACTTAGGTTCCAACAGCTACTTTTTTCTTTTAATCTTTATTATTTCTTTGTTTGTTTATTATTTGGAAATGATGGCATTTGTGCTAGCCATTAGTTTCCTGTCGGTTTGTATTCTGTGGTTTTGGCCAAAATTCCACCAGAGAGCTTTAGGCTCTTGGTGGGTGAGTTTTGCAAGTGTGGTAGCATGTTCTGTTGTGATAAGAACAGCATTATCAACCATGCTCATCAGTCTGTGTTTCCAGAGTAGCTATTCTGCTCCAGGTCATGGTGAAGTGGTATCAGTGGTGATTCCACTGAAGATATTTCTGAGAAGAAGTTACAGTCTCATAATTAAAAAGTAAAATCTTCAATTTATTGTGAAACGCTCTCTTAAAACAGAAAAAGATGACACAGATTCTGAGAGAAAAGTTTTTGCAAGATTTTATTAGCAGGATAAAAAGAAAACTGTATTGACTTTGAGACAAAACTAATATTAAAATGCAAATTTTCAAGCAATCATGTGTCCTAGTCTCTCATATATATAGATTTAGTACTATATGACTGCATATATTTTTGTTGGTTTATTAATATAAAAATGCATTAAGACCTTGATCTGAAATCAATTACATGTTTTCCATTGATTTTATTAAGTTTTAAGTGAGAACTGAAGTTATTTTTAACATTAAGAAATTATTGAAATAACTTTCTTCTTTCATCTGGGCCTCTTAAAATCCAGAGGGGTGCCTGTCAGGCTTCTTTTCACAAAGATAAGTCGTTGTTTTCAGTAGATTGTAAGTGATTATGCTTGATTGTGCATGTAAATTGGAAACAGTTTAATGGTAGCAGAATTTTTCTTGTGTAAATCTGCAGTGAAGAGTCAGGTAAATCAGGCAGATTGATAAGAAAATAGACAAGCGTGGGACACTGGCAGCATTTTATTAATACAGTGTTCTCATTTAAGAGTAAATCTTGCTTCCAGAAACGTGTAATACTTGTAATTTAAATGCAACTGCTAATGCATTTGTATTCCTGTAATTATGTGTCTTGATGAAGCTTGTATTTTAAATAACAAGCAGCAGTAGCGTTCCCATCAATACTACAGTTAAACCACATAAGGTGCTTATCATGCCCCCTGTATTATTAATGCTGCCTGTGAGCTTTGTTCCAGTTGACCTTTAGAAGTTTCCAAAAGTTACAGTTTGCAATTCAGCAGGTTTGGCAGAGGAACATACATGATTATTCATATCATTGTTTAAACGGTAACCAGATGTGTCTTGTTTTTCTTCTTTCTTTCCCATTGTTTTTAAAGAGTGATGTTAATCCAAGATGTTAATCCATTTGCAGGGTTTTTCCACAGCACCAAATTCTCCTTCAGTGAATTCTCGTTCCAGTGGCCTGGGTCCATCACTGTCCCTTGGTAACATCTCGGGAATGACAGCAAACCCAGAAGTGAAAAAGCGCAGAGCACCTCCTCCACCAGTTGCGACACCAGTATTGCCGAACGCAGACGTGAGAGGACAAGAAAAGACAGCAGCACAGGTAACAGTGAACATGGAATGGGCTTCTTATTGATGTACCGTCATGAGACCTAAAGCCATTCACTGATATTTTGGCTAGCCATTAACTACAGCTGACCAAAACTCGATTTTACGAAATAAAGTTATCAAAACTCTTGGAGTTCTGTACATACTTACTGAGCTTTCTTGAGAGTGCCCCAAGCTTTCCCCCATGTCAAGAATCATTCTAAATCAGAAAAAGTTTTGTGAGGCATTAGCTAAAAGAAATAGGATGAAGAGAAAAAAAGTAAGGCAGAAAAGCTGAACACTGTATAAGGTGACTGGGTATCCTTACTGGCCCAGGCATTCCTGGAGAATGGATCACAGTTGTAATGAGTGACAAAAACCTTCAGCATGCTGCTTTGTCCAGATACTTGTAAGGCTATTATTGCCTGTGTCCCTGTTTCCAGTGCTATCATGGGATACCAGAATATGTGCTCTGTTTTCTACGTTGTGCTGTGTGACCTTTAAAGCCCTGCTCTGGTTTTGCTTTATGAAAGGTCACTGTTCCGCAATACGGTTATTGGGACTGAAAGAGAAATGGGGGGAAGCCTTTCTGAGGACCTAAACCTTTGAAAAGAATAGAGCTAAGGCAAAAGGAAATTGCTCTTGTTTTTGTAGGGACACTCGGGTATATGTCTTACTGAACATGCACAAGCACATTAAGTCTTCTGAGTCAACCAGCAACAAATAGTATTACATTGTAAATGTAAACTGTAAAACTCAGTGTGTAAAGCTGTATACGGATGCCAAGAATACAAGTAACTGATACAGGGAAGGCTGCGTAATGTGGCCTGACTCTTACCCACTTATGGCTTTTCACCTTTGCAGCAAACTTATCTTTGGAAACCAAACTGTCTTAGGGCAAAATGGAGTCAGGAAGTAATCTTTAAGTTCACAATATAGATAGAGGAGAAGGAGAAGTTTAGTTCTCAGTCTCGCTGCCTGTCACTCTTTTATTTATCTGCATTAAGATGTATGTTAAATGCCTGGTTCAGTGAAACAGTGTTTAAGAAAAGATGGAGAAAATTGGAAGAGGTGCTTTTGAAACAGAACTTATTTATAGGCATAGCTGAAGAGAAGTAAGAATGTTTTCTTGCAATATTTGGTGCACATTTTTTCCCAAAATTTGCTTTTTAAATTCCTACTGTAAATATTTTTATGAGGTTTCTTGTGTCCACCAAACATTTAATGAGTTTAAGATAAAAAGATTTTTTGTACAAAAATTCTGTCATTATAATTCCTAAATTTAAACAAGTATGGTAATCACAGACTACATTATTCTGCCCTTCTCTTTAGCTGATCTCCATGCACAGTGCTGCTGAGATTTTAGATTGTGATGCAAAATAATGCTGAAAATCTAAACTATCTTTAAACATGTTAGTATTTTTATTTTCAGCATTGTTGCAAATAGGGGAAAGTGCTGGTTTTATGAAGCTATTGGGAGAAAAGTATGGGTTTTTTATCACAGGTAGCATACAGTACAGCGTCAACTTCAAATCCTCTTAGTCTGAAGGAAAATCTGTTTTGAAGAAGGGAAACAGATGAAGGTTGTGTCAGAGGATTTTCCATAATGAGGTTTATTTTGAGCAAAAGAAATGTCCTGTGTAGCTGACAAAGTCCACAAAGACCACAGTAGATTATGGGTACAGGTGATAGACTATGTTTGGCTGCATTTGTTGGGTAAAGGACATCTCTCTGAAAATGATGGCATAGGTCAAAATATTAGAGAGATATGGTGTGTTTCTGAAGCTCCCAGGCTGAAAGTTGCTTACAGGCTGGCATGTAGTTTTAACAGGAATGCATGGAATACAACTGAAATAAAGCACAAGTTCCACAAAGCAGTAAAAATCTGAGGAAAGAGATTAATTATTCAGTATTATGGCACAAGGTAGCAACAGAGATATTGTTTATAAGAAAACCCAAACAGTTCCATTTTATCTACGTGCAGACTAGCCAGTTTGCTGTGAAAATCGAGTAAAAAATCTCAGGGTGTAAGTTTATTTCTTTAGTTTATGGGAAAGAATTAGCACTGATTTTTTTTTTCAGGGAAGGACGTCAATTCCTTATTAATGGACTTCCTTCCATAAAAAGATAAGATGTTTGTTTAGAAAACTTTATTTATGTGCAACTGTTACTAACAGGAAGATCCTGCAAAAGGGGAACATGTTTATTTCCAGTGAAGCTAGCACATTAATAGAAAATGAAAAAGGTAACATTCTGAACTGTCAGGTTTTTTTCTCTTTTAGTTATCTGGTTCCATAAAGTTGTGTAAGAAATCAAATACTGTAGCTGTTACAAATACCTGTAGTTTGACCTTCCAACCCAATAAGCCCATTATTTTTAATCCATTGTTATGTTTTGGGCCTTTTAAGGACAGATGATTCTTTAGGAATAGGTATCTTATCACCCTGCCTAGTGGTTACAATCAGAAATTTCCGTGTGTATGAACACTGGGGTATTTTAATTTATGCTGTACATTTAGATTTTCTTCACTTCCTTTTCTGGATGGATGATTTACAGCAGTATAATTTTACCATATTGCAGCTTTTGTTCCTGTGGGGCTTAGAATAATTTATCTCCTTGAGGATAAGGCCTCCGCAGTAACTTTATTTCCTTTTTAGTGCAGCAGCATTAGTTTTCCACGTCTGTTTGAAAGTACTGTGCCCTCTGTAACTGTTCTAAATTTCCTCCAGAAAATATTCATGTCTGTCCAGAGTGTGTTGAACATGCACTAGGTAGTTTGCAAAGGAGTGCAGAGTCAAAGAAAAGAATCTACAGATTTCTTCCCTGGAGGCTTCCCCCTGTTGTTTTTTTTTAACATCTTTCAAGGGATGCTATTTAGAATAATGAGAAGTCACTTGAAAAAATGCTCTTCAAAATGCCCAGGGTATGTAACAATTCCAATATGAAATTGAGGTTTGATGCTTAAGAAGCAAGGAGATGCCCTCCTTTCTTAAGTTGCACCATGGAACCCACACCATCCAAAGAGTAGATCAGGCCAGTGTAAGGGTAAGCTAAAACTGAACACTGTTTGCAAACAGTCTCTGTTGTCTGTCATAGCACTCTAGATGGTGTGCTAAGAGAGTTTGGGGCCACCTTAAGTTAAGCACAGTGTAAACTGATTCTCCCATCCCCCACCAAAGCGCAAGCACCATATAGACCAAATACAAGGAGAAGACCTGTATGAATATAACATTGTAGATAGAGTACACAGAGGAAAGCCAAACATGAGATCTGACAGAATTACATGCATCTTCTTAGGGGTTTTATTCAGTGACTAGTCTTTAAAAGAAACCAAAGTGTGTTTTTCTTGGAAAAAACCCCACACTTTTGGAAGACCCTGGAAGAACTGTAAAATTGAGTATTTGAGTCTTTTGAAAGTCAAGAGTATTGTGCACTGGCAAGTCAGTTTTGGGGAATAATTACTTTTTCATTTTTTATCATGGATAGGGAAATACAGAAGTTGGAGTGAGTGGGATGATAATGGTGGCATCAGGGACTTTTTTCAAGAGCCTTTTCTATGAAAAGGAGTAGTTTATTCAGAAAAAGAACATGAGGCTTTTTGGAGACAGCATAGAGTTAGATGAGGGCTCTTCAGTGCCTTCATGAGTATAATAGCTCTGATGTCAACTTCAAAATTCAGAAGTGCAACTTGTAGATTGTGTTGAATGAACTGTGTGGTATTTCAGCTGCTGTGACTTCCTGAACAGAAGCACTGTCATATAATACATAGATGTAACAGGAGGTATCTGTGATTTGTT
The DNA here is from genome assembly GCF_047495875.1 of Pithys albifrons albifrons. NCBI lineage: Eukaryota > Metazoa > Chordata > Aves > Passeriformes > Thamnophilidae > Pithys > Pithys albifrons. The sequence goes on from NC_092461.1 coordinate 22,244,882, forward strand.
ACTAGCCAGTCAAATTCTTCTACTAACAGATGAATAGGACAATGTATCAGATAGAATAGTCTAACATTTGTTTCATAGACTTGAGTCTTAGTTTTTATATGGCAAGACAGTGAGTTTAAATAAAAAATGTATTGTTTTTAGTGCAGGTGAAGAACTGGATTTGCAGTTTTAGAAGGTTGCATTATAAACCAACACAATTTTCAGGCTCATTCCCATGTTTATATAGTTTCCTGTATGCTGCTATGGACAAACTAATGTATGTAACATACTGTGGGTTTTGCCCTGCTTCCTACATTCCATTTAGATCTCAGACTCTCTAGACTTGGTCAAGGCCATAACTTTAGAGCAGAATACTTGCACTCAGTTTTTTAACAGGGCTAATGTTTTTTTACCACTCATAAATTACTCATTGAAGAGTCTTACTCACATGAATAAAAAGGAATATTGCAGCCAAAGAGAGCCACAGTCTTACTGAGTTCATTGCTGGCAGTTTTCTTTCTCACTGTTCACAGTTAAAATAAACCAATTTTATTCCTAAATGGCAAGTTCAGAGAAACATTTTAACGTAAACAAATATAAATGAGACTTTTTTATCTTTTGTGGACAAAAAATACACTAAAATTTTGCCAAATTTCTTTGTTATATAGAAGATATTTTCAGTAATTGCTGTAGTTTTGCCATCTTAGTTTATGATTTCTTTCACTGACCACCATGTAGGGTGGCTTTTTTCTTTTTTGTTCTTTCCTTTTCAAGTATTTCTGTATTCCTGTCAGTCGTAGCAGCCTCCTGCAATGTGTGCTCTCTGGTTCCAGTGCATATTGCACTTGAAAGAGTTATGATGCTGCTGGCAATCATTGATAGTGCTGCAGAGGTGGTAGGGGCCTGGGTTAGGCATCCTAGACATTTGGTAGCATTTTCATGCCTTTGGTAGCATTGCCTTTCTCACAGCAGATTTTGTGTTACACCACTATTCACTGTCCTTTTATACATAAACCAGTATAAACAGAATATACCAGGGATTGAAAGCTAAAGTTCCCCTTGTTTGATTGAGCATATTAACAAGTGTGTCAAAAGGAGGAAAAATACTCTAGTGTAATGTCCTTCTGCAAGCCATTAAATTTGTGCCAGTCCACAGGCGACCCTGAAATACTTTAAATTACCTTGCAAACAAGACAGCACATAGTGAAAACATACCTGGAATTCATTCTGCCAGCAAGAACCACAGAATAATGTTAAAGTAGTAGAAATAAAGAACAGGTGGTGAAGGAAATGTATTAATACTTTTGTATTGAAATCATAATTAACATGCTAACTTTGTTCAAAGCATTATTGAACTGTGGACTCATCCAGGTTTTCAGAATCAGTCCCCAAATTTGCAGTTCTCAAATTTCCCATGTATATGTGTGTAAGCTACAGGCATGGACTTGGAAGCCACTTGGAACTGTGACTCATTATCTTCCTTAGAAGCAGGATGTATTTTAAAAGTGGCCAAAATTTTTAGAAATGGTTAGCTCAGCTGTCCATAATTAGGAAGCTGATTTTGGAGCTTGAAGTTTTCTGAACTTTTAAGATGTCAGAAGCTACTTCTGGTTGCTCAGCAACTCAGTATCTGGCCACTGTGATTTTAGTATCATATTATTTTTTTACTGTGCCACCTTCTGTTGCAAAAGGAGTTCAAATTGAGATTGTTAATATAAAAATCTGAGCAAGTCAAGCATTTCTTCCACTAATGTCCCTCCCCCAGCACAGCAGGTTTTCTTACACAGTTATATTTTACGCATGTTTGCACAAAGTGATAACCACTCTTCCACCTTGCTTCTTTATAATCTAATGACACAGATTTGTGGTTAGTTGGCTGCAAGGATAATCTTGATTGGTATGAAATCACACTGTTACTGCTGTTCTCCTCAGATTTTCAAAATTACATATTTCCTTGTGGCTGCAAATTAATCCTTAAAGCAATGAATACAGATCCTGTAGGAACAGTGGAGAATAAGTTCTTGGTGTGTACATTTGTGTCAGTGGGGGTGCCATCAGTAGACCTCTCTCTCTGTGTGCCCTGTGATTCTTGAATCTGCTTTGTCCTGTGTATTTCAAATAAATCTGGTATGTCACATGATACTCCTGCAGTTGGCTTTCCTTCTGAGAAACAGATGAGTGTTTAGGAAGAAAGACCCTGTGTTTGTGTGAATGACAGCCTTTTTCCCTAACAAATTCTCTTGCCTCATTTTATGGAAGAGGCATGATACCAGCAAGCGCTGCAGTTGTGGGGAAGTAGAAAGACAGAAGAATCACAGCTGAATGAGAACATCTACCACAGCTTCTTACAGAACTGAGATGTACCATAGGAACATGTCTAAAACTGACATCACCTCTACAAGCAGGGTGCTCTTACCAGTTTGCTGTCTTCTGCCTCTTCCTTTGTGCATCTGCTGTGATTTATTATTGTCATAATTTCACTCTGATTAGAGTCCTGTGTCCCAAGAGTAAAAGTTTCTAATTAGTTCAGAATTACCTAGTTGGTTGATTGTACTTTTGTAGAAATTATTGTAGTCATCCTTGGAGAAGGAGTTTGGGTTTTGTGCTGCAGCAGGATAGGTTTATGCTGTAGGTATTTTATTCCTTTCCACCTAGTACTTTATTTCTGTACTAATTACTAAGGTAATGAGCAGTTCATGGTGAACAACTGATTGTTGTAGTCTGTTTTAATTAGAAGCCCAGAATTTAACAAAAGGGTGGATGGACTCAGATTAGTTATCTCCCTTTCATAGGTTACACCTAAGCCAGAAATGTCTACTAGAAGTCAACAAGATATTGAATGCATGATTTTTTTATCATCTTTCAGAGAGGAAGGGAGGTTTCTTTTGACTAAGAGGTCTTCTGGGTGAGGTCTTCTCAACCTTTTTCTTATGACACATTTCCTTTCTCCCTTGAGTGTTCTCTGAATGTATTTTTGTTTTACTTTGGGGTTTGGGATTTTTTTGGATTTGGTTTTTAATTTTTTTTTGTGGAGCATCCAGAAGTCTCCTTTAGAGGAACTGATACTTTTTTTCACATTCTGAGGAAGGATGCAATGAATCAGTTTCTGCCATAGGAAAAAGCCATTTTTCAAACTCTACCTTTTACTTCTACAAAATGCTGTATCTTCTATGTCACTTCTGAGGTCTTTATAAGTTTCCCAAGGATATAAAAGCAGCATTTGTACCAAAGAAGGAGGGAAAACACTTGACTAACTCTTTAATTTTTTTAAAATGTTGCTCAGAAGTTAATTAATGGCTGGGCTTGTGCACCTTTTTAATTGCTCTGGTTCCATTTTCTTTTTGTGGACAAAGGCCCGAAAATGTGAATAGTACATGTTATTTTTAAAAGTTTCTTTGCCTTTGTTCATTAACTGAGGATGTCATGAGTGTTAGCTATGATCTCCAGTGTTTGTGGAAGACCTGCTAGAATTCTCAGGAAATAAGTGATATCTCTTGACAGTATTTTTGTGATGAAAGCAAGGATATTGTGTCTTTATTAACGATGCTTTTTCCCTGGGACACTGTTCAAGTGACCAGGTTATGTATGCCTTAAAGGAGGAACATAATTTTTTATATTAGATTTTGCATATTAGAGGCTGGAGTGCACATTTTACTGCTGTACGATGCCAGATTAAGAGTCTGGGGCCTTCTTGCACAATTGACATGAAGCAATATTTTGATAAAGGTCAAAGAGTAGCTGTATCTATCTTTGGGTTGATACAGATAAATAGATAATTGTTGATAAACTGATTGAAAATGGATTACATTTATTTCTATTTCAAATCAAATTCATTTAGCAATTGCTTATTTTAGATGTGAATACTGCATGGTAATTACAAAACTTTCTGTTAGGCTTTTAGTAGCTATCTCTTTTTGGTGCTTTTATTCCAGTCTTTCTGACTGAAATTTCATTTAGTGTCTGATTTATTTCATTTATGCATTTTTATACATGTTGAGACATTGTGGGCATGATGGGATCTTTTCCCTTTGCTCATAAAAGCATACAGAAATAATTTATTTTGTCTTACTCTTTGGCCAAAGAGTTGTCTGCTATTCTCCTGGGATGGTAAAACAGTGCAACTTTGTTTTACATTTTTCACAGGTTACGGTTGCTGACATAGGCAGATAATGAACTTCAAGCTTGTCTAACAACATAATTAAGGAATGCATTTTATTTCCTTTGTCTAAGGAGCACACTCTAGTTCCTTTGTTTGAGCAGCAGCTGTGCAAAGTACTCTTCGGATGATGCACTGGAGACTGCTATGCTATCTGAAGTAGAAAAGATTGTATAAAATAATTGTATCAACTGTATCTGTATTAAGTTTCTTTCTCCTATGTGGAGCTAAGAAATAAACAAAAAATTAGTGAATATTATTGTGAAATGCTACCTATGCCACATTCTGGGTTTTCATGAAGAACTTCAGAGAAAACAGGAGAAAGGTATAGTTGGTGTTTGCAAAGTATAAGGGAAATTTAAAAAATACAAGCGTCATATGGCTTCTATATTGGAAAAGTTACTAGAATTATAATAGAGAATTTAATAATAAAGAAATAAAATAGAGAATTTAACTACTTGGCATCTTTGTAAAGATAGTGAATAGGGTAAAAGCATCTTCAGTAAAACAGAAGCCCTGCTTTACAACTTCCTTAAAGTGCTCTTGATGCATTCAGAAAACAGACTGATACATGTGATCTGGTTGATACAAAGCTTCTGGGTTTCCACAAAGGTTCCAAGTTCCCTCATCAGGAATTTCTTAAACCAAATCCATTCCATAATGAGGAAGGTCATCTTAAATAACTGACAGTAAAGGAAACAAAAGAGGAATTACAGGTTAGAATATAAATGTTCCTCTCATGTAGTGGTAGAACATTGCAGCAGCTTTGGAGGCTTTGAGGACCCATGTTCATTGTATTAAGGAGTGACCCAGAAAATAAAGAGTAAAGTGACAAAGTTTGTTGCTCCTACTTAAGTTATCTGACTAGTAAGGACTAAGGCTGAGTATGAAGAGCAACTATTGAAAGACCTTATGAGATTGAGTGCTGGCAGCAGTTACAGGTGAAAGCAGTTAAATTCTGTATAAGGAGGTGTAAAGTGATATATATGAGAAAAGGCTACTCTGAATTTTCCCAAATCCCTTGCAAAATACTGATCTCTCTCTGGCAGGAAAACCTTAGAATCAGAAGACATACTTATTTGAAAAAACTCAGCACAATGGTAATCAAAAAAAGCAAATTGAATTCAGAGTGTTTTAAGAGAGGAAAAGAGGGTAAAATGACAGATTTATTATGCCACTGTATTGTGAGCTTTATTATGCCATCTTAAATACTACAGCAATGTTTCCCTTCTTTCAGAGGGGTATTGCAGAATAGTACAAAACTCATGGAAAGATGTCAAGGGTGATCAAAGGTGTGGAGTAGTTTAGGACAACAGTGAGACTTAAGTAAATCATGATTCTTCATCTTGAAAAAAGTGGCTAAAGACTACAGATAGGGATTTAACTGTTCAACCAGCCATTACAAGGGCATTTGAAACTAGTAGAAAACAGGCAAACCCCCAAAGGCAAAGTATGTGGTTCTTCCTGCAAGTAGTCCACCAGGCTTGATGGACTTAAGAGGAGACTGAACAAATGCTGCAGAAATTACAAACTCATTGTGAATTTTTAGGTATAAACCACACCAGGAAGTCCCTGACTTGAAGATGGTTGGTGACTGCAGAAGTATTTGGGAGAAAGTAGTATCAAACTTGCTTTTCTTCTGCTGTCCTCTAGGTGCTTGTCACAGTCTGTTGCAGAAACCTGAGTAGAACCTTTGGTCTAACCTATGCAGCTATTTTTGGAGAATACTGAAGAGAGCCATACCCAAGTAATTGTCTCATATGATCTGATACCACCCCAGAAAAGGCACTGGCAGCATTCACAATGACTTCACTAGATCTTCTTATCAGTGGTAATTTGATGACCAGGAAAACATGCTTCTCGTTCAAAACAGAAACAGCTGTCTTTGATTGTTATTTCCAATGACTGATCTCTATGTTTTTTGCTCTGAGTGCAAAACTGCATTTGCAGAATGAAGCCATAACTTTTGCAAGTAAATCATATGAGTAATAAGAATTTTGCACCATGAACCCTAAAGCAACTTGCCTGGTGTATGTTTTAAAACTTAGTAATGTAACTGCAGTATCCAAGAGGCCCACAGCTGCATCTCGGAATATTGAGATGTACTTAGGCAGCTTGTATTACAGGTGCCTGGGATCTGTATGGGTGATGTCCAGTGCACTCTACTGAACACGTGCCTCTCACTGACAAAATAAAAGCAGCATGAAAGATTTGATCCCTTTGCATCTGAAATCAGTATCAGATCCAGATGCATACCAGATATATTGTCTTGATTGCAGGTCCTCTGAGGAAGGAACTGTTGGGACACTGCTGTCTTGTGCAATGATGGGGCTACTGTTTTACATAGCAAATGATGATATTTCTACCTTTCAGAAGATAACAAGTTGAATCAATCTCTTCAGTGTGCTGCTTCCCTTTTGTTCAAAAGATCAGGCAATATTTCTTAAACAGTGCTTTTGTTAATGACTCTCACTGAATTGCCTTGTTAAAAAAGCCATATACAAACTATTGCCCTTCACAGACATAAAATTCTGTGATGACATACATGAAGTTTTATAGGAGCAATAGTCTCTGTAACCACCCATAAACATGAAAAGTTTCATATATTTCATATTTCGACTGGAGCTGGCACTGGCTAGTGCTATTCTGTTGCAGCGTCCATTCTGAAGATGTACCAGAACTAATTAGTAGAAACAACAGTGAATAGTAAAAGAAGTCTGTTGTCTTTAAAATGCCCTACACCAGGGTAAATGAATAAGAAATTAAAAGACAGAACCATTAATTTCCAGTTTGAAGACCATTTGTTAATTTTTTTCCTCAAGAACTTTAAACATGGCATTGACTTAGCAGAATGAGAAGTATCCATACTTGTTGATGTCTGACAAAACTGCTCAGATGGCAAACATGAAACTAGCTGACAGCACATCAGATGTTTGCTGTGTAGGTTGGATGCTTAATTTAGCTAACAGCTACACTCTAGTTTGGATAAATGGTACAGGCCCAAATTAAAAGAGTAAAGTGCAGTGATGGCTGAAGGCCTATCTTGCCATCATGTAAGGCATCAAATTTAGGAAGGCTAAAAAAACTGCAAGGGAAAGGGAGTAATTTGTACTTCTTTTATGAGAGAAACAGCTCCAAAAATTAGTTCTGGTGTATGCACACTTAAACACATTAATTCTTTTAAAGTAGTTATTAAATACTACTGCTAGATGATGCATGCAGCATGGAGACTACTTTCTCAACATTTTCAAGGAGTTAAGGTTGTTATATTTTAGTATTACAGAATTTTCTTCTCTATATATCTAAAGAATTCCACTGTTTCAGTCCAGATTACCACCCATCCTCTATACTGCTCCTAATGCCCAACTGTGCTGCTGCACATTTATTTACTAGCAACATGTGTCTCAGTTTGAAAAAAAGAATTTGCAGAAAGCATTATAGTCGTTTTAGGCAACTGGTTTTTTAGGCAGCCAACTTATTTTCCAGCAGCTTTTGTGTCCGTCTTTGTTTTCCAACTCTTTTTTTCTGTAATTTTAAATTGAGTAAGGTGTCCCAGTATGATGAATTAATTAAAAGGACTCTTAGCTTTCTCAGTCAAGAAGGGATTAACTGCAGTTGAATATACTTTTTTCTGATGTTTGGTCAGTATGAACTAGGATGTTAGTGCAGAATTTCCGTGGAGGGTTTCCTGTTAGTCAGAAGGTGCAGCCTCTCAGAAGTGCAAGGAAAGGTATGACTGATTTTACAGTGGACCCTTTGAGAACCTGTTTTAACACAGATAATGTTCACAGTTATGAATTCTGCTTTAAAATTATGTCTTTTTGTGAAAGAATACTGCTTCTTTAGCCTATGAAAAAAAAAAGAGACAAAACCCTGCTGTAATGTAAGAGGAATCCACTGTATGGCTTTATTAAAGTTTTAGGAATAGGTTTTCTGCAACTTTCTCCAGGAAACCATAGCAATGTCAGTCAGTGGTGCTTTAAATTGCTTACCTGCTTTAACTGAAGGCTGGACTCTTTACAGAGCTGAGTTTTCACACTTTGACTTGAATAGGCTGTTTACTTTAGGGGAGTAGAAAATGTAACTTCAAAGTTTTGTAAGATTTCTCCATGTTATACTTTCTTGTTGTTTTCTGAAAAGTAGTCCAGTCCTGCACTCTAACCTGTGTAGATACAACCTCTGAATTGACATCATAGTGACCTGGTGACGGTTGATATGTATAAAAGAACACAAGCAAGGTGAGCTTGCGGTGTCTTTATATTACAATTTAATATACGTCACATAATAATCATACAAGAACACAAGATTTCTTTGACAGAAGGACTTCTGGGTTTTTTGCAAGAAAACATATGTCTTGAGAGTTGAGCCTTTGAATTATGTGCAGGAAAAATCCTTGGAATAGTGTTTCTGCCAGCATCAATAGCATTCTTGATCTTTTGCAATAATCCAGTTGCTTCTGGCTGTGAGTTCATGGTTCACCTGCCAACTGTTTCTGAACAGACTACACTACCTGCCTTGGGAATAATACCACAACTTACCATCTGGTGAGATCATGATAGTATCACTTGACCTCCACATGTGGTCTCTGTCAAGCACTTCATTGAAAACTGGCAAGACATTACGGCCGGAACATACTGTTCTATGCAGCCCTGAATTTTGGCAGGGTTGCAACATTTAGTAAGTAAACTTCATCTGGCTTGCAAATCTCAGGCAAATAGGACAGGCTGATGTCATCGTAAGCTTTAACTCTCATTAAAGCAAAAGTATGTCTCAAGTAATTATGAGGCTTTGTTGGGCACAGTATTTAGGGGAAGTTAATAGACAAAGATCATTTTGAGCGGCAAGACTTCTGAAGAACTACCATTCAGTAAATGATGAAAAATGACCCTAACACTGTGCTTATTTTAGAAACTGGGGTTGCACCACTCTTCAGATTTTGCTTCTAATGCCACCTTACTTAGATCTGAAATTAAAAGGTAAAAAAATTACAGAATAGAAAAATTAACGAAGTAAATGTGTGCTGTGTAAATCAAGTCTAATTTTATGGCTTAATAGCATCCTATTCTAGAGAATGCCATTGTTTAGCTAAATAAGAAAACAAGGGAAAACATCACAAGTATAATCTAGTAAAAGCTGTTGCCTCCTACTTTAAGCTATTTTTCACAGGATCACAGAACTGTTAGGGTTCGAAGGGACCTCTGGAAATCATCCAGTCCAACCCCCCTGCACGGCAGGGTCACTTGGAGCAGGTGACGCAGAAATGCATCCAGGTGGGTTTGGAACGTCTCCAGAGAGGAGACAACTCCACAGTATCCCTGGGCAGCCTGTTCCAGTGCTCTGCTACTCCCAATGTAAAGAAGTTCTTCCTCATGTTGAGGTGAAACTTCCTGTGTTTTAGTTTATGGCCATTGCTCCTTGTCCTGTTGCTGGCAGCCACTGAAAAGAACCTGACACCAATCCTCTTGGCACCCAACTTTGAAATATTTATATGCAATGCTGAGATCCCTCTCAGTCTCCTCTAGACTAAACAGGCCTAGCTCTCAGTCTCTCCTCATAAGAGAGATGCTCTAGACCCTTAATCATCTTTGTGGCCCTTCACTGGACCCTCTCCAGTAGCTCCTTCTCTTTCTTATACCAAGGAGCCCAGAACTGGACACATTTTTGTTCTAGCTACATTCACAGTCATAGCCCAAAAGTAGTGGAAGTGAGGAGAACAGAATGCAAATCCAGTTCCTCTGACTGCGTATCACTGAAGTTTTTCATGTCTTTAAAGGATAGATGGTATAGGTTACTAGGAGAAATAGGCATGTCCTTTTGTTTGCAGTGTGCCCATTTTAATGAGAATACAGTTTCTCAACCCCTGAGACTCCATAGATGACCCCTGAATCCTGCTCAGCTCTGTGTTGCTGGCACTTCCAGATGTGGATAGCAAGCTGTGTGCCATAGTGGGTTTCTCTAACAAGTCTTCACAGCAGGGTCTATTTGTAGTTTTGGATGACAAAAATCTTATACTTGTTGCGGGTAGCTTGATGTAGAGACATGTTATGCTACAATCCTAGTAATACATCCAATTGACACTGTGGTACCACTTTGGTATTCTTCACTTTTCTTGGTTTTAGAAGATTGTGGCAGTAGAGGCTTTTGGCAGCCCTTTGTAAGTGCTGGAAGGAACTACATTCGAGTGGGAGTTTGCAAGGGGCAGTGGGAAGGCATGGCATAGACTACTGACCTTTAACAGTCCCTTCTAACCAAAATCATTCTATGGTTCCATGAAATTGGAAAGGAATTAGAAATTGTCACTTTACTTAACTGCTCAAACCATGTTTCCCAGGCATTCTGTGTGCCTGAAGAAGGTGAGAGCTGATAGAAGGGGGTAGAACACTGGAAATAAGTTTGGTATGTTTTTCTCTAAATTGAGAAGACTGCTAAGGTGATTGCCTCGAACTTAGCACTAAGGACTAGAAATTCAACTTGGCTATCTCTACAGAAGAAAATTTTAAGTCTAGAGGGACATTTAAGCTCCAGGGAAGTATGTCCCTTAGTGGCAGGAGAAAGAGTAGGGTTCTTCTTGTTCCTTGTCCTATGTTTGTGTGAACTGCCTTCTACTTTCTAGCTCTAGCAGATTTTAGGCTACAGCCCATCCCTTTGGCAGAAAATTCAGCAAAGATGCAAAATATATTTTGCAAATCTTTATAAAATGTCTGAGATTTTTCAAGATGGACAAGCAGACCAACCAATCATCCAGTTTATAATCCAGGGGGTGGGACTGAGATAGAAAAGATGATGTATAAAATCCTTAGTCCAGTGCCTTTCCCAAAGGCAGTCACTCAAGAAGATGACATTGATCATATCACACTCAGTGAAAAAGTTGTCGGAACAAATATGAACAGCAGTTGTACTGTGTATTTTACAGTCTAGTTAGTGTTCATTTGTTCTGTTTATTATATAGTTCTAACTAAAGAGATAAGCACAAATATGAAATTAAAATCTGGAGGTTGTTTTTGCCATTTTGTTTTAACTTCTTTAGAGGAGAACTGAATCTTAGTGGTGGTTTTAAAATGAGATTTTTAAGTGTTTTATGGGTTTTGTTGGTTCCCACCCCTTAATGAAGACATAAATGAGGAGGATTACATTGTATTCAGAGAAACGAAGGAAGTTCAATTCTTTGCCAAAGCAAACATCCTCAGACATTTGTAGTCTACAAGTTTCAAGGCATGTGAAAATATTTGGTGTTGTAGAGTGATTTCCTTGAGTGGAAATAATACTGCAGCTAGAAATGAGATTCCGCAAAGAAGGAAATCACAGCTATCTTAGTAATTTAACATCTCAAATTTTTTTATGGATAATATCCTGTCTGACACATTTAACTGAACAAACTAAAGTGTTTAAAGATTAATTTTTAACTGCTCTTGACCGTGACATTTCACAAAGGGTGTATTCAATAAAAACAGATGGAAAAATGAGCTTGCCCCTTTACCTTGTACTGGCTTTCTTGTGTCAACTGGTTTAGCTTTCTGTCACCAATCAACCGAGTAGTCAAGGACATCCTTGACTTTTGTCTTCTTCATTTTATGAATAAAATAGTACAAGAACATAGCAACTTCCATAAAATCCAGTAGTGCTAAGCTTTTTGTCTTTTATTAAGACTAAGTTGTTTCTGCAGTCACAGCTTGATTTTTGGTAATGAATATTAAATTGTGTTAAAAAATCCTGTTTAACGCCAAAACTATATGAGAATTAAAAATTAATCTGAAATTAGGCAACATAGGCAAAATTATTCAAAATTTTGTGCTGTCTGATTAAAGTATTAATGGTAAGGCTATTTTCAGAGGAACGATGAGCTTTGCACCCTAGATCTAAGCCAGATTTCCCATTTAACACAGCACCTGAATGCTTCCAGCAGCAAAGCCACTCAAGCTGAAGCTGTGGGTATGGCTGGGGTGCAGCCATCAGGTGAGACAAACACAGTATGAGGAAGCACAATGCAGAGATTAAAAGTCAGGAGGAAGTGCCCTAACAGAGTGGTGGTGTCAGGATTGAAACATGGTTATCCTTCTCAAAGAGTTGCTTGTTATTATTTTGAACTTGAACACATGTTGGCAGTAGCTTGGGAGTCTCCCATCTAAATCTGTTCCACAGGAGAATGACATGTCCATAATAGCACAAGCTATTGTGTCTAGTCAGTCCAAATATCAGTCATGCTATCCCGGCATACTTACTCATATGACTTAGTTAAAACTAACCCTATTATTATTCATTTTATTGTCAGATGTATGAGAACCAACACAGAACTAAAATGACCAATTCAGAGACACTGCTTGCTAATTTCTGAAGTGTAGTTATTTCTATGCATTTTATCAAAATTACAAGTTTTCCAAATAATACCTTCTTTAAAACTGTTGCCATGTGCTAGAATTTTTAGTACCTCTGTGTAGTTGTTTTTGCAATACGTTGTTGCATTGCATTGGATCCTAGTAAGTGTTTTAAATAGCCCACACAAGTGCCTTCTGCAACAAATGAAAGTAGTTTTTGGGGGTATCAGACTGCTATCTTTGAATGCAGTTTGTAACATACTTGTGGATTAAACATTCATTTTTTGATCAAATGGAATGGGGCACTACTCAGTAAGGAAACAAGGTAGAGAAGTTCAGTGCTGAATAGGTAGTTTTACTCACTGTAACTTACAATGGTCAGGTTCATGAATTGCTCATACATCCAGTTTTGAGAGCTCACTGAATTTTCCTTTGTCGGTGTATGCCAACAAAAAGCCTAATAATGTATGACCTGTCCAGGGAATATTAGACATATGAGTAAATGTTGTTTAAGACACACTAATGTTCAGCTGGGACTTCTGTGGTTTCTAGTGTTAGACATGTTGAACCATCTGTTGTCCTGTGAAAATGCAGAATCAGCTGGGTAGAATAGCTTTTATATCATCAAGTTTAGTGGACAGATCTATGTTGCCATTCAGCAGCTGAAAGATTTATCGCTCTGATTTTCATAGAAGACTCCTCTTGGATCAAAATATTTTCTCCTCAATTGCTTTAAATTATGTCATAGGAAAATATCTTCAAATCTAAACCTATAAATCTTCCTTACATACCAGTCAACCACTTGTCTTTCATAGAGTTCTGGAAAGGATCAGTGCAGTTATGATTATATCAAGAGTTTAAAGCTGATTAATGAAACATGTCTTTTTTCTTCTAGAACTTTTGTAAAAAGCTGTTTAAGTATTTCAAGATTTCTTTAAATCCTTTGTGAAGAGAAAAGGTTTGGGATGGTCACACACGTAGTTTGAGGTGATACTGCTCTTTGGTTACAGGTTAGATCTGATTGTTTTCTGTGGATCGCATTTAAACATTCTTGTAATTCACTAGGCATTCTGACTCCACAGGATATCATCACCAGCAGGTGTATCAGAATCTGGGTTGCTTAAATCAGAATGTTTGTCTAGTCAGTGTGGGGTTATGGAAACCAGTTTGTAATCAGGGCATGGCAGTGATTGAATCCATGTGTTCTGTTTCCAGTCCTTTTTGTTTACTTCTAAAAGTAATTTCTACAGTCACTCACTGTTTCCATGAATAAGACAATTTGTATACACGTTAGCCAGTTCTTCTACAAAACAATAAAAGATCCTGATGTGTAACATTGCATAAAAAGTAGAAAGAAGCAAGAGAGTATGTGAGCTTCCTTCACACAGTTTATATTTTATGCTATACACTTTTTTCTTTGTATATGCTCAACATCTAGGGGACATCCCTTAGAAACAATCCTTATTCCAGACATGATCTTACTGCTGGTATATCAACTGTAGCTATGTTGTGTGAGCAGGAAGAAAATTGTTTTAACGAGAATTTTGTTAAATATCAAGCCTGGAAAATTCTTAGGTTTTTAAGATTTTTCCTTTTCTTTGCAAAATGACAGAGGTGATAGCAAAAAGGAAGAACTGTAGCCATAATACAAGTGGTTTTTGTAATGTTTACAAAAATATTGGGAAGAGTGATTTGGATTTTGAAACACAAACTATGCACTTTTTTTGGACACCTTAGTCACATATTGACTAGATCCACTGAGGGTCTTCCTGTTAAGGCACTGTTAGAACTGTTTAGATTTGTCTATCAGTTATCCAGACTTTCTCCACTAAGTGTGGATGCCAACTATAACACAGATACCTGCAGTTGTTCAAGGAAAACCTATTCCAGGTAACCTAAGAAGGTGCTGTTCACATTTAGTGTGCAAGTCCAAGAAAGTTTTTCCATGGCAACTTTTAAGGTATTCTTCCTTACTTCTATTCTTAGCTGAGCTTCTTGAGCTGAGATCACACAGCTTTTTTTCAAGCTTTTTCTCAGTCCTGCATAAAGTACATGTCTCTTGTGTTTGCACTCTTCTCCTCAGACATCAGTCTTAGGAGAAGGAAGAAAACTTGGCTCGCTCTTCTGGACACTGTTCACAACACAGTACTCGTTGGAGAGTGTCAATTCCTCCTTGGCTATTCAATAAAAGGGCAAAACCTGTTGCTTGAAAGGCAGTAGTTTCCAAAAGGCACCAAAGTGGCCTTCAACGACCAGTTTAAAGGTTACATGGTATTTTTACCTCAAGCCCACAAAAGGCAGCTGGGCTTTTAGTTGTTAGGTTAAGGATTTTTCCCTGACCATCTCACCATTTTCAAATACCTTGGTACTTGCTAGGTTCTTTACCAGTCAAGATATAACTTAAGTGATTATGACATTACAGTACTTTGTTATTTAACAAGGATGACAACATGCACTTTGCAAGGTTGCATTAAGCTCAATTCCTTTTTGTCATTTCTGGCATGAGTGTGTGAGCTGTCCTTAATGGAACAGCCTTGGATACATGTGGCCCTCTGAGTAAGTTATTGTAGAGCAAAATGCTCTGAGTATACTATTGTAGAGTCTTTAATCTGTCTCTGGAGACAGTAGAGTGAGATTTCCCTCTTGGGCAAAGTAGTGATTCAGACAGTGGAAATATGTGGTCAGTGGCATCAAGTGTTGGTAGATAATGGAGGACAGAGGATCACAAATTACTGATACAGTTACAGCTTACAGAAGGAGGATCAGTTTCAGGAGCAGTAAACCTGCAGTGAATCTGCAGGCCTAGTTTGTTCTGTGGATAAAAGAAAGGTTGCATTTGCCAGATGACTTAACAAGTACTTATATGTATAAGTATTTCTGTTAGAAAGTTTAAAAGGAAAGGGCTGATAAATACAAAACCAATGTCTGGCCTGTAACTAGAGGACAGGCAAGGCAAAAACTCTTTGTCTTGATGAATTTTTAGTGGTGGTAACTTTGCTTTCTTGGACCTCCTTTAGTATTTTTCATGAATTCGTATCCAATGCAACCTAACCCAAAGAAAATACTGGACTCTTAAGAATGAGGAAACTTAAAATCAATTTACACGTCCACTTGTACAGTATACAGAGATTGTTTGCAAGTAAGGTGAATGAAATGCTACTGACTGAAAATTTCAAGCATTAGCCTTGTAGGATTCTTTTCTACACAATTTTGACAAGTAACCTTCCCATGATGTTGTTGTTGTACTCTATATTCTAAGATCTTATCTAAACCCCTCAAATTATAATAAATATGTTGAGCTTTCATAGAAGGAAAACATGTTCAGCACATTGCTTAGAAATTCCGTCTGCAAAACTGGTAGTATTTTTCAAAGACAGTGTGAGCCTGTGAGCCATGACATGAGTGTAATGGATGGGTTTTTTTCACCATATGTGGTCTTATTAATATGGGAACAGAAATAACACTATTTGTCAGACTTAGGTCCTTTTGACCCCCTTTATTCATCTCTAGCTCTGTTGATGGTATTAATTAAAGTCGGAGAAGACTTATGAACATCTTTTAAAATTATGTATTTGTTGCATAACAGAATCTGACCTTATAATTTCTTGTTATTAAAAATGCTATATAGGTGAAGCACAAGAGCTAAGACTAGGATATATTCTGTTACACTCAGAGAAAGGTTCCTGGAACAAAGTTTCGATGGAAAATTACTCCCAATAATGTTGTTAAGGCTTGATTTTTTTTATAAAAGAAGCAACCAGCCATAACAAATTATTTTCAAGATCTATTGGTTTTGTATATACCTTAGGGAGAAAGAAACAGAATGTTCTTTGTGCTTTTTCCATTTATGTTTAGCCTCATGCGTTTACTGAAATTGGGATTAAAGAACAGCTACTTTTAACAAATTTTATGACCTGTTCTTGAACTAGACACTTCTTATGCAGATTGTAGTGTGGCTGGCTTTAAACAAGCTTTTCGTCATCTTTGTGGTGTTTGCAAAGTATGCTGCACTTAGCTGACAGTATTAATAAAAGCATTTTTGTGTATGTATTTCATCAAACTTGCATTAATGCAGTCCTGTGGTTACTATTTTCTAAGCTTTTCCTTAACTGTAGCAGAATGTTCATCCATACACCTATCTAATGATCTTCAACATCTATCTAATTTTCCTCCAAGGGTTCAACTAAATAATACATAGAGTTGAAAAAGATAAGCAGACTTCTAACAAGGCTCCTTCGTTCATAGGAAAGCAGTAATGTATCTTTGAGAAATGCGACTATATCAAGCTATAATCTTTTCTATCGTCTCATACTTGGGGAATGGTGATTAGTGATCTCTATCATTTCAAGTGGGAAGAAACATTTTCTTCCTTTCTGCCTTTATTCTCAAGATATCGTAGACTTATCTTTTAAATCACCAGTCTACCCATTTTTTGTTCTGCAGTAAAATGACATTTCTGTCTGGAGAGGGAGGAGTGAATGTGGAAGCTGCAAAATGCCATTAAACAACTGCAAAAGTCACAGTTTCTGCTTGTGAAGTGTTGGGAAAGTTCAGATGCTGCCTGTCTCCCAGATGATTCAAATTCTTCATAACTACTGAATTTTGCAGTCTTTTAAGTAATTAAAATCTCCACTTGGATAATTATCAGGGTTTTGTAAGTTAGTGTCCTGGATAATCAAGATATAGTATTAAATGCTCACATGTTTTTAGTTATTTTAAATGCAGTACAGAAGAATGGGATTTTTTGTCCTAAGAGCATATTTGCCAATTTCTTCTAATATTCATGGAAAAGAATGCAGCATTAGGTGGCCATCCTCCATGTAATTCCTCTGTAAGCCAAAGCCTCATGACTCTGTTCCACTGAACAGAGTTTTCCGCTCAATATTGGACATTCTGTTGCTATAAAAACTGGCAGGTGGGAGGGTGTGTTAGCTGCAGTCAGTTCCTAATCACTGACAGGTAGTTTCTTTGTCAGGGTAAGTGCCCCATCTTAACATGAAGGAACACCATAACTTCAGGCAAAACTTTTTCACAGGAGCTCTAAAATTTTGCTGTATCCATTCCTGAACATTTGGCATGGTGCTCTTTTCTGGATATAAGTCTAAAGTTTTTTAATTTCATCAAGTTTGGTGATCAAAATTTAACTGCAAAATCACTAGTTGCTATTAGCATTCTTTCCCCTTTACTATGCCTATCTTTATCTAGATTGGCCTCATTGGCTTTAGTCATGCACACGTATCCCATGAAAATTTAATATAAAATGCTGAAATAATCCATGATAGTAAGAAGTAAGACCAGCACACCTTTCTTTCCCACCCTTGTTTGCTAAAAAGCTGCAGCTCATTCTGGTTAATACGCTCTGTGTCCAGTGCAGCTACCACCAAGTTTCTCTGTATGGAGGATGCACATTCACCAGGAAGAGGTGGACAGTGTCCAACTGCCATATGGTGTAGTGGTTAAAGCATAATCCTGAAAGGTGGGAATGGAAGGTTTCTGTTTTATAACGTAGGACCCTTCTGAGAGCTTTTATAAAGGAAGGCTAAGTGGGGAAGCCTCTATTCATGTCTAATCTTTGTAAATTTAATTTCTTCTCAGATTTTTCTCAGTCTAGGAAAGGACACCTATAAATGAGTGCCTTTCCTCTGAACTCTGATGACAGCTTTAAGCAGTATGAAGCTACTATTTGTTCAATGAAAGCTTCTACAATTGTATTTTAAGGGTTCATTAATCTTCTGGATTAAAGGAAATATGATTATTATTGTTTAGGTCTTTGAAATAGTAGAAAACCACCAAGCAGTTCTCTATATTAGACATTTTCAGGAATATTGGGACAGACAGAGCAGTTAAGTCAAAGAACTGAAGACCGAGGAATGCCAACAGCATGTCATGTGTAGGCAGCTTCCATTACTCTCTGCCTCAGTTAAGCATGGTACTGTCTTAAGTTTTGCCAGCACTTTTTAAATAAAAAATTCAACAGTTTTCCCTACTTGTTATTATTATTTTTCTGGAAGAAGTAAATAGAGCTAAGTTCCAACAAACTAAGAAAATACTATGCAACCCAATGAAACCCAAGTCACTTGTAATAACATCTTTCATATTTTTAAAAACAGCATAAATTGTATGAAGTCTTGGCATATCAACCTGCATGTTGCAATTATTGGAAGCCAAGGTGTTACAGATCTTCCCAAGTATGTTTGTGAAGTCCAGTAGACATAAGTAGAGTACGGTATGGTCTCATATCATGCAAGCACACTGTCAGGTCTGATTCTTCTCTCAGAAGTCCTTAAACAAGAATTAAGAGGAAAATAAAAAAAAATGAGAGAGAATCTATTCCCTGTACATACCAATTGGAGTATTTAACTATAAGTTAAGATTTGAAGAAATCACTGGAAAAAGAAGATCATGCTAAGGCTCAAGCTTAACAACACACATAGTGTTACACTCTGCTTTGCTGAGCATTCTAGTTCGCTTTTTCCAAAACCATCAAATGCCTACCAGACTGGTATTTCTGCTGTAACACTCATCTGCAGTTCTCATTTCTTTCCTTTTCTGAGGGCAATATTAATGTACCTCTTTAATCTCCAGTTGACACTATAAATGCTTATTATAAATATACTCTCCTGAGAAATTAGGTCATATGACAAACACCTGTTTTTCAGTTAATGGCAATTTACATCAACCAAACATACTCTTTTTTGTGCCTATTTTTCAAATTTGCTAGATATCAAAAGGAGCATCCCTGAATGATTTAAGAAAAAAGAAGAGACGTGCCCCTCTTCCACCAGCCGCATCTGCTCCACCTACTCCTGCCATGCCAAACAGGACAGAAGACAGGGAAGACAAGAGGAAGAGCACAATGGGTGAGAGGTGTTCTTTTCTCCTGGATAATCCCTATGCATGTGCTTTCAATTCTCATTGTTTGAAGTTCCCTTAATTCTGCTATGCTGTGAGTTTGGAAATTTTTGTAACTTGGGGGAAATAATACATTTCTCTGCAGAATGAAAGTCTGGAAATATGTCTTTTTATATTACCTCTTTTTTTTTCTTGTTTTGAATGGCACCTTTCAGAGTACCATAGGGTAGTGAAATGTAGATAATACTTATCACATTTTTTTGAATATTTGACACAAGCTTTATGTACAAAAGCACTATCCCTGGGCCTATTCTGTGCCTTTAAGGTCATGGTCAGTTAGCTAGTAAGTGGAAATACAGAAAATGCCAGTAAATGGAGATTGGCCAGGCAATAGTGAATGCATATGAAGCCATGAAGTGTCAAGAACTGAAGTCCAGTCAAGTTGGTTCAGTGTCTTCTCATTTTCTTAAAACCTGAAGACATTTGATTTTCATGTAGCCCTCCAACAGCTTGACATCAACTGACCATATGCAGTAAAGTTTTTCTTTCCAGTTTGGTCCTCATTTTTAATAGATCCCCTCTGGTGGGTCTTTAGCTAATCAGTAGAAGAAAAGAACTGGTGTTCCCAAAAGAATGCCATACATAGCTGGAGACAGCAAAACAAACTGTATCCTTCAGCTGCATGTGACACCACATTAACTCATACTTGAAGACTGAAAAACATTCTCCTGGACCTCTGTCCTCGTCTGAATGATAGTTTATTGAGATTAGTGGAAGCTCTGCCAGAGTGAGGAGATCGAGAGATTACGCTTTTAGCAAGCAAAGTGATTTTATGATAGGTAAAGATATGAGATAATAACCCCACATATTGAAACTCATTTTTCAGTACATTAAGAGAATCATTCTTCAAGTGCTGTAATGCACTCAGTGTGCTTCAGTTCATGCCTTTGACCTCATGTTTCATAAAGTGCCTAAGACATACAGATACAACATTCTGTCATACATAATTGCTTACATTACAAATGCCTCACAGTTTAGAAAGGAACCTCTTGGCTTTGTTCCAGCATTTATTTTCAGTGGATGCTTCACATTTAATGCCTCAGCATTTATGTAGCAGCAGGAGTCCATTACCGTGTGACACATTCAACTCTATTGACATCTCTTATTTAAACCCTCTAAAGGGGAATGTTATCACTGTGGTATACAGCACAGGAGTTTTCACCAAATTGGCTTACTTTGAATCACTGCAGATGTCATACTGTTGCTTCTTGTGCTTTGCCCTACTTCTGGTCAATTTGATGGCATTTGGTGCTTAACTTTCTTTAAGTGTTCATTTTATTTTGTATTGGTGCTGAAAATATTACAGATTAAATAAAGCAGAGCAGAGCCACTTCTCGTCCATTCAGAACTGTGTACATAAGTGCTTGCTGGCCAGACTCTGCTCATGTGGAATTCTGTAGTATCGTTTACTTTAATGGAGCCTTATTATTTTACACTTACAAAGAACTCATCCCACAGTAGCCCTGTCTTCAGTGCTTTTCATTTTCTACTACTTTCTTGAATGAATATGTTCATTAACAAGAAAAATGTTAAAGCCAGAGAAGGTTGGTAAAACAGCCTCTCTTCAGAGTGCTTGCAAGAAAACAATGAGAAAGCACAGATGGCTCTGAAAGCATGAGAGAAAAGCTGTGAAAAAAGAAAGACTGTAGTGAGGGAAAAAACGTGCTGCAAGAAATAGTCAGCCACATGATGGAAAAAGCATTAAAGCTACCTATGTGTCTCTCAAGTTAGTCACGTGATTCAAAGCAAAAGATCCTATCAAAAATATTCTCAAACTGACAAATTCACTTCAGTATTCAATACTGAATCATTTACTGTGACTCCAAAGTATTGTGCCAGATTTCCTCAAAGCAGTAAAAAGGGTCTTGCACATTTGCCAGCATTAAATTTTGTCTCTGGATGATATTCCTCTGGAAGCTAGTGACTCCTAGGTAGAAAATCTTTTTCCTCGCTCGCAGTGCTGCTTCACTTTTCAGCAACACCAGGACATGAGACTGAGAGTACAGGAAAGATCAAAATAGATCAGACCAGAGATGTCTCTGTGATATCCATCTTGAGCAATGACAAAGTTACGTAAGGCAGGGTATGAGAGCAGAACGAGCAGGTAGTCGTGGTTCATAATGCAAGTGGTTCATAGAGTATAGTGCAAAGATGCTGTATTTAGCTGTTACACAGTGTAGAAGTAATCCCCCAGCCAAAGTTAGGGGCATTACCTTTGATAGATTCAAACACTGTTTTGTAAAAAACAACTTAATTGTCTGCTTCTCTAATGTCAAAATAATAAAAACCTACTCAAAAAAGGAAAACACCAAAACAGAAAAATCTGTAAGATACCTACTTCAAAATACTGACCTGAGGCATCTTCCTCTTTCTCTCAAAGAGTCAGGAAAATAGTCACAAAAAATATCTGAGACATCAATAAATTCAGGCAGTTTTGCACTTCAGAAGTTAAAAATAAAACACATTTTTCAGATTTTCATGCATAGCTATTTTTATTTTTTATTTTTTTAATTCAACTATTTTTCTCCTTCCTTATGTCTGCCAAAACTGGTGATTTAACTGTTAGTTGTAATGTACATGTATGTGCTGGGCTCGATTCTGGTGCCATTGCTTTTGGTTTAAGAAAGACCTACCTTTTTCTTCTCCCTTAATTATTTGGGAGTAAACAAGAGCAAAATTAGACCCAGAGAGATTTTGGATGCGGGCAAGGAAAAATCAATGTGTTTTTAAAAAATAACAGTGAACAGAGTGATCATTGTCTTGCAATGAAGTAACTAGTCAATTGATCCCCCTGTAGGTGATGGACGGCAGGTGCCACAAAAGCCTCCTAGAGGCACCACTCATGGTCCGCCCCAGTTAGTGATACCCCCACCCCCACCTTACCCTCCTCCTGGCAGTGGGATTGTGGATCCAACAGTGTGTTACAGAGACGCAGATGTTACAGCGCCAACAGAGCTGGTACCTAAACGTATGTTTGAAAATATATGTCTTTGCATTTCCATTCTTTCGATGATTGCTTTCAGGAGTAGCTTTTCCAGACTTTCCTCTCTGCTCTCTAGACATCCATGACTGGTTTTCTCCCTTTTTTCAGCCTGTTGTCTTTCAAAATGTCCAATGCAGTGTAACTAATTAATGTAAAGTAAGCAAAACGTTTGTTTGGAGACAGTTTTGTGGATGACACCTGGTCATTGTATAAAAGTATTTAAAAATAACCATCTAGCTATATGGCTTTGTGCAACTGAAAGAAAAAATCTGTTTTATTATTTCCCCGTGTTTGTTGTTCTGTACTAACATTTTTTACGTCTCCCCAGAGACAAGTTCCTTTGAGAGTCAATAGGTTGAAAACTGCAGGGTATCTCCCTTAGGAAAATTAAACCATCTACAGGAGCTGTATATTGTTAACATCTTTCTTGGCACCTCTGGATAGTCTTTTGTGTACTCTCCACCTTGGGGCATAACAGTTATCAGACAAAGAAGTACACATCATTTTCCACGTCCTCATGTACTTGTGAAAAGCGTGTTTTCCTGCTACCTTTTTGTGCTTATTCATTGACTGTCTTTAAATCTTTGTACACATTCCAAGTCTTTGATCATGTATTATGTTCCCTGTGGGCTTGCCCTGCACACCCATGTAGATCCAGTAAAAGCTGCAAAGCTCTCTACATTATGACATCTCATGGACGCACTTCCTTTGAAGGCTAGGAGGGTCCATGGGATAGAGAAATATCTCCATTAGCTACTAAGCTGGCAAAAGATCTCTTTCCAGGACATTTTCTTTACCAAATGTACTCTGTGGGGTAACAGTTTCTCTGATACATTAATGTTAGTGTGTTTGCTGTTGATTACCAACTACATCTAAAAAATTATTTTTCATGTCTGTGCTGAGGAAATACAAATTGATAAGTTTTATTGGGGGAAGAGAAGGAAATTAAGGAGATAATAAGAGAGGACCTGAATCTTACTGAGGAAATAACCTTAAGTCATTTTTACTAGCTTATGCACAGAAATTATATCATACTTAAAATCTTCTTTTTGTTCAAGATACCATCAGCTTGCATATAATGTTTTCTTTATTAAAAATCCATTGTGGCCTTCTTTGCATTAATATTTCTGCGTCATTTGAGTTTCTATTGCTGTTATTTTGCAATGCTTTCCTGATCTACCTTGGTGATCAAATACCTTTTAATCAATGCAGCCCTGATTTAATCAGTGTGATCATTTGCTCTTAAATAAACACAGTCCCTCAGCCAGAAGGATTTGATTAAGCTTGTACATGGATAATAAGAGGTTTTTTTATCCTCACTTTACTGAGAGCAATTGCTTAGTGGGGACTTATTTTAGACTTAAAGCACAGTGTTGGAGAGGGACATGTTTAGGTTTATAATTATGCTGTATCCTACATAGATAGAGATGAGTGTATAGATTTAGACAAGAGAAACATGTACAGATGTACCCATGACAGAGAGCAGCACGTATGACAGATGTTATTTGTATTGCCTAATGCCGTTCTGAAAGGCGCTTAGATACTGTAGCTATTGAGCTATGTAAGAACACAGTTGTGCAATGATGGCTTTTATTGCCTGAGAATGCCTCAAGCAGTGCAAATAGTACTTGGGCGGTAGATTCAAAGAACAACAAAATTTTCAATCTGCCTGACTCTAAGCTCAGAAAATGTGTTTTCTCATAGAACAAGGTGGAAAGGAGGATAAGCTGCTGATGCCAGCTCTTGATGAAAGGCATATTTGTTCTGAAATCTCGTTTTTAAAAAGCTTTGTCTGATGAGGATTGTGGTCGTCCTTTGCTGAGTGAGTGACTGTCAACAGCAATACGTCTTTCACAAGACAGAATTCCCATTCAGAAATTAAAATTCTGTGATCATGTGGAGTTTAAATTCTTACTCCTTATGACCTGCCACTGTCTGTGGGGCACCATGCTTCATCCCTCATTCCTTCTCAGAAAACACACAGTTGTCCCATTGTGCTCTGGGAAACCCATTTTGAAGAATTTTTATTTCACAGAGAATGAATGGTGACAATCATTCCTCATGGAGTTTTCCAAACTTACAGAGTGTAAGTAATTAGTGAATAGGGCTGTTAGTAAAATATTTGGGCTTTCTGTCTCAAATTATAAGAATACCTTCCACAAGCAAGAATACAACAGTTCCTCACAGTTTTTTCTCTTTAATCTTCTTACTGTCATTACATGACCTTTCCTCTTAACTTTTGATATTGTAGAACATTAGCTGCATGTTGTGTGCATGTTTCAGATTATGTGTTTATAGGATCTTTTCTCCTTCCTTATCTTACTAATTAGATTGTTCATGGCCTGTGAGTCTAAGATTGACTGTACTTTGGGAATGCAGACATGGAGATTGTTCCCTCTGTTGCATGGCATTTGGTTATCTCACGTGGTTTCTGAAGTTCTCAATACATGAGCCAATGGTAAGCTCTGTGCTACTTTACCTGAGGTAAAGAATGCACATAATGAAAGACTGCTGCACCTAGACAAGCACTTGAAACATTCTGATTTGAAATGTTGTCAGCTAGCTCAACAGAATAAATTCAGTATTCCTGTGAAACTCCACAGTTAGCTCTTTATTCAGCTACTTATGAACTATCATTAAGATATGCGGTAAGAAATTAAAAGCTCTTGGAAAGAGAGTAAACAATTCACCTGCCTGTAGAGTGAGAACTTGAAGTTAAGTTCTTCATTCTGGCACTGGATAAAGTACTAGTGAACTCAGGATTCACACTGTGTAAGGGCTTGACATTGATTTGGAAATCTCAGAAAGTGTTCTGTCTTTGAAGAAATGAAATCGTGATTTGTACCAATCTTTAGTCATAGATCAAAATAATTGCCCATTGCTTAATCAGAAAGTTTTAAAGGGATGAAGGAGTGGGTATGAACATTTCCCAGTTATTTTGTGTAGATGACATGCATACTACTAGTTGTTGGATCATACCACAGTTAATTTTAAGAAACAAATAGAACAGAAAGGAGCCATGTTCCAGTATCTAATTTTTATTGTTTTTAATTATATCACTGATATATAAACAGGTAATGCAAGCCACTTGTGGAAAGCTATGACAGTTTCAAAAGCAGTTTAGTCATATTTTTTCAGTCATCTTAGATGTGTATCTCGGTCTTCACAGTCATTAGACTTAGTCTCTAAGAGCTAGGCTTTGTTAGCTGGAATCAAAAATAGGTAGAAACACAGAAGAAATTTCATTTTCTTGCATGTGGTTCTAAATAAATTGAGAACTGCAGTGTATTGTGAAGGGATTTTTGCTGGCTTGTCATGGCACACTGCGTCAGAAGGCATCTGTCAAGTCACCCAGTCTTTTGTTTCTTAGAGATGGTCTTTAAAGGAAGAAAACTTGCAGGTGTGACTTAGGAGACTTATACTGCCATATCTACTCTTGTTCATCCATCCTGATCTGAGGCTAAAGAATGAAATTGAATCTCCAGCATCATCTATCTTGTACCTTCTGGAGAATTAAAATTCAGGCCAACTAAAGCAGAATTCATAGACATACTGTATTTCAGTAGCTATTGTGCTGTTAGAATTGAGTGAGCTTATATAGGAACCCAGGGAGTTAGTCTCAGAGCACCTGTGGGAATTCAAATTTTAATGCATGTGCCCACAGACCTACACCTCCTTTGGGCATTGGAATCTTTAATGTTTCTAAGCATGCTAGCCAATCTGTTGACTGACCTACACAGTATTTTTAATGTTATCCTTTTACTCTTTTCCCCTGACAGTTTACTGTTGTGCATCATTCCCTTCCTACACCAAGCGCGTCTGACAGACCTTGCCTCTTCCTATGACCTTCATACTTCTGAACCTCCTGTTGCCTCTGCTACCCTGATTCTTCTGTTGCCTTCCTTCCTCCCCTGCTGGAAAAGAACCTTTTTTTTCTGACTGAGATTTTGGCTTCTTTCATTTTTAAACTCACTCATTTTCTTTTAATTATTATTATTTTTGGCTGTGGTTCATACTCGTTTATGAGATGTATGCTCCAGAACTGAATGCTGTGTTATATAAATCTATATATCAGCCTCAGAAAGATTATCTGTCATTCTTTTCCAAAATATTCTCTTTATTTTGAGCTATGGTTTAATTTGATTTGATATTTCAAAAGAGTGTGGTTTTGGGATGGGATGCCTTACTTTCCATACTGTCTAAAGTTTTAGTGAAAATTTTCTAAGAACACTTTAGTTTTAGTTTCTGCTAGTCTAGGTGCAACATTTTGCATTCTCTATTTGTTCTATTTTTCTTTTATTGCATCTGTTTTGTACCTTTGGAACTGGGCATGGCCTAGTCAAGTTAAAGTACCAGATTCTTTCTATATCTTGACTATCCATCAAGCTGCCAAGAAAAAAAAACAAAACAGGATGATCTGTTGGATCTATAAGGGGCTTAAAATGAATACCAAGAACCAATACCAAATGCACTGATTCATACTCTTTACTTCTGCTTTTACCCTGTTCCTTAGTATGACTAATTTTATCTTGATGCTCAAGATACCCTGTGGAAATCAAGGTGTGTGTTCTATTTCTGTTACAAAGATACAAGCACTGTTTGCTCAAGATAAATCTCATTCCACAAGTCTTCTTTTTACACTTATATTAGGAATAGTCAGTGAGTTCTAATTAAAATATCAGCTCTAGGTTGGTGCTTAGCAAAGCTTCTTTTTACTGAATGAAGCTCTTCATGTGAACAGCCCATAAGACGCATTTTTAATCACTCTGAACTACAAACATAGATTTGATGAGAACTATTCTGACCTTGCATGTACTGGGCTTTAAGACATATTATTTAAATAAGTGTCTTGCAATACATGACTCTAATTTAAATGATGAAAAATTATTGTTTTACCCTCAGGCAAATAGTCATGTTCATCTTGAATCCTTTCCAGGTAGGCAAAATGGAGAACAAGATAGCAAAGCATTCCTACAGATAATGTGAAACATAACTAAAAAGGGTTTTGACAGTTTTTATTACAAATATGACATGCAGTTAGTAAGTTTTCAGTGATTCTTTAGAAAGTATACTTAGTACCCTAAATATCTTCTAATACAAGTGGAGTAGAATTGAGCTCGCTGTACTGCTAGGTACTTTGTAATGCCTACTTAAGAGAGGGCAATGGTTTAATTGTGAGTCTTCTCTTAAAAAAAAAATAGGTGTTCACAATGTCAAGATTAAGAACCTAATTTACCCATTCTAATTACTCTCTTTGCATCCTATTTGTAACTCCATGGAGTTACATGCCCCATGGAGTTCAGACTTGGATAAAAATGAAATAATGAAATGGTAAAACAACATTTTTTATATTGAGTACAATGTAGAAGTACTGTGTATTGTCAAAGCAGTCCTCTGCATTGACACAAGTTTCACTTAAAGGAGGCTGAGGTTTTCAACAAAGTTCCATATATAATGAAAAACTGTACTTGCTTTGAAGGAAGACAGCTATGGTTCCTCTCCATGTAGCTGACATGTTAGCTATTAAAAGTGATCTCTTCTCAGGTGGTTTGTTCAAACTCTTAAAAGCTGTAGGTAAAAAGACAAAAAGTTCATTACTTACACTTAGTTTTCCTTTTCTTTTATTAAAATTTAAAGCTTTTGTCTAAAATATGTTTGCAGGAAATAACATTTTTTGTGGAATTCCTATGTAAAATTTTTTAATGACCAGTTTAAGGTAGCCAGCTCTGCCTTCAGAATTTAAAAAAACAAACAAACAAACAAAAATTGCTTAAGCTAACTCATGTCCTGTGTTTTTATTATGATTTTATAAGTTCCAGGTACATACATGCTATTAAACAGAACTTAAACAAAAAAAAATCTACATCTTTACAAGGAATCATCTTAATTATAAGAAATTTTAATGTGACATTACCATAATTCAAAACCTCCCATTACTGTATGCAGTGTAGGAAAAAACTTTCAGTGACACGCATTAAAGTCAGTGGAATTGCATAGATATTTAGTTTCATGACTGTTAATTCATTAACAGCGTGTGTGCAAGGGGTTTTTGAGAAAAATATGATTGTGGGAATGTGAACTTGCTGGAAGTTTGGTTCATGAGCACCAGCTCAGTGCTGAGGTACAACTGGGGAATCCCTCCTTGTTCCAGGCTTCAACTCAGAGTTTCTAAAGGCTCCTCAATTTGGCTTCTGGAGAGAACGAGAATTTTCCAGTCATTTTCAATAGTAGGGAGGAATGTAGTTTAGGTTCGTTTGATAGAGTCTTAGGTTAGCAGTGATATAAAAAGACAGTGGCTTGATTTTGCTGCTTTTATCTTAACCTTGGAGACATTAGAAGTGTAATGAGAATGAGATGGAGAAGTTGGTAACAAATTGGCTACTATACTGCAATTTTTCATGAAAATGTTATTACCAGAGTAAGAAACACATTTTATATATTCAAGATTTAGCTGCATTACCAAATGGCTTATTAAAATACTGTCCTTCGTGGTAAGATATCTGGGGTGAAAATCAAATAAACAAACAAAAAAATGGGAAAATATCATTGAGGACAAGTAGATGCATAGATTAACTTATAAATCAAAACAAAATCCAGTGTTACCACTCCAATGTCATTGACATTCAGTGCTCTTAGGGAATAAGGACAGATGTAATTTATGATTAAACCCATTCTGATGAATGTGCTCAACTCGTGCGAAATCCAATTAATTAGAAACAGATTAAGCTCTGTGGCGCACAGGATTTTACTGAAATCTTTTTGTACATTGGCCACCAGAGGGAGCCAGTGTTGTCCCAGAGCGGCAGTAGGGAGCAAGCAAGAATACTGTTAAAAGTGGATTTTAAGCTAATAGATCCCACATTTGCAGAAAATTTTTTCAGTTCTTATCTTTTGGAGTCGTTTTTCTCAGCAACTAAACAGAAAAAAAAATTCTCTATTTATTTTAATAAGTCTCATCAAAAATAGGAAAATGAAGATAAAATCATATTTGCAGGTGATGCCACTGTGGCATCTGCCAGATGCAAGTTCAGATTTTTACTCTAATTCTTGCAAGGGGTAGTGGCCTATTGGGTTGGCTATTACATTGCATAGATATTGCCTCTATATTGATGGCAGCTGTGTCCAAGGTGTGCTAATCAGTGCATACGGTTGGTGTATGTACATCAGAGGTTCACAGGAATAGGTCAAGTTTAGTGCCTGTATAGAAAGATTGCATTCAGCTAGAAGGATTTCATCGCCTTGAATCTTAGCATTTTAAAAGTATGACCAGATCAGTTTAGTATCCATCCTTTTTCACAGAAAAATTGCTTCATTACCAGCCATTCAGTCATTCAGAGATTAAAATCTAGGATTCAGAGATTCTTAAAACATTCGTAAATATCTTTTCTACATTTAATGCTTTTTTTCCCTTACATTTAGAATCTTAGAAGATTGAAATTGAAATGAATATTGTCTTTCTCACTGAGCAGATGGACTTTCTTTTTTTCCTTTTCTAGTGACAGGGCTGTAGAATGCTAAACTTTGAACTCATTCCATTTTTATCTTCAGAACACATGCTACTGGTCCAGCACTGAAAGTTACTCTAGGCTGGTAAAATATGGAGAGAATATTCTGAATATATAATTGGAAAAAGAAAATATTTCACTTTTTATTCTTTTTTAACTGGAATTATTTAAAGTTGTCTGTGGCATCTAGACTGCTCCAGTAAGTGCTGAGGGAGAATACTGGTAGAGAAATCACCCAGTTCAAATTGTATGATGAATTGCAAAGACCTATAATACATTCATTTATTAAACATATGGCCATCCAATCTATCATATGCCTATCATCTGTGTCTCTATTCTTCTTTTTAAAAGTAAACTGTGCTTATGATTCTCATGCCCTCATCATTTATGTTTGTAGCCACCTTAAACCCTCTGTATTGTACTGTCCTGGTATAAAAGTGCCTCTTTTTGAGAGTTGGTCTGTGTGTGTATGTATGACAGCAGTTCTGTCTTCCGAACTTGGCTTCCAGTCACTGCCATGACTCCCAATATATATTTAGTACATGCAGCCGGCACCATTTAATTTTCCATACTAAAATATATGTTATTTTAGAAGACAAAATGTAACTTATTCCATCCCTCCAAAATTACAGCCATGTTGTTCTCTGATGTCATTGCAAAACTATGGACTCTCCCCTCAAGGACAGTGAAACAAATTTGCTGTCGCTGTTTATTCATGTGTTATTCACACTTCTTATTAATAAGCTTCTGTCATAGCACCTGTATGGCTGCAGAAGTGCACTGTTAAAGGAAGTTGACAAAACAAAAAGTGACATAATTCATTCTTTGTTTATCCAGAAGGGCTTACACATAATAAATGCTGATTTTTGCTGAGATGGAGAAGAGGGAAGGTGATTTTGTATATTTCTCTTCAAGAATTGACTGCTTTATTTCTTGTTTTTTGCAAATTCTTCTGTAATGCTCTGGATTCAAGTGGTAAATGACTGTTGAAAGGATCGAGCCCAGTAGAAAGAATGAAGCTGAAAATACACTGAATACTTATCAACTATGGGGTCCTTTATAGTCCTTGAATGTACCTCAAACATGAAAGATTTTTTTTCCTGTTCACTTCTAATAAGAAAATTGTAAATTCAGGTCACCAGGTCTGCATCATTTGCTCGTGCCTTGAGAAGGTTCTAAAGAGGGAGACTGAGACCTGGGTACAGCTAATACTGGTTTAAAAGGGAGTGTATTTTGTATTCCCTTACATGTTCACTCTGCTGCCTGCCTGTATTGGAAATAAAACTTGTCATTTTGCAGACTGTTAGCCAGAAGTCAGTCTGACTGTAAGAGAGCACAATTACTTTGAGTATTCAATGAAAATATTTTGTGGTTATGTAAGTATGGGACTGGACCCCACTGGATGAAATAGTCTTTGTAGCCTCATTTCCTGATATTTAGATTTTTAACTGGTTATTTAATTATTTCATGGAGTGTGGAATAAACCTTGTCTTCATTTCCCATTCTGACTAAATATCAAGGCATTTCTCTTCTAATTCCCTTGCAAAACCAGCTTCATAATCTGCAAGTGGTGTGTGGATAAGCTGTGAATGTTTCGTCCAAGTGAAACCAAATTCCCTGTTTTGCTCTTCCTTAGTCAAAATAAGAGCAGTTTAACTGTGGAAGTGGTACCTTTAATAACTGAGTGGCATCTTAAACATACTTTGCTGTCCTTGAATGGTGGAATATGAGGGAATCATCACACCCATACAAATAGAGCGGCTTACACTTTTATCAGTAACAAGCAGGACAAAACCAGTGTTCAATCAAAATGTGAGGCAACTGTGAGAAATTTCATCCTGGGTATGAATTTGAAGTTATGATAGTTTTACACATTAGGTATGGACCAAATCAAACTGCAAGATTAGTATTTGAACTGGCAGTGAAATTTGTAATGCAAGAGCCTACTGATTCAAATTCAGGCAATGTACAGAGTGCTACAGAAAGCAAACTGTTGAACATTTCTGTGTTCTCTGTTCCAGGTAGGTGATAATTCTCATACCAAAGTGCTTTTCCATCCTTAGGGATGCTCATACTCAGCTTTTCCTGTTACCACTTCTAAGTCAGTAAACACTGACTAAAATGTCTACCTGCTTTCTTCTAAGAAATTGGGAATTCTGGCCATGCACATTCACTTCTGGGTTCTAGGGCCTGAGGGAGCAAAAGGCTGAGAGCAGAGACAGCATCTCTTTTGTCAGCTCCTTTTGTGGATTCCATAATTGGTTCCTGGCATGGATAAAATAATTATTTTCTAACCTACTGTACCATAAGCAAAGGTGGGGTGTAATGGGGGACAAAGACCTAAAATAAAAGAAGATGAAGGAAAGAATGAGAAAGGAGGACTATAACAGACAAATACTGTTTTTTCTTTTCTTGTGGTTAAAGGCTGAAAATACAGTTGTTAGATATATGGTAACTTCCCATAAACAATGCAAGACTGGTAGGGGAGTATCTAATTACTTGTTAGAGCAACCAAAGAATTATTTTTTCCACTTAAGAATCTGATAAAAATTATTATTGATTTCTGATTTTTAAAATGTGTAAGTTGACATTTTTCTTCTTTTCTTCCACATTTGTGGTTTTTTTTCTCAATTTTCTCACTTGACAAGAAGTTGAAAATTAAAAGGGAAAATATTTTTACAATTTGTAAAAGCATGAAAATTAATGGAGAAATAGTTTCAGTGTCTTTTCCTTAACTAAATGGAAATATGAAACAGCTCTATTTTAAGCTGTGTCTCTAGGTGAAACAGTCAAGACTTGAATGAATATACTTCTTAAATTATAAGAGTTATGAAGAATTCTTTAAGAATTATAAGGACTGTAAGAAAAAATGGTTACTGGCTTTAAGTTCAAGGTAAGAGCTTTCTTTAGTTAACTTTTAAGAGCTGGGGCATTTTGGAAGGTAAACAAACTCTTACATGACTCCAGAAAGCCCCTCAGTGGACTGCTAAGGATTGTAGAAGGATTAATCTGTATAATTTCCTTGTGTGAAGCAGATGATACTTTGGGGTCTGCTGCATGAATGCATTGGTATTTTGGTTTTGTTCTGAAATCCTTTTTGGGTACTACCAGTCTCAGATGTGTTAAATCAATGCTCAAGAGTGGCACTTTTTTTTTTAACCAGGTAAACCACTTTTTCCCCAAAAAATAAGAAACAGCTTTTTTTTCACAGAAGAGATCTTATTTCAATTAAACACAATGTATGAGAACATTTTATTGATAATTTATAGTTTTAAAATGTATTTCTTTTTACTTCTAAAACCTTCTCTGCTTTCCTTCAGAAGATGAGAACAATATGCTGATTAACTGACCAGTCAGCTAAAGAAACAGCGGCTTAAGTGTCCAAGTTTTCCAAGTGAAAACATTTGTTGTTTTTTTTTTTTTAAAGGATACATATACTGTAATTTGCTTGTTTGCTCCACTCCCTCATGGATGTGCCCAGCTTCCTCTGTACCTGCCAGCATTCCTGTTCTGTATTCATCACACTAATCAATGGGATTCAGATGTTCCT
This sequence comes from Pithys albifrons albifrons, assembly GCF_047495875.1. Lineage (NCBI taxonomy): Eukaryota > Metazoa > Chordata > Aves > Passeriformes > Thamnophilidae > Pithys > Pithys albifrons. Next base: position 22,278,279 of record NC_092461.1, read on the forward strand.
GAAATAAAATCATTTGTCTTCAGTCTGCTTTTACCAAGGACACATATTGTACTAAAAGGGCATTTCTTCACTTTCAGAGTACATTAAATACATACCACTGTTCATAAGACAAGGCTTTGGCAATGTATCAATTGCATTCTTACACACAAAAAGTCCTTGCATGGGGAAACTCCTTCCGTTTTTTTTTTCCACAGAGTTAAATTAGTGCCTGTGAGAAAATTAGCTGACTGAAAGCAATTGAAACAGAGGACTTTAAACTTACATGCTGTAATAGGAAGAGTAATAACAAACCACCAGCTTGATTCTGTGCTAGTTTGATAGGGTCTGCCCTAAGGTGAGTGAAGCATTTTAAAATCCCATACTGAAGTTATAAGCAACCAGGGAATTAAGATAATGTTTGAGCATTACTTTGCAAACTGCACTGTACAAAGTGAACCAATGGCCAGTCACACTTGCTAAAAAAATTTCTGAACATGCTCCTTGGGTAGTGGTTTTAAGAAAAAAAATTAACTGGCTCTTTTGGTTTGGTTTGTTTTGTTTTTTTAATTAGGGGTAAGAATAATAAAGAGAGAAGATAATAATGGATAAAAAAGGGGAAAAAATAGGTGGACATGAAAATTCAGAGGCTTGGAATTCTTGCTTTTTAAAACCAAAATGAATTTAGGATTTGGCAATTTTTCTGTTTTTTTTAATTTTTCTTTTTTGTTTTCTTTTTCTCTTCCCCCAGAACTCATCCAAACAATTCCTTAAGCCATTCTTTTGAACATCTGTATTAATGTCTAAGTTCCCTGGTACCTAAACCCCACCACACTCTGGGTGGAAGTTTTCCTATTGTTCATAGCATTTTTCCCTCAGGTATCCGTGGTAAACAGAGAATGAGCCTTTATGTCAGCATTTAGATGAAGAAAGTCTCGTTGCTCTGTCCTTCTATCTCATTATTAAACTTCTGGAACTGAAGTTCAAACTGTTATCCTTCCTGACTATTTCAGGAGAAGCTGGTATCCAGTTTAAAAATTCCTGAAGGGTTTCATAGACAAAACCTACAAGAGAGTGATCTTCTCAGCCTAATTTCTGTAGGAACCAAGACTAAAAAGAAAGAAACTCAAAGACCTTTCCGAATTTCCCATAGGAAAAATGACCTTTTAAGCTAAGCTATTTAAGCTCGTTAACTCAGGTGAAAAATTCCCCAAACTAGCTTGTCTGTTTTGAGGATATGATCATAGTGAACCTTCAAATTCTAGAAATGGCCCTGCTCCAGCAAAGCACTTAAGCATGCTTAATCAGGTACCCCATTATACAGCATGCACATTATTATTGAATCAACTGTGTAAATGAAAGCTTTAAAATGCTTCACATGAATAAAAATGCAGACAAATTTTCCCTATGGGGATTCATCCCATGCAGGAGATATCTGCAGCTTTGCATTTTAATCAGTGAACGGTCTGATCCTGCTCACATTGAAGTCAGTGGCAAAACCTAACTGCTGCAGTGAAAGCAGGATCTGATACTGACAGCATATAATATGAAAGGCGAGAATTTATTCCAAGTGGGTGTTCAGATGATGACCCATTTCTTGCACCAGGCTATTGTTCAGCAGAGCACCAGAGATGGCACTGCCATTAACATTTTACTATCTGCATATCAGTACAAAGTGTAATATCCAGTTACCACTCTTGCATGTTTGCATTTCTTCAAGTTAATAGGGAAAGAGAGCCCCAGGGCAAAGCATGATTGATGAGATAATTGACTTCATAAGAGGACTGTAGAAGAGCAGGCCAAATTCGGCTCTGACTTAAGTATTCCTATCTCTGCTTATGTCTGAAATAATCTGATGTAGTCCATCTGCTGTCATAGAGGAGTGGTGGCATGGCAGCAGCAGTGCTCTTCTGTGAGCACTTCGTTCTGTACCTCTCCAATATTCCCCTTCTTACTAGGCTCCCAGGGAGAGCTTCAGTGTGCACTGCTGGAAGAGATAACTTCGTGGCTAGAGTGTGAGACGGGGTTCATAGAATCAAAGAATCATAAAATGGTTAGGATTGGAAGGGACCTTAAAGATCACCTCTAGCCTACCAACCCTGCTGTGGGCTATGTGTCTAGTCCAAAGCCCCTGGCTTTAAATGCTTCCAGGGATGGGACATGCACAACCTCTCAGAGCAACCTGTTCCAGTGTCACAATGAAGAATTTCTTCCTCATGTAAAATCTAAACCCAGCCTCTTCCAGTTTAAAGCTGTTCTCTCTTGTCCTACCACTGCATGCCCTTGTAAAAAGTCCCTCTCAAGCTCTGTTGTAAGGCCTCCTTTTAAGGAACTGGAAGATGCCATGAGGTCTACCTGAACCCTTCTCTCGTCCAACCTGAACAAACGCAGCTCCTTCAGCCTGTTTTCACAGGAGAGGTGCTCCAGCCCTCTGATCATCCTCATGATCCTCCTCTGGACTTCATGATACCCTGCATTTGATTCTCACCCCATGCTGTGGTTGCTTGGCTATGTCTGTGTCACTGAAGAAGAAGTTTGTCTCTTGTGATCCTTTCATGCAACCAATTTATAGGCTTCTGCAGCATGTCTGCGGCTATTTCCTGCTAGAATAGACCCAGGGTGCCTGACAGTGTTTTAGGTGGTGAGTGTAACTGGCATGCACTCTCCTGGTCTCACTGCTCTCAGTTTGCCCTCGTTCCAGCAGGGGAGTCTGGTCTTCAAAGTGCCTAGGAAACATCCTTTGAAAATGCTACAATGGCCCTGTGGAAGGGATAGCACAAGACCTTCAGGGAGATGCTCTGGTCCTCAGTTTTGTTCCCTGCAAGAATAACTTTACTGGACAATTCCAGAAGGCAAATTGTCTTAGTGATGAGAAGTGTTCAGGTACTCCAAGTAGTTTCTATACCTGGTGTACACTTTTCTTGACATCATTGAATGTCTTACAGCTGTGAGAAATATAATAACACAGTAATCAAGTGTGAATGTGCAGTAAAATGTGTAATAACTAAACTCAGAAGAGAAACATGCTCTTCTAGGTTAAATTATTTCTGGAAATATAATTGTCAAAGTAAACCACTAGCCCAAGTTTACTGAAAAGCCTGTTGGAGAGGGAAGCAGGTATTCCACTGATTAGGAGGTCCAAGAGGAGTCAGGTAATATACATAAAAAGAGGTCAGACTAGAGCTTTGTGTCTTTGTAGTATGGAGGTGGAGGTGTATGGAAATGTTTTCATATCTAAATTTGGAGCTAGCTGTTGCAAATATTCTTTGTAGGCATTGCATTATTGGTGGTTTGGCTGAAATATGTTTTGGCCAATTAAATGGAGTTGTTTTGTGCCATTCTAATTATAAGTTAGAGAGGTGGTTTTTGGAGGAAAAAATTTTCTCAGGGCTCTGTCTGACTTCAGATTATAGTATAAGTACTATCCTATTAAAAGGTAGAAAGAGATGTAAGGGGAAATGATGGATGCACTGATGCTGGAACTGAAGGGTTGACATCACATATCTCAATAGACTGAGGTACTCTGAGGGTGAGTAGGAAAAAAATTTTGTGAGAGTGATGAAATCCCATTTTGTTTACCATCACTCCAGCCTGGAGTTCGCTCTTACCTTTTGGTATTAAGCAAAACCAATATTTGTTGCTTAGTAAGTCTGCACTGATAGGAAGGGTTTTTTTCTCATTTGTGCAGCAGTTCTCAGTAGAAGTGCTTCTGTACCCAAGGCAGGTATATTTTGTCCCTGTAAACAGACAGCAACTGTTCCAAATTTTTTATTTTGAGGTATGTCATACCTAATCGTTTCAGTAATAGATTATTACAGATTGATCTGATTCTTTTTCACCCTTCCTAACTTTCAAATCAGCTTTAATTAGAAATAAACACACAACTGTGAGTAGAATGGTGTCTCTGTACTATGGAAAAGAGCTCTTAAATCCCACAAGTGTGTCTGTACAAATGTGTATGTGTGTTTGGTTTAGGGCTGGGGTTTTGTCTCTTCTTTACTGAGTTTGCTGGTGGCTAGTTGCTGCCCAAGGAAAGTATAATTACAATACAAAAGTATTTTATGCTTTTCTCCTCTGGCTTATACTATAAATACAGAACTGTAGTAGAGGTTTTATGGAATCGTTAACAGACAAACTAAGGAAGAGAACTGATACAGAGTTCACAAGGGGAAAAAGATGGTGAAGTTTAAAAACAAAAGTTGAGCAAATGGCCTTTTCCCTGTGGTCTTAAAAATCACCTAATAAAACACTGTTTTATTGCATAGGTACACTAATCATTTCTGGTTTTAATCATTACACTGCATATGCTTTTCATGCAATTTTACAGAGTGTGTTCTCTAAGGTGGCTCATGAAAATCACCTTCACAGTCCATTTGTTTAGATTTTGCAGTGTGCATGAATGGAAGCCAACCACTTCTGTAAAGATGTGAATTGCCCAAATCTATCACTTAAGACTAGTAATTCCCAGAAAAAAATGTGGTGAGTGGTTCATTTCTTCACCAGGCTCGTTATATTGGGCAGTTTCTTTAGATCTAGATTTTCCTTTCTGACAGTGGCCCCCAAAGAGCCCTATTATTTATCATGGCCATGTTACCAGTGTTATACATGGTGATTTACGAAGTGCAAGTCTGAAGTTATCTATAACATGCTCTTAAATATACTTCCCTATTATCCTCCTCTTCTAACCTGCTTGTTCATAGTTTTTTGAACTGCATGGATAAGGCACTTTGCCCCTCTCCTCACCCTAAATGAAGGACCATCTAGAGCCCTGAAAGCAGCTTATGAATCATTCTAGCTTGCTGTTAACCTTAGATAGTGAACACCAGGAACTGTTGAGAAAGTCTCCCCATCATACTTCATTGTGTATAAAAGGAAATGAATCGTGCATACTACATTTTCTAAAATCTGTTCTTCCCTAAACCAAGTGGCAATGTGCTCCAGTTAATGAAAGAAAGATCTACTTTGACACATGATCCTTTTTCTGTCTAAGAGCATTTTGCTCTTCGTGTCACTTTTATGACATCTGATCCCTTTGAATAAGGAAGTCTAGTTGCTGGCTACAATGTAGAGTTGTCAGAGTGTCCAAACAAGGCTTTTATAAAAGCAAGGAGCTAGTAGGTTCAAGAGAGTGCCAAAAAGGAGAGGATGAAAAGCAGTTTAGCAATAGCAGCAGCATTTTAGGTCAAAGGGGCTTTGCAGGGGTCAGAGGTTCTTTTTCAGTCAGTAAAGAAAGGATTGTGAGAAAGAAATAGGAATAATAAAGTTCAATATGTTAATTCTTCCCTGTCTGAAAATCTGCGCTGCATTAGATGAGAAGTTTTTCTTAGCTTGTTTGGCAAGTGGTAAAAATAAAGGTCTGAAATGGGAGAGGTTAGCAGACATTTACTTGCAATGGTAGTTTCCTGTGAGTCTTTCAAGAGCCAGCAGACGTTTTAAGTAGTGTTGTTTTGAAAGAGAGACTTCACAATCATCTTAAGTCTACATTTGAAAGAAAAATCAAACATTAGCACATAGACCTTCACAGCTGCTTATATATGGAAAAAAACAGTGGAGGGACTGGAACACTCTTCTGTTTTCGTTCCCTGGCTTGATCCTATCTTGTATTGCCTTTGGTGTAGGAAACACTACTGCCAAAAAAAGCTTTTGTAAAAGTTACAATGCTTTTCTGTTGTGATATCAACTAACAACAGACAAGTTTAACCTCAAGGGAAGAGCTTAACTACCTCAAATTCATAAGGCAGGTTAAATGAGTCCACATTGTGTTTATTTTTCAACCATAGGAGGGTAGATCTAGGTAGCTAAGTTAACTGTCATTAGTTTGGGATTAACTATGGAAATGCTGAAGATTCACAGGGTGTATCTAATAACACTCCACTTAAAAGTTTCTGATGGTATGTCTGGTGACACATGTCCTTTGTAAGTCTTTTAATTTTTGTTATTGGCTGGCATGTAAAGGAATGGATTTACCTCTGTTTGCAGAGTTTGTGCAGTGAAAATGACTGCAATTAAAGAACCTACTGGAAAACATGAACATGGGGCGTAAGACTAGGAAGGAGACTGAAAATACCTCGTTATATGAGAACTGAGAGTCGCATGCAGGACTGTGTGAGTCAGCAACATGCCCTTAGAGTGATGAAGCACTCATCACAGACGAGGTTGCACTAGCAAAAGCACAGCCAGCAGATCAGAGGAAATGTTTATTCCCCTTTAGATGGCTGCCATGAAGCCACATATGAGTCCATTATCCAAAAGCGAGTCCAGTTTTGAGTTCTATGTAACAAGGTACTGACAAACCAGAGGAGAAGCACCAGAGTCTGGGAAAAGGCATCAAATATTTTCATGAAGGTGCTGAGGAAACAGGGCTTGTTCAGCCTGAAGAAGGAAAGGGTAGGGAGAATTTGAATGCCATCTTGCATCTAAAAGAAAAGGAAGAGTGAGCCAGATTCTTCTCTGAGATTCACTGCAAAAGGGTAAGACTGCAACAGTGACGAGTTGCAGCTAGAAATTTCTTAGTTTGACGTTAAAAAAAATATTCCTAAGTAGGAGAAGCATTAGATGTTGCCCAGGGAATGATTCATGATTTTTTCTAAGGAGAGTGTGGGGTGTCTGTGCTTGAATATTTTCAAAGCTCAGCTGCTCTAGGTCCTGAGCTACTTTGTTGAAGCTGGAAGTTATCCTTGCTTTGAGGAGGATATTGAACTAGATGACCACCAGAGGCTCTTTCCAAATGAAATTGGTCTCTGATTCTGTGACCTAAATGAGCTGAGCCAACATTAAGCTGCTCTATATCCTCATTTTGGAGGAGGACTGGAGCTGCAGAGCATGGTATCTCACCTCAGCTCTTCCTGGCTTCACCTTCAGTTTCTGCAAGTTACAGGAGTTGAGAGAGAAGGAGCACCTTAGAGCTCAAGCCATTCCCCCACTCCTCTTATACTATTGTTAATCTATAGCAGTGATCTTTTATATTCTGTTATTTTTATTTATTTAAAAAAAGAAAACATGTAGGCTCAAGTATGCCAAGATGCATGTTGAATTAAAATAGTTTTAATTATGATAGGGAGAAGATCACATTTATTCTTGAGCTTTAACTGCACACTGAATGGTTTTTAACACTTATCTCTACATACAAGTCTTTGATCAATGAGCAAAACAAGTAAAATGTTAAAAGAACACATTGTACCTGTGTGAAAACTTTAAGCAATTCCTGTGTTGTGTTCGTTATCTCTGTAAGTAATTGCCATAACAAATGTTTTCCCATTTCGTCCATCATCCATCTTCCAAGTGTATGAAAAAAATGCACTTTTTCAATACTGGTCTTTGGTGATGGTCTAACATTTTGCTGCCAGTACAAATAATTACAGCAGTGTTTCTTTCTCTTGCTAGAAGTTTTTAAGTACTGTCATTGAAAGAATTATGTTTTAATTTGGGGATCATTATAAGAATTAATATTCTTTAACATCAGGTAGTTTGCAATATTTTTTTACAACTTCATTATAATAGACCATTTGAAGTACAGTAAAGCAATTTTAGTCCATGAAAAGAAAGTTTTTTGGCAGTGGAACAAATGATGAAAGGAATTGTAAAACAATTACCAACTTCTTAGCAAGAGTCTGTTGAGTAAGAGGAGCTCTGCATCTCTAAAACCCCTGTGAAGTTCAGGTTACTCATCATTTAGGGGTGAATCAGCTGTTACATCTTCAAAAATGCTTTTGGATGTACTGTTTCTGTCATTACTGAATGTGACAATAAACCACCAGCAGTGTTGTAAAACCAGAAGGTCACAGTCCTTCTTGACCAGTTACGACTTATACCTTGTGCCCATTGGACTCCGAAGGAGTGAAGGCTTGGGCTTTGGGGACTGATTTTATAAGTCCAAGTGGGATATGCATCTTTTGAACACTTAGGTCTGATTCTAATCTCATTCAAATTCAGTGATAATAGTAGTAATCAAAGTGAGTATTTTACCCATGGTAGTTTTTACCTACTGAATTAAATCTTCATTTCTAAAAGTGCTGATTTGCATTTATACCAGATGAGGTTTATCTGTCTCCCCATCATTGGCATTCTCTATGAGTAATGTGTACATCTATGTGATATGAAACTGCACGAGTGCAGATACAACTCCTCTAAACTGGGAGTTCAGTGTTTTCCTAATTACTTACAGACTATTGAGATTAAAGCGACAAGATCTCTTTTGTGTTAAACAAGAAGCTCACATTCTTTACTCATGAGATACTCTCCTCTTTCCCTCTTGATGATCACTGGCTACATTCTTGCAAGCAAACATCCCAGTCCGTCCCCCTCTGCAAGAAAGCCTTTGTAACTTGTGGTTGACCTAATTGTGCAGCCACAGCACTGCTGCTGCGAATCTGGATAGATCCCTGGTACAGCCCTCATTTGGGCTTAGCAGTGTCTGCACCCTGAAGCAGGACATAGGTAAGAGGCAATGCAGGGCATTGAGGGACTCTCTCCAGTTTCAGTTTGGGGTGAGATGTCCCACAGAGATTTTAGAGTGGCTTGGAGACCATGGCCCAACTTCTACAGCCCTTTCAATATCACACCCCGCCTGAAGCCAGTGAACTGGGTCACATTACTTAATATGTTTGAAAACTCAGTCTTCCGAGGTACAGAAATGTTTCGATAATAGGTTATCTGTGGAAGTTGTTATTTTTGTGTTCATTCCTGAAGTACTTGCTGAATACTCTTAACCTGTATATGCCTACGTGAGGTCATGAAGTTCAGAACCTGAAATTGTCATAGTGTTATGAAAGAGAAAATAGAGGCAAATGTAGAGATTTTTCTTTATTTGGCCAACAAATAACCTCAGTAGCTGCCATCACAGTGATCACACTGTGTTTAGTGTGTGGTGGTTTTCTGTGTGTGCATTCCCTCAGAGAATAAAAGTATGCAAAAATTAAAAGGCAAAATCACATCTACTGCTGAATGTTACCCTATCCTCCATGTAGAATTAGAAAGTTTCATAAGGTGTATTCTGACTCCTGAAGTCAAGACTGCTCAGAAAAGTTGAGGCAGGCTTTTTTCATGTCATGTATCATCACCCAGTAATGCCCATCCATCTTCAGTTTGCACCAGTGAAGACTTAATCAAGCATGTAGAAGGAAAAATAGTTCTTACTTAATCCATCACAGAATGGCTCAAATTTAAAACAGGGAAGTTTTAGTGCTGCTCTTAGCTGAAAAAAGGTTGTTAACATGACACAGAACCATGACAGCCATGTTTTATATGTGTGCTTTCATGTTCAGACAAGTTGCCAACAATTCTTAGTTCAGTGCCATGTGTTAACTGTTTAAAAAATTTTTGAATCTTCTCAGTGAAGGTAAAAGACGGGGAAGTGCTCTGACAAGCTGATAGGCTTGAAGAAAAAGGGATATTTTGGTTTTGCTTGAGTAGAAAGATACCTATTTGTAGTTGTGTGCTTAAGAACAAAACTGCTGTTGAATGAGGAGGTTCTTATTCTGAACTGGGTGATTCAGCTGCCAAGATCTAGACATAACAGGGATCAACTTGAGCACAGACCCTGGTAATAAGGGAATTGGTTTTCATTTTAGTTGTCAATATGTGGGAACAATGGGTTTGGGATCTTGCCATAGAGCAGGGATAGACTTGGGTGTTATTACTACAGTAATACCAAGTAGAGTTGTATGACCAAAAGAATCTAAATCCCTAAGCGGAAAGATGCAGGAAATACTTGCAGGCAGGCAAGAAAAGGGTGAGGAAATGAGAAAGACAGCTAGGGAAGAAAAGGCTGCCATCCTCATGTCAGGATCTGGGAGTAGGTACTTTTTTATAAATTGCTGTGCCAGCTATAGTGCAGAGATCATTTGTGGCATCCAGGTGACTACAGATCTGACCTGTATTAATTATATAGAAATCTCTTTACATCAAGGTAATACTGCATTGTGCATTACTTTAAAATCTTCCCATGTGCTTCTACTCTTCAACTCCCACTCTTTAAATTGATTTCTTTGCTATCCTACTTCTTCCTGGTTTTAATATATTGTAGCTTCTACTAATGTTTTGGTGATGGGTTGTTACTGGGGGTTTTTTTGTTTAAAAGGCAAGAAGGCTGTATACTCTCACCTCTTTATTCACTGTCCATTTTTGAGGGGTTTTATTACTTGATGTTCAGTGTCAAATGATTCATATTTGTGTTTCATGTTGGTGTTTTTCTAACTCTGGATCTGTCATGAACATACTCAAATCCATTCAGTGACACATAGTTCCTGTAATTGCTATTTTAAAATGGAACGATCTCTTGGATTAAATCTAGAATCCAGAGCTAATGTTACAGAAAATAAGGTCAAAGAAATCAAATAACATTGCTTCCAAACTTGCAATAGAGTCTTTGGATCATCTTCCATCATTAATATCAATGCCTGACAGCACTTAAAACTTTAATCATGATTTGCAACCCTCTGAATTTTATTGCTTCTGCTGTCGGAAATCAATTTCAGTACTTAATGGCATCTTGTAACCTCTGTCAAGGAGAATGTTGGCTTGATTTTTTTTCTAGTTTTGCTCAAACCTTCACTGCTCAGCTACACCCTTACAAAATTATTTCTATGACATTCTCTGACAAAGTTATTTTCAATTCTCTGGCTTAAATAAAATGCTTTGGTGTATTCAAAATATTTCAGAAGTACTTTTCGCTGTTGATCGTTTTTGTTGAGCTGTAGCTTTCATGTCTGCTTCAAAAAGTTGTAGATTCTGACCCTAAAATATAGTGAAGTGTATGTTTAATCTTAGTCATGCTTACAGACTTGGGACTTCCCATATAATTAACATCCACCACAAGTGTTTGGAAGCTCAGACCATAAACTGACATTTAATATTTCTTTTGCTTACCAAGGTTGAAGAAGAGAATGGAGCACACTTACAAGTCCAAATTAAACTTTTAGATTAGTCTTTATTGATTCCTTTTGATCAGGAGAAGTATATTTGGGCTTGATTCTGTCTTTTGTTACTCAGTTATTTCAGTCATTTAAGTTATTGACCTTGTTGGGAGTTCCCCTTTAATGGCATAATTGCATGATGAAGTCTAGAGTACCTTTCTTAAGGAAAATTAAAACATTGTATTTTTTACAAAAAGACACAAAAGTTGGTAGCTCACAGGAATAAAACTAAAACAGAATATGAGAAATTGTGCTGTGTCTAATCTTCTCTCAAAATTTTCAACTTTTAATAGAATTGAACATGAAAAGGGCATATCCCTTGATCTTCTTTATAAATGACTAAACATTGGAAAAGTATCTGCTTTAGGCATTCTACTGTCTACTTTTCTGTACACTTATTAGTAGATTTTATATGCTTTGAAAAATAGACAATTGTTATTCTCCCACTTAACACAAAATTGAAATTGAATGGTGGTATTATAAGTGACACCCAGTGGGCCAGCAGTAGCTCTAATTTACAATTTCAGTGTTCTGACAGGGAAATACTGCCCTTTTTTTCTGTATACAGACTTCTTATTAGAAATATCATTACCTGTTTTGCAGAATGGAAGAAGAATAATGAGATTATCTTGTCAAAAGGAATAACAGAAGTGATTTCTTGAACTACATAGTTTAAACTTGGGTCTCATTCTCCAACAAACTGTTCCTGAAAAGTTGTTTCTTCATAGAATTAGGAAAACAGATTTGCTATGAAAGTTATAAAACACAAACTCCACAGAACTGGCATAACAATAAAAGCAAAGCACATAAATTTTGTCACTTTTTAAACAATCTTTATCTTATATACAAATCATAAATTTTGTCACTTTTCAAATCATCTTTATCTTATATAAAAGTATTGAGCTCCCTCCTACCATTTCTAATGTATTTCATGTGGGTTTTTTCCAAATAAAAAGAATAGCTCTCTGATTTATGTACTGATGCCTTTCAGCTAACTTTCTTTGCTGTGTTTCATTTAGAGAGCCTGCTGTCTACACGTGATAATGTTTATGTAGTGGATGACACAGTTCTGGAGCTATCAGAGGTGGAAGAAACGGCATCAGAAAGCAGCTGTTTTGCATCTGAGGACACCACAGAGGACTCAGGTGTTTTGAGTTCCCCATCTGACATTGTGTCTTTGGATTCACAAAATGACAGTATGAAGCTGAGAGACATCAAGCTGGTCAATGGCTACACAAACTCAGCTGAGGTGGATGCGATGTGCGGCACAGAGACAGGGCCTGCAAAGAACACCTCCTGCCATAGCGTGGGATCTGACAGTGCTCCACAGAGGTAAATGTTTACTTGCCACCAGCTCTTGGAAAATGTCTTGCATGTCATTCTTGCAGGGAATCATTCAAGAAAACCAACTATACTTTCTTCTGCTCTTTCATAAACCAGTACCATTGCCAAGTGACTCCTCCCAGTAGAAAGCTCACTGCCAAATCCCCTCCAGTGACATACTTGTAGCAACAGGCAAAGGTCACTTTTTTGTTTAAACTTGTAGTTACATTTCTTGCAAAAGACCACTGCCCTTCAGAGTTGATTTTTTCAAGAAGTCTGAAATAATTTTGTTACAACTTGATTTATATTGCACTTCTGATAGCATCTGGAGTGCTCAAAATGTTACTATATATTGATTCAAAAAATGACATGCAGGTCATATAATGGAAAATTCAAGCCACCAAAAGCTAGGTGGAAAAGGATTGTATGCAGTGAACTTTGGGAATTGGTTTGGGAGTGTGTACATACATCTACATATATATTCAAGTAATGCTAACCTCCACTGGCATTATACCTAGGGGTGGTTTTTTTCAGCATATTTCCTTTTTATTTTTCTTTTTTTCTTCGCATAAACAAACATTTTTCTGCAGTTTTTGCAGGAAAATACAAGAACGTGGAATTTAACTAGAAACTGCCTTCAAGCACAAATTACTCTCACCGTGTTTGTTTGCCAAAACTCACATAGTTGGTGGCATTGCTGCAAAGGGAACCCAAAATTTATAGGACTTTGCAAATACAAACTGCCTAAATAGGAAGCTGTGCCTCCAGCAAGGAGGGTGGCCTGGTAATTCTGACAGGGATCCACTCTGTGTGATGCTGCAGAGTCATGGGACAAGGGCCAGAAATTCCTCTGAATTCTCAGTTGACACGAAGCCTGTGCTTTCTGGTCTCTCTCCATTCAGCTACTAATGTGTAGCCCCTTCATAAGAGCGTGTATCATGACCTAGTTATTTCCTTCCACACATCTCTGAGTGAGAACTTTATCTTGGATCATGCAGTGGGTGATAACTTAGGGATAAATTAGGCCAAAGTCAGTATTGAAGCTATTGGAATGATCTTAGGGGTTTCTTTTATCCATCAGTATCAATGGGGACAAGGTCAAGGCTCACTTAGATAATTGCTCAAAATCACATTTTTCTTGTGATTTGCCATGTTTCAGTGTCATAGCTCCTGATGCAGTTTCTAATGGAAGGTTTCAATAGGCTAGTGTTGTAACTGCATGAATTAAAATTTCAGATGTGATCCAAAAAAGCAACCCATTAATTTCAGTAGACTTAGATTGGTCCTTGTGAGATAAATAGGCTATCCCAACTTTCCTCAAAATGCAGGATCTAAACTGGTTAGAAAAACACTCATGCATGTTCAGTGGGGGAGGAAGATGTTAGCATTTTGTTGAGCAAAGATGTCAAAGCAAAACCCTGTAATAACAATATTAATCACCTACAATATGGGGGAACTTTTTCTGGTTTTTTAATCAAGAGTGACCATACATCATTGTGACACAATCCCTCTTGAAAGTCAGTACTTTCTCCATCTTTCACTTCAGCCAGAGATATATATTCTTTACATTGCATATAGTTTACCTTTGCCACACAAACACACAAAACTTTTACTTGTTGGAAAGAGTACACATAGAAGAGACAGCAGGATGTTTCATAAGCTGTCCAGCAGGACTGCTGATTGGGAGTCTTGCTGAGCCAAAGGAGTGGAAGCTGGAAGGACAGTGTGGTGTACCCACCCAGTGCAGTCAGGGAGGTGGGAACTCCCCCTGCTCAGCTGCTGTGAGGCCAGTGCTGTATGCCCAGTCTTGGGCCCCCAGTTCAAGAGAGAGATTGGCAAACTGGAGAAGGTCCAGAGGAGAGCCACTGGAGAGGGCTGGGGCACTGGAGCACACGGGATATGAGGATGAGGGGAAGCAGCTAGGTTGTTCACTTTGGGAAAGGTATGTGGGCAAGGAGGGACCTGACTAGTCTTCTAAACAAAAGGAGGACTATGAGGCTTCTCAGGGATACACTGTGAAAGGACAGGAAGCAACTGTCACCAGCTGCTCTAAAGGAAATAAAAATTCAATATAAGGTGGAAATTTCTTAAATTGAGAACTGTTAAGCAGTGGAAGAGCTTGCCCAGAGAAGTCAAGGAATCTTCATGTCTGGAGATTCTCAGAATTCAGCCAGGAAAGCAGCCTGCTCTGGCTTTGAAATTAGCCCTGCTTGGAGCAGAAGGTTGGGTTAGGCTTCCAACTTATTTTTTCTGTGATTTTATCGTGCTAAATATTCTGTATTTATCGAACATGTCCATAAGCTAAAAAGAGTCGTTTGGGACTGAAATAGGAAATAGTTGTTTGGAGAATGCAGTTGTTTTTCATAAATGCTATTTATTTTTTAAGCTCTGGGATGGCAAAATTCCATCAAAACAGCTTTAGTGTATAGCAAAAATTTAGCATTTGTGTTGTATTTTAGTCTAATGTCAGCAACCACATAGATTGACATAGCAGTGATACTGATGGTAATATCTTTTAAAATGTTATGCTCTCAGTGTGACGGTAATATTTGAAGGTAAATCCAATTCCACTCCTAACCTATCTTTATAAACAAAACAGCTTTGAAAAATGTGCTCCTCTAAATCTTTTGGATATCGCGTTTCGAAGTTTTCAAAAACCACTTCCTATGTGTAGAAGGAAGGAAAAATCAGTTTTTAAACGTATTTGCATGAAATTCTTGTTAGAATCAGATATAAATCAATTCTGAGTACAATTTTGAGTACAACCAAATTCAGAGAACATCAGTTTCCACTTCGACTGTCAGAACAGCTGCCACCCTGCTAATAAAATGTGTTGGGAACTCTGAAATTGTACATAGTTCTTTGATGAATGGGCTACTTTGAAAACCAAACCAGCCTCTTAAATCCCCAGACAAGTCAAAATGAATTTCATGTGAATAATTGATACCAAGCTATACAGAATTTTTAATATATTTCATAAGCTACAAAACTTAAAGGAAAATTTTAAACAGAGTTTATTCTTTCCTTTCTATCTTCTTCTTGGTACACTAGTGATCCATGTACCAAGATCTAATTGAATTCTAAAAGGAAGATAAGGGTTGGGAATTGGATGAACATGTTGCTACTGTAAGGTAGCAATGGTTAGCAGCAATGAATCTTGAGTCCTCCTTGAATCTTGAGCACTACTGAAGCCAGAAATTTTATTTAGTGACTAATTTGGCCAAGGCTTGGGAGAAAAAGGTTAATAAGAGTAATGAAAACATTTAGCTTGTCATTTTAAATTGTAAAGCTGACTAAAACTTGGGCTTCTCACTCAGTGAAATAACAAGTTCCTAAGAATTTATAATGCTGTGTTACTAAGATTATTTTGTACTTTGTGGATTGTGAAAAGTATTCTTAAAGTGGAAGCAAGTTATATTTGGAGTGTGGTAGGGCTATAAAAAGGTCCAGGTAGTGTTTTGCACATACAAATGTGAAGAACTGCAGTAAAGAGCAGAATCAAGTCCAGATTTCTTACCTAGGTTTGGTCCATAGGCTTAGCCTGTGCTCCAGGAGATCAAGAATATTTTGTCACATTGCTTAATTTAGTTAATGGTATGTTTAGTTTTAAATTCATCTTTCTTCAAGTTTCTAGAATTGTTTTCTGGATGTCCTGGGTGGTCTCTATGTGACTGAAATATCTGATAGCATCAGTATATCACAGCAGGGTCTTTATTTGCTGAAGTCAAGGAAACTTGTGAGCATTTAAGGATATGGTCTTCGACATGTGATAGGTTTGTCAGCACATAACAAGCTAATAGTATGTATGTCTAGGTCAGAAATGGCACACACAGAAATGACAGCCACAGCTCAAATCTCATTCAGTTCCAAGAGAATAGAAACAGAAATTTCTAAAAGAAGGTACATGAATTCTAAAGTTTCCAGGCTTGGGTCTTTGCTCCATGGTTTTGTTTTCCAGTATATGAGAGCAACTTAACAAGTGCACTCTTTTTTGTTTGGTTTGATTTGGTTTTAGAATTCTTCTGCAAGCAATAGTAATCTAAATACACATATTAATTAACAATTAGAATATCAAAGCAAGTGTCAAAACACTCTACCCTCAGTTCTGCCTCTAACCTGTTAAACCATCTTGGTCTCCCTGCCCATGGTATCCCCCCTCTGCCACTGACTGTTTTTTACGATAAAATCCCTAACACAGCTATCGCATCTCATGATACATTTATACAGTGCCTGGTGGAACAGGATCCAGACCTCAGCTGGAGGTGCCAAGGGCTGAACCATATAAATAGTTGACTATATGCAGCATTTGGCTGTGAATGTTTTAATATTAACTGCTGAGTCTGAACATTGTACTACATAGTTCTCTTTATTCATATCCTTTCTTACAGTTGATGTCTTTGTGTTATGTATCTGTTCAACAAATTTTAATATATAGTGTTAAATGAGTAACAAGAAAACCACAGAGAAGCTGAAATGTTGCTTATGTAGCAGTAAGTACATCTCATGATCTCACAGTGTTGCAACCCTGTCCTCCCATACCCCCTCTTTTCCCATCCCTTGTGTGGTGTCATCACGCAAGCTCCTAGGGGTAGGGATCAGACAGTTTTATACACCTATAAAACATCATGCACACCTACTGTCTGGAGCTTTATAAATAATTACACATCAAAAATTATGTTAAAATAATATTATTAAGGATGCTAGGTCACGCGCTCAAAGGTAACTTTAATATTAAGGCTCTCTGTGTAACCTTAGATTCCCCCCTTTAGCCCTAATTTCCCCCTATTGTACAACATGATAACATCTCTAGTTAAAGTGATTGTACTCAATTTTGTTTCATTGTTTCTAAGTTTCAAACTTCAATTAGTAAAACAGGTATACCACTGTTCACTCAGTTAAAATGCTCATCCAGAAACAGGACTATTTAATTTCCTTTTGCTCTTTTTATCTTACTTGTCACGCTTGTATCCACATGCCATGCAGACCTTTACTCATTTCTGTGCACAGTGCCCAAGTGAGATCAAGAGGTGTCATTATCCTGTTTCAGAGAAGGAGAGCTGATGGGCAGAGTCAGGACAGAGTAGTGAACAGTTGCACTGTGCAGTACCACCTTTTTCAGAGGACTGAACATTAAATAGTATTTCATATATCAGAATGCAGCACTACTTTTCCTCAAACTCTGTTCTTAGAATATAATTAATATATAATATTGGCTGAAATAAAATAATAGTATAATTATAGCCATGGTATAAACTGTCACTTGGACTGGCACCTGGCAAAGATGTGTAGTTTTTGAAATTGATAAGTAATTGAAATCAGGACTTTAAAAGGGTGTAAAGACTGACTGATCCCACTGGCCTCTCTCAGAGTCAGATAAACACAAGACCTTAAAATACACAACCTTTTTGTTTTAACTTTTGAAAATACTTTAAATGTATTCAAATATTTTAAAAAATATTTTTAAAAAAAATTTAAAAAATAGAAGTATTTTAAAATGTAAAGGGAACTTTGTAGTTATACAGTTAAATAAATGCAGACTTGTGTGGGACCTTCCAAAGATCTGAAAGGGATTTTCCCCTCCCTTGAGTGTCTGTTTCAGTTAGCCATGAGAGAGGAATATTTTTTCACGTACACCTAGTGGAGGACATAGAGTGGGGGTGAGGGAACCCTCCAGAGATCAGTTCATTCTGTGTGTCTGGACAGAGATTATCCCATTTCCTTCCTTTCTCTTCGAAGAATTTGTTACCTTTGGCTCTGATAGGGGTTGCTGAAGCTACTGGGAAGAGTCCTCTTAGTTACCAACCTGAGAAGTACTTGCTCTTTGCTACTAAACTGTTAGGGTTTTGATGAGTTAGTTTAAAACAAAAGCTTGAAACAATAGGAGTGGGTGAACTTGTTCTGCTTAATTTTCAATGCATTCAAATTTAAATGTTGCAGGGTTTTATATCCCACTTAACAGGGTCAGGAGGGAAGGAGAAGTCAGTAGCTGGAGAGAATTCAGCTGCCAAGCTGGCCAGAGGAAATAAAAATAGTGAGTGACAGAAGGCAGGCAGGAAGGAAATAGAAAAACTGCAATGAAAAATAGCGGTGTATATATATATATTATATATATACCTCTGTGCACAAACACATTCTATATAATTACTTGTCACTTGTAACTATCTCTGAGAAACAGGAGAAAGTTTTATTCTTTTATTTATAGGATAGATCTTATTTTAACTGGGTAAGAACATGTTTTACCTTTTTGAAAAATTTTAAGAGGTAGGAAGGTAGAGAAAGAGTTAAAGTGGAAGGGAGAACTTCAGGGATGAAAAATTATTTAATTATGACCCAGATGTCTGACAGATTTGCAAGCCTCTGCTTCTTACATAGTTTTCCTTCCTTATCTCTGTCTTTCCCTTTCCCCTTGTTCCAGAAAACTCTTTAAATTTGGAAACTCTTGTGCACTCTTTGCTGGCAGATCTTCATGGATGGAAGATATTAAGGATATTATGGTTAAGTAATAGATACTCACAGTCGTTACAGAGCAAGAATACAGATTATCCTTTCTGCTAAACCCATCCACTGGAAAAATTCTGTATGCTTTGGAGCTGTACAGTATTTTAAATATTAGAGCGCAGCTTGAGTTGTTAACGGTGTAGTTCTGACTTCTGAAGAGAAAGACCCTGGTCCTTGCTCTAATTTTTTTGTGGAAACCACGAGGAGTTATTTAACTGTGCCATCTTTTAACTTGCAGTGTTACATTGCACAGGTGATGTGGCTGTATTAAGATTTAAATCATGCTAGTCCACTTGCCTGACTATTTCTGGCAATGCTGTTTGCCTGCAGGCTTTCCTGTTGCGAAACTGTTGCCAGAGACCCGTTCGGGGAGGGGGGAGCAGGGGCGTACTTTCATGTATAGATGTATAGCAACTATGAGCTGCTGCTTATGTAGCAAGCCCCTGGAACTGACATATGTCGTGGCACTCGGGAAGCTTAAATCACCCTTGTATGTAACAGGCTTAGAGATTTCTAGCATTAAAACACAAAATGATACTGTGCAAAAGCATATTCATTTGCTTTCTGGTTAGATTCTTGTCTAGTAACCGTGGAGGAGAACTGTAAAAACCATAAACCCAACTGCTGTTGAAAAATTACTTCATTTTCCTCCTTACGTATATTTGCAAGTTCATATTGTTAATTGGGTGGTAGTATATCTGTGGATACTACTGTGTATTACAGAATTGAAAATTAGTTTAATTCAATCTTTAATGATTTTTATTCAGCACAGGTACAAATGCACTGTAAACACACTTGTGTGTTTGATGTAGCCAACAGAACTAGGAACAGAACACAAATCAAAAAACTTAGAATGGAAATTATACCTGTACCTTGCTCTCAAAAACATGTGCAGCTTTTTTTTATTGCTCATCTGAAAACGTAAAAAGCAAGATTATCTGGCATTCAACAGAATATGACCATGTACTTTTCCCCTTTCCTAGATGCCTACCACTCTATGAAATCTTGCATCAAAAACAAGTGATGACTTTGCTATCTAACCAGTCTTAAGTTTGTTGTTCAGTCTGCAACTTTGGAATTTTAACAGACTTTGGTTAAAAATTTATGCTCAGGTTCACAGGAGGTAGTAGAAGTGGACAATATCATTGGTCAGGTCATAGCTTAGGTGACCAGAGTTCAGCACTTACACTAGCTCTTCTCCTGCTGCTGTTATTCCTTGAAAAGAAATGGAAAAAAAATCATATAGCCTAAGAAATGCAAAGAATGGAAAAACAGTCCCTAAGATTGTGTAAACTATGATTAATCTGAACACAGCTAAATCCATTTTTGAAGAATATTTTGCTACATCACTTACAAAGATATAAACACTCTAAGTTTACTTCATGCCATCTTTCTGGCCTGATTGAATAGTTTTCAAACAGCTTTAGCCATACTTCCTACCACTTAAAATCATTCAGCATCAGTTTCATCTTTAATACCCACCTTTAATACCCACCTTCTATAGACAAGATAGAAACATTTCTCTTTCCAGCATTTGTGTAAGAGGTGTACATCATGAGTTCACTTTAAAGAGGACAACTTTGGGAACATACAGATGGATTAATGTAATTCCCCAGTAACAGACTGAGAGAACTGTCAGAGCTGGGAGGGAAGCCTGGATGCTCCGAAGTCCAGTCTGGAATAACCATGTTAGGTTTTCCATGTCAGTCAGTCCCTCTTAGCTGCCCAAGACACATGTGAGAAGCTGAATGCTCTCGATGTCCACTGAACTGTCTCATAGCTGTTACTATGTTCCTACTGCACGGCGTGCCTGTCTGTATTTTACTTCTTTTGGCATAGGTCTGTCTTCCTTCCCTGGCTAGTAACAGATTCACAGGAGCCATATTCTCAAGTCTTTCAATGTAGCAAATTCTGTGCAAAGAGTGAGATTTCAAATCACATTGACTTAACCTGAGACATTCCTACTGCTGTTTCTTGTTACCTGTTGGCACTCATGTCGGACGTGGGTTTCCCTGTCTTCCAGCCCCAGACAGACATCTTGAATATCCTACAGCATTTAAATTGGCATGAAGTGTCTGTTTTTAGATACTTGAATGTCTTCCTCAGTTCCTTCCCTGCAGTTTGCATAGGTCTGTGTTGTATTTAAACAGTTATGGTGGGAGATGTGGTCTGTACCTCTGGTACCATGCGTGAGGCTCTCCAGAACTCCCAAGAAGTGCTCAGAGAGACTTGGGTCAGTTTTGTTATTTATAGATCCATATGTAAAGCTACCCCTAACTACAACAAAATGGCAGCTTCTCTCATTGCAAATCCCTTGTCTTACCACTGGTTTGGGGTTTTTTAATGCAGCATTTCCAGCTAGTTTTATGGGAGTTTTTTCTCTCTTTTTTAGAATGTAAACTTTCTCATAAATGTCTGTCTCCCACAGCACTAATTTGGTAAAATGCCGCTCTAAGTTTCATTTTGTCTCCAACTGTGCAAATGACTGTTGAGGAGCAATTAGGCGTTGTAGCTTGAGCTCAGTGGAACATTAAATGCCATAGTTTAGTAGTCACTATGCTCCATTCTGTGCTCTTGCACAAATCTCTACTAATCTACATAAGTAATACATGCACAGGCCTTCAAGGAACCGAGCACATTTGCCATTTCAAGTTTGGGCTACTTACTCACCACTGCTGTCTTTTTAGCACCTCATGTTTTACCAAAAAGGCAGAGTCAAGGTTATCAAGTTCTTCCTTAAGTCCAAAAAAAAAAAAAAGGCATGTATGGGAAAATACCACTGGGTAATGTTTATCCAGAATGTAAAACATGGTATCAGAATAAGTCGTATTTTTCTTGGATTCTGGCCAAAACAGAGCTGTCAACAAAAGAAAAGTGGATAGGGTTAGAAGGGAGGAAGGCTATGGAAAAAAAAATTACAGGGCCTTTTGTTTTCCTTTTCCTGTGAGAAAGAGTGTTTTTAGGCATATTTGTAGGTCATTTGATCTACTGGAAACTACCAGACCTTCACCTCACAAAACACATATCCCATGTTAAAATCCCAATGGTAAGAGTTTTAAGAAAAACCCGTGTGGCTTGCTTTGTAGGTGAGTTTGAAGGTACATTGAGGAAGTGCAATTCTGAAGCTCCCTCTGTAACAGCAAATAAGAATCCTTTCACTTTCACTGTATTGTTCTCTTTCCTTCAGAAAAATTCTGTGAATTGGATATTATTTTCTCAGTTGTCCTGACATGGAAATGGAAGCAGAGATTGAGAGGCAAATTATGTGTGGTCATTGTGTAAGAGCATAGGATAATAAAAGAGACCTCTGCTGACTGTTATGCCCAGTAAAGAGAGGATAATTCTGCTATAAGGAATCCCTGAAAGATTCCCACTGATAGATGTGAGAAAAGAAATGGTCAGTGCAATGGGCCTACAGTCTGTGTTTGGAGTGCAGGAATGCTTTTTCCCATCTGAAATATGTTTTTCTAGATAAATTGCCCATAAAATTCTCAACCCAATAGTTCTTCCTATTTCCTGTAAAAAGCCTAGCACAGACAACCTTAGTAATACAAATTTTGGCTGTATTGTAGAACAGTCAGGCAACGGACAGAAAAATATGATCAGGTACCAAAAAAGTGGTGAGCTGGAATGGCTTTTTAGGAAATAGGTCTTGTGACATCCAAGGTTTTGGAAGCAACTTCTCCCCAGTAACTTAGAGAAAGTCTTAGTGTGTGTCTCTTATTTGCCTCCAGCTGTATGCAACTATTCCCCCAGACAAGCTTGGTAAAGAAGAAAGTGGTATTTGCCTTCCATGCTGGATAGACCTGTTGCTTAGCTGGTGCACAGTTTGAGCAGTTCTCCTGTTGAAAATGATCTCTCTGAGTATGCAAATAAATTGCTTTCAAATGCACTTGTAGGAGAGTTTAATAATTTGATAAAACTTTCCACTGCAAAAACAATATGAAATTCCTTCTGTTCATTCTTTCTGCCATCTTCAAGTTGGAAGTTCTGTTTGCCAGTTTTCTCTTCCAATCTGAGTGCTACAGTAAGTTTAAATCTTCTTATCAGATTGCTCAGATGAGCAGTCTTGTGGATTTGCGCATGCATGCGCGCGTGCGTGTGTGTCTGTGTGCGTGTGTGCGTGCATGTGTGTCTGTGTCTGTGTCTGTCTGTCTCTGTGTCTGTGTGCGCGCCTCAGCATACAGAAGGACCGTGGTCTTACAGTGCCAGTTCCCTCCCTTGGAGACTTCAGCTGATTTGTGCCACCATTCTCATAATCCATCACAGGGAAAACTCGGTTTATCATGAATCTTGCAGTGTGGGTGTTGAGCCTGAGCATCATTAGTTCACACTGCCTTGTGGGATTGTTCAGAATCTGTCAAAGCTCAGGTCAATGAAGAAGTTTGAAGAAATTGTATCCCAGTTGCAGAGCACTGTGTCTCTTCCTCCGTATTTAAGCAACCAATAGAGAATTCTGTCTTAGATTCCAATTTATGAAGCCACTTGGGCACACATGAAGCCCTGCTGTCTTGAATTAATCCCACCTGTACGTCCAGGTACACAGGAATGTGTGTATGACAGTTTTGGAAGGTTTTCTTGAAGGTGTATTTTTTTTTCTGTTGATCCCACATACATGAACTCAGTTTTGTAAGTGCAATACAGTTTAGATACAAATAGAAAGATTGGGCTCCAAGACTACTATAAAAGACAAAAAGGAGAGGTGAATGCTAAATAAATAAACAATGAAGTAAAATAAAATAAAATACCTGGGGCTTCAATTTGTGCTTTCAGTTGCTTCTGGTACGAGCAAGGGAAAAATCAAACAATCAAATAGCAAAAAAAGGAAGCTGCATTGCTGGACATAATTTAAATCATTATTAGGAAACATCCCTGAATTTTTATTCAGATTACTATCTTCAATGGCAGCAGAAAAAGTGGCACTTTTGGGCATTTCCATTTGGTGAACTACAAAAAAAAAAGTGTGCTCTGTTACTGTGTCTGTGCTATTAAGAAGTGTTTAATCTTGAAAAGGGCAAATCTACTTCGTCTTGCCAGAATTAGTTTAAGTGTGGCTAGAATAGAAATACTTTTTCAATAGGCTAATCACAAGGGCAAAACTTAGATACAGTGTCACAGGCGGTGACATTTTAAAATCAGGTGAGAAAACTGGAAAAAAATAATTGACCAATGTGAAATCCTAGTTTCAATGAGTTAGATAAGAACATTCTGCTGGTCATGATTTTATTTTCTGGTTTCTAAGTTTTTTCATATTCTCCAACAGATTGCCATACCTTTTTGTAATTATTTTATTATTTTTTGTTAAGATTTTTTGTTACTTTCATTTTATTTTTCTTTTCTTCTTTTAATAAGCTAAGACAACACTTGGCACTTGTTTTGATTTCAGACTTGTTTTAGATCATTGTAGAGCTTCATCAGATTTCTGGCAAAATCAGGCCCCTTTTTATGTTTCATTAGAAACTACTCTCAAGGTATCAGTTTCTCTTTTCCACTTCCCTCCCACCCCTCAGGATGCAGAGTGATTTTCCAACAGTACTTCAGCTGTATTTATTTTTCATTACCAGACAATTTAAAGTGCAGGTGTATTGGTACAGTGGGTGCACAGGATAGCCAGTGGTCTACCTTCAAATTGTATGCATATGCAAAACCTTTGTCTTGGCATATGTGGTATTTCTGCAGTCCAACTGAAGTGAGTACTTCACGTGAAGCCAGACCATTTCTTTTTGACAGACTTTACTTATCCAAATTTTTGATTTCCTGCACACTGAGTATGCTCAGGCAACACCAAGATCCTTCCTATATGTCGATGTGTTAGTATGGTGCTGTGTGTCTCTCAGGCTCCATATTTTTCATACTTTGGGACATGAGTTTCAGAATGCCAGTGGAACCAAAGGGGCTGAAATGATAGTGTTTTAGAGGAACAGTGCAAAGCAAAAAATAAGGGGGAAGACCCATTCTTCTCTTCTTTCTCTAACAGGCAAGATGAAACAATGGCTTTGGCTAAGCATGAGAATGAAGATACATTCATAGCAACACAACTCCAGCAAACTTTGGGTGACCTGGATGAAGATTTAGAAGGTAAAAAAGTGTGTTACCTCTGAAGTACAAAAGAGAAAGAAACAGCTGGGAGATGCAGAATCATCAGCTGTACTCTAAGGCATCCTGTGCGTTTCTCACTAGGATCACTGGGAACAACTTGTGGGTCTGTGGCAGAATGTTTTCCACCCAAAGTGGTTGCTCTCACTTCAGGAGCAGCCACCCTTTATTGGCTTGCACTGAATATTTTTCTACCTGCAGATCAGATCATCATTGTATTTCAGTGTCTGCTGCCAAAAAAAGATGAACAGCAATTAATGGATACATTTTATAGACCAAATTTGGTATGATTTCATTGACTTCAGTGAAGCTAAATCAGTTGTGAATTTAAGTCTGTGTTTAATGAACAGTTCTTCTATTTTGTATTTTATCATAATGAAGTGGAAAAGGATGGGACATTTTTGTGCCAAGTGCCTGCTCTGTGTTAACAAGCATATGTAAAAGTTAAAAATGGAAAAACATGAAACAGTGGGAAGAGAGAAAATGTCATTTTTGTGCTCCTCTTTTTCCTACTGTGAATTAGAAATAGTTCTCTATTATTGGTTTGTCAAAAATTGTCACTGAATACTTTTTTTAAAACTTCCCATCTTTATTTTAGTATTTCTGCAGCGGAGTTGATTCAGATTTGATTTCTTGTAAATTCTGTAACACAGCAATTCCTTAGCTTCTGTGTTGTAACCTTTGATTTATACCAGCAAATCTGAAAGGATATTTAAGCTTCTTGCACAATGAGGCTTGTGGAGTCACTGGAAATAAAGGGTGAGAAGAATGAAGAAAAAAATAAAAGTACTGTTTCTTTGTTTGCTTGCTCAAGGAAATCCTTCAGCTGGGCTGTTGTTGCTAACCAGGTCTGGGAAACATAATTTGGAGTTGCTTGCTGTTTCTGAGAAATGTTTCTCCTTTGGAGTCATGCAGTGAAATGTTTATCACTCAGATAAGTTAGTCAAAGATAAGGTATGAACAATAGATGAAATTCTGCTTTCAGCTGTATTTGTGTTTCCCACTGGTTGAAGCAAGAAGACTTCAGGAATATTTGTCTGATTTTAATCAGCAACCAGACAATATGAAGGACCCATACCTCTCCTTTTTTCATAGTACAAGCATAAAAATATTCCTGTTACTTTTAGTGTAACGAAAATATATGGTCTATTTAAGCTTGTTAGCAGTTTGTGTAATTTAAAGGCATATTGCCTAAATTCTGCCAATATGTAACACTGTATATGTATTTTGCAGCAGTGGATGATATAAGTAACTCTGACTCTGACTACACTAATGAAGCGCTGAACCCACATAGAAGAAAAATTGAGGCTGCCCAAGATATTTCCATTTCTGTTCCAGTAACAGTCATAGATGATGCTCCAGAAGTTAGCACCTCTAACTCAGAAGAAAATCAAGAAATGGAGATGAAGGTTCCGCAAAATAGCTCAATCAACTCTATTAATACAGGATACTTCACAAATAAAAACAACAATGCAGGTTCCTTTGATAAGGGACACACAGGTGGTGGAGCTGTATGCATATCCAAGGACCTAATACGTCAGCAACCATCTGAAAATGAATTCAGTCACTTGCCTGTGGAACAGCGGAGAGATATGTTTGAATCTCTCGCATCCTCATTTGAAAAAAGAACTGAAAAGAACTTAAGACTGGAACTCTCTCCCAAACATGGTGTGAAGTCTGAGGAATGTAAATCTAAGCTGAGTCCATCTCACTGCAAGACCACAGCTGAAATCAATACAGCAAAAGAGAAGATAAATCCATTTAATGAATATAGTAGCAGGGAAAGATCTCTGAAAAAAAGTAAATCAGAATTAGAAATCAAATGGCCACCAGCAAAAAAAGTGGAAGTAGAAGAAGTCCCATCAACACCCACATGGTGTCATCGTGCCCAGAATTCAGGATCAAACTATGAACCAAAAATGGGTTTGACAACCTTTAAAGTTGTCCCTCCCAAACCTGAAGTAAGACATTTTGATAGAGGAGTTTCACTCTCCACTGGTGCCATTAAGATAGATGAACTAGGCAACCTTATAGGCCCAAACACTGGTGTTACTAAACACATACCAGATTCTTCTTCTGATGAAAGTGAGGAAATTCATATTGGGAGAGTGAAGGCATTCTGGAGGTCAAGTTCTATGGAAAAGCAAAGTGATGACTCTGCTGAGCATTTTCCTAAAAAGTCAGCAGTCCCCTCAAGCTCTAAGCCCTTTACTGCAAAACATGAACACAAACCTGTCTGTCTTGCAGTTCCAAAACCTGTAGCACCACAAACTGTTACTACCCAGGTAGCTGAAAGACAGTCTGAGAATGAAAGGACCAGACTGCCTCTTCCAGTTACACAGTCTCAGGTAACACTATTAGCAGCCCCAACCGTTAATAAGGACAAGCTGGAACTTCCATTTACAAAGCCACATAGGAGAACTTCCAGTCAGTATGTAGCCTCTGCCATTGCAAGACACATCAGTGCAACTACCTTCAAGTCTGACACTGTGGAATATCATGAGAAAGATGAAAACAAGCAAGGGGCAGGAGAAGTTAAGACTGAAGCAGAAGTTTCACCAAAAAGATGTATTATTGTGGCCAAATATAGCCCTGTGGAAGCAGAATCAGCAGAAATAAGAGAAACACTTTCAAGTATTTTTACTAGCAGTCAAAAAGCATCCCACAGATTTACACCTGGTGATAATTCTAGCATGGAAAACAAAATAGTTAATATCAGGGCACCAAATCAAGCAACTCCTCTGAGTTTCTATAAAAAGAATGGCAGTGTCCCACTTCCTAAATCCTCTTCAAAGGATAACAACAGTGCAGAAGAGGATCACGGTTTAAACAGCAAACAAAGTATAGCAGAAAAAAAGGCACGTCTCATGTTTGACCAGAAATGCGAGACTTTGACATATACTAATTCGGGTTCATCTCCCAAATCTCCTGATCTCCAAGGAGTCCCATCCTCTTTTGGCTCATCTTTGCGAGTCACTAAGTGGCCTCCTGCTAATAGTGTTAGTTCATTTAAAGCTTCACCTGAGCTAAATGGTGCACCAGCAAATGCAGAGTTAGAACAGGAGGAGAAACCTGATGATTCAGATATTAATGCTGTCAGTGAAGGGGATGTTAATGTGCAGACCAATATCTTTGGACCAAAGAAGAAGTTCAAACCTGTTGTCCAGAAACCAGTTCCAAAAGATACATCACTGCACAGTGCCCTAATGGAAGCCATTCAAACAGGAGGGGGAAAGGAAAAACTCAGAAAGGTAAAGTGGAAACATTTTTTAAGCCTGTTGAAACTGCAGAGCCCTGTATTCACCCTGTCAGACACCAGAGGTTTTATAACTAGTACAGTTGCTGGTGAGCTGCAGAACACAAAGCATTTGAAAAATTTATAATGGCAAAATACAGACCAAGCCACTGCTTATTCTGCATATCCCGCATATTATGCAACACCCTGGCACTAGCAGGTGCATAGACACAGCTTAAGGGAGAGGTAATTGAAGTTATCTAAGAGCTGAACCCTCATTTCAGTATGTTATGTAAAAACAGTAACACACAGCATGCAGAAAGCTTGTAAATACCTACAATGATAAAACCCTGCACTTTGCGTTACTAGGGCATAATTGCTTGCCACTGACTTCATGCTCAGGGAATATGAAACAGCACCTCTAAGTACAGCATTATGATCTACACACATCCCCACTGTTCAGTGTGAGTAAGAGTTTTAAAAGCAGGCCCAAAAAAAGACAGACTGATTAGTCTTCATAGTTTGCATTCTGGTACAAGTGCCAAAAACTGTTTCCAAGCTATCTCTAAGTAAATATCTAATAACAATGTGAGGTTTATTTCTTTCATATTCTAGGTTTCAACCAGTGCACTGAATGGCAATCACAGGAAACCCTCATACACTGAGCCAGAGAACACACGCTTAGCCCTGCTATCAGCAATTAGAGGCCACAGTGGCACCTCAAAGCTGAAAAAGGTAAGAAATCAAGACAGTAAGTGATCTTTAAAGTGCAGTCTGTTCCTACTGGTTGTTTGGAATAAACCCTGATATGCCACAAACTAAATGTTGTGCTGCAAAGGGAGAAGAATGAAGGGGAAACTATATGACAGAAGACACGATCTGACTTAGGTAGAGCGTAGCAGGTACAATTCTTCCTCTGACAGAAAACTTAAACTCTTTCAAATGTGCTTTTAGCTTAGAAAGAAAGACATATAAATCAAAACCAATTACAGAGACTGCACATAGAAGACAAGAAATGTTCCTAATTTTCACATTTAGGTAGTGTTTTTTATAGAATGGCTTGGGTTGGAAAAGACCTTAAGTATTACCTAGTTCCAACCACCCTACCATGGGCAGGGACACCTCCCACTAGGCCAGGTTGTTCGGTGCCGCATTCAACCTGCCCTTGAACACTGCTAGGGATGGGACAACAACTTCTGTGGCATCCACAACTTCTCTGGCCAGAATACGCAGTTAGATTAATGTATTTGCATTGTCTACCATATACATCCATGTACTAGGGCTTCTTTAGGCTGTTTATGTGCTGCTAACATGATGCATGCAAGTTATATGCAACATTCCATCAACGTTCACCACAGCAGGATGATTTCTCCTCTCTGATTTACCTAAACATTAAAGCATCTCTTATTCCTAATAGCCAAAACCTGTATTGTTCTAGCCTTAGTTTTCACTCAGTTGACTAATGCAGCCAAAGATGTATACTTGGCAAGTATGTTCCCATTTCCCTGGTGCAATGACTCAGTTCGTTAGCGCACATCGAGATAGCTGACATTAGATAGAAAAAGTCTCTTCCTGTGTTAGGGAATTACTTCATCCCTCAAATATCTTACTACCCTTGCTGCAGGTAGGGTACAGCTTCCTCTGAGCTTGAGAGCCAGCAGCAATCTTCACACATACTCAATTGCATTCTGCATTCATTGGGAATAAATGTAATTTTGTGAAGAAGAGGCTCTGACAATTATGTGATAGTGTGTCATCACAGAGACCTTTTGGAATATTTTTGTCTAGCAGAGAAGCTTTTGCCATCATCTTAGAGGAAGTTGCCTAGAAACCGTACGCTTCCTTTTCACACCATGTCACCTGTGCTAGTTAAATGACCATGTTTGTATGCGTATGGGGCATGATACAAATGTGCTATGATGAAAGGGCTGTCCCTTTCATGTTGTCTCAAATGTTCATCTTTTATGTAATATGACTTTATGATCATATATATTGTGTTTATACAGTGAAGGAATAGAATACAGGTAGGTGCTCTCTGTGAATTATTTGATGGGAGATGAATCCTTTAATTTTTCACCACAGCAGTTTTGTGCCTCAGTTTCTCTGAGAGCAGGAATTACAATGGATCTGCTTGGAAACCTCCTATTTGGCCCAAGATACTGAATTTCCTAATAATTGCCATACCATTGTAATTCTAACACTTCATCATGGTTATTACTAGTAACGGTGTTAATGGCAAAAGTATCTCTTGAGAAAGTTGATGCACAAGCTACATTAGTCTGAAAGATTGCTTTCTTTGCATGCATTTGAAGTAGGATGAGTTTTCAAGCTGGTAACTCATGCAGAAATTTTAGTTTCATAAATTCCACAGAAACAAACCTGGAAGAATAATCAGTTGATGTAGTTCTCAGTGCTTTCACATGGTTCTCTCTGGTCCTATTTTTTTTTCTTTTTTTTTTCTTTTTTTTTAATGGCTGGAAACTTTGGGTTAAAAGGCATTTTTTTCAATGAAGCTATGTGTGAGAGCTCAGGTCTAGAAGAGTCTCCCTGTCATCTGAAATTATGTCTCTGCAGTCCAAACTGCAAAAAAGAAATTCCTGGGTGGCTACTGTAGCCTTAATATATCTCCCTGATTCCCAAACCCTTGTAGTTGTTTCCAAATTAATACCAAGTCCAAGTTTCTCTCTTACCTTACATGCCAAGGAAAGTTACAGGATGCTGGATCTCACAGTAAATAATGATTGAGTTTCTGAGACAGACTGAAAGCCAAATCCTCAGTGCTGGTAATCATCCCAGCTGAGTGATGTGACTGAGTAGTAACAGATGTTCGACACCATAAGCAAACAAAAGTTTTGTCTGTTTTATATCATTCAAGCAAAGTGAAATAGGCGTACTGAAAGAGCATCAAATATCAAATAATTACAGTTTAGCTGTGCCTGGTATTAATCACCTTCTTTCAACTGCATCATGAGCAGATCTCCTCATTGGCCTCCGAAGAGTTGCAGCATTTTAGGGATGCAGAACTGTCCTTGAAGAAGGCAGAAGACCTTCAGGAAGAGCAGCTTTATATCCCACCTGCCCCTGCTCAGCCACCACCACCACCTCCCACTCAGCTGTCAGCAGTAGCTCCTAAGTCTTCTGCCACAGTTACAGGTAATCCATTGGATGCCAGGGAAGCCCTAATGGAGGCCATTCGCTCTGGCGCTGGAGCAGCAAAGTTAAAAAAGGTAAATACACTTTTATATTTTACAATGAAACAACCTATGCTTGCTGTGTTTTCAGAGCCATTTTTAAGTTGTTTCTTTCTTCCATCAGAAGGTACATGTGCTGTCTCCTCTAACGGAATCAAAGATTAGGAATGTATTTGAAACCTTTGGACAACTGATGAAACACATACGTACATATATGCAACAATTCGAATAGTCAATACTTTTTATTAAAAGAGACCATCAAGAGCACGTGTATAATTTCCGAAAGCATTTTCATGACCTTTTCATTCTTGTGTATCTGAGATAATGCTATGTGTCCTTTAGACAGGTTATTTAAGAAATGTCAGATATGAGACCCCAAAGCAAATTTATGAATAAGTGCTCTGTCCGAATTTCAGTAGTGTGTCGTAAACCTTGGTTCCCAACACTTACACCTTGGTCACGTGCTGAGATCTGTCAGTGAAACTGTGAGGTCAATTTAAAGTTCTGCCTGAACTTAATTAACTGAATGATGTGTGTTTCACTTCTGTGTTCAGCTGTGAATCAGTCAACTCCCAGATTGCTAAATCCTCAGTTGCCTGTGTGTGATTTTTGGATAAATTCACTTACCTCTTTGATCAAAATTTTTTCTTCCTAATCTCAAGTTACACTGCATTTCTTGATAAAGAGGAGCAGATTAATTTGCCTTAGTGGAAGCATCCCAATATTACACTGCATTGTCCAAGAACACACTTTGATTCCAGGATTTTAGGGAGTGTACAAGAGCAGATGTAGTTTTTCCAACACATGATTTAGCTGAATCCAGCCATAAATGTGTAAACAGGTTTAACCTTGCATATTTGTTCTCTTTTAAATAATTTAAAAATATGCTCAGATTTTAACATTCAAGAGTGGCCAAAAAAAATCTAATTTCTGATAAACCAGAAATTCCACAGAATAATACAAATGGCACAAACAAATCAGTGTTTCAGGAAAATTTAAATCAGCATGCTCTGATTTCATCAGAAGTCTGGATGTGCAGCTATTTTCCATGTGAAAAATTACATCTATGTTATGCATACAATTATGAGAAGCACCTGAGTTCACTTGGTTTGTTCAGTTTGGAGAAGGCTGAGAGGCAACCTCATCACAGTCAATGTCTTCCTCAAGGGAGATGGCTGAGGGGCAGGCACTGATCTCTCTGTGGTGACCAATGATAGGACATGAGGAAATGCAGCTGCATCAGGGGAAGTTCAGACGACAGTAGGAAAAGGTTCTTCACGAAGAGAGGGGTTGGTCACTGGACCAGGCTCCCCAGAGAAGTGGTTACAGCACCAAATCTGTCAGATCTCAAGGAGCATCTGGATGATACCCTTAGTCATATGGTTTAGCTTTAGACAGTCCCATGAGGAGCAGTGAGTTGGATTCTATGATCTTTATGGTTCTCTTCCAATTTGAGATACTCTATCATTCTAAGACTACAAATTTTGAAGAAATGAGGCCTTTGTTACCCCAACTGTCATAAAAACCCTCAGATTTGGAGATTCAAGGATACTTCATGCAGTTGTTTTCTAGATCCTTCCAACTGTCTTGTTCTTCCAACCGTATTGCTCTTCCAGAAGTCTCTGAGGGGACCCATGGCTCTGCTTATGAAAACAAGTCTTTATCATATCTTTGTGGATTTCAAAACACTTGTATAACCAGAGCAGGCCATGAATGTGCACCAGATACATATTCTGCTAAATACTGTGCCTGTCTTGTTTCATTTCCAAGACAGAGTAATTTTTACTAGTTTTGACATTGAAACAGCAGAAGAGTACGTGTTATTATGTAGGTCTTTTATGAAAATAGAAGAGAGCAGTGTTTTGTCCAAGACAGAGTGTGATTCTTACTGCTGTGCTGTCCTTTCAGATATTGGATATGCAAACTAGTCTTGTATATGCCAGTCATCATGACAGTTTGACATCTGAGATCTCATGTCCTTGATAACTGATAAAAGTAAAGATATTGTCAGATTTTTCAAAGACTTTCAATCCAGTGTGTACTAATATCTCTTCTAGTTTCCTGCATTAAATTGAGAGCCAAATTCTGATCCTTCCTTGCAGTCGGACAACTTGTGACAGCAAAACTTGAATCCATAGAGGAGAGAGAATACATGATAGCTGCATATTAAAGTTTTCTTCCTTTACCTGTGTCTGAGGAACACTGAGCTTTCTGTAGGCAGTGGCTGACAGGTGATTTTGTGCCAGGGCTGAAGGCTTCGTTTTGCATCCTCTATCGAAGTTCTATGATGTTGTGATATGGAGATACAAGCACAGAGTTATTTTTGGCTTTCTGGAAGATTTTGGTTGCAACAACTAGATAGCAGAGTTCAGTTCACTAATGGCATCTGTTTCTCTTCCATTGTTTTCTCAAAGTTTTCTGGGACAAGAGCTTCTGATGGCAAAGTCATTTATTAGTTAATATTGTGGAGAACTGGGAAGAATCTATGTTCCTTAGTTATGTGTGACTCGGTGCTTATTTATGAGGGGTTATTTGCAGTGGAAGTAGATCAAACAGGGCTGTCAGGGGAACCAAATGAAAAAAGCAATGAATTGCCTAGATAAGGAGCATCCCAACAAACATTTGAGCTCTAGTAATATCTGTGAAAAGGCAGCTCCTCCACTCCTCCCCTGATTACACAGCTGTTTGCTAAAGTCATGAACTTTAAGGTTAAAAGATCCACTATGGAGGAAAGGAGAGAAGTTCTGGAGGCTGACCTTGCCTTGCTAAGAGTCAGGGCCTGCACGGCACTGTCTCTAATTGGGTCAGCCAAAACAAACAAGAGCAGAAATAGGTGCTTGAGGGAAATGCTAAGTATAGGTAAGACAGTATGTGCATAGGTCTTCTGGCACTTCTTTAATCCATTTCTTGGGGTGCTGTTCCTGGTTTGGCAAATAAATCAGTCTTTGTTTTGAAGAAACATCTGTTTTATTGCATACAGTTGCTGTCCACACACTCCTGAAGGAAAATTTGTGTAGGTGCCAAGTCCAGTTGGGCCAGTAAACTGGTTCATCTGTAGTGCAGGGTGGTTCAGAGACCTGCCAGAAAGTGATTACATTACAGATCCTACCCAAAGGGAATGGAGACATAAACATGTCACAGGAATGGGATGAACTTAGAAAACTGGAAAAGACCTGACAATGTACAGGAAGTAACCAGCTTCAGTTTTTGAAGTGGTGTGTCAAGGAATCTGACAGGTGTTCAACACATCTAAAGTGTAACAGCAAGTCAGGGAGGTGGCATCAAGTAAAGCCACCAAGCATGAGGGCTTCCCTAGTGCTTTTAGTATTTAATTGTCTTGAGATTTGAACATGCCTTACCAGCAAGGAGCCTGCTTCCCAGCCATGCAGTCTGCCTCATGTGCAAAGGAAAATCAGTTGATCTAGAAATAAACAGCTGATTTGAAACTAAATTTTGGCTAATTCTGGTGGGCAAAAGTCAGGTCATAGAACTGCACCTTTTGAGCTTCTGATGTTAAAAGTGAGCTAGCGTTTTCCTTAAATTGTGTCAAACAGTACCACATATGTCTCTATGTCCAGTTTTTTACTTTCCGTTTTCCATCTCAGAAAATGCAGAATAACTTAGCTATATTTCTGAAATTCTATATATCAATGCATGTGTATTTTTGTGTTTGTGTAACTTGCCTTGATTTACCATGATTATTTGTGGAATAAAGCCATAACTACACATGCAAATAACCTGTTAGATGTCTAGCTGTAGGTACAGTTGCAGCACAAGTTCATGCAGGATTAAAAATCTTACCCAACAAAAAGAAGCTGTAAAAGTTGCTTTAACTCATATGCTGTCCATTCCTTTTGTACCCAGGGATTTAGTAGAAATACTGCATGGGAATGTGCCTACAAATGGTGGGGGAAGGCAAGTTATATCTCTGAAGAACAAGCTGTTGCTCATGGTAAAATGATTGCTATAGACAGCTTTTTAATGGTATGTGCAAGGGAGATTCTGCAGATTCCACATATTTTCGAATAAAGAATTGCACCAAAGCAGCCTTTTCTGTTTGCTCAGTGAAATTTTAAAAATTTATTTGGCTCCATCTCAGTATCCACAAGCATTCATGCCAATGTTTGGCATCGGCATTCAGTCATATGAACTCTTGATACGTGCAGTGTATCATTCTGTTGGCAGTCAAAGAAGCCAGGTAAGATAATTGCTGCACTCATTGCAATGAGTCCCTGGTGTACACTGGGATAATTTGGAGTTGGTTGTCAACAAGTAACACAGCAATCTGAATTATGGCACATTGAATATCTTCTAGGAAGCATGGCCTAGTTCCATACCTTTATGTCAAGCAGAAGACTATTCTTCTCACATAAGCAGAGACACATAATTGTGAATGAACAAATACTGTTTCTTGCATTCAGTATCTGTGAGTGCAATTATAAGGTTGCAAACTCAAAGCCACAGTTGATGTTGGCTTGGTATGCTGGATATGGGGCAGGAGGCCACACAATAAGGTTGGCCAAGCTTGATATGCAGGTAGTTAAATGAGCCTCTAAAGTGATTCTAGTTCCCATGCACAGTGAGAGGCAGGCATTTGCATGCTGTTACTGTGTTTGAATTGAAAGATAAAACTTAATTTGAACTCTTCACCTTGCTACTAATTTATACCATGACCTATATTTTTGCCTCAAGAATAAAGCTTCTGCCGTGAATACTAAGGCCAAAATGGAAGATTTAGACTAGATTAAATGCATTATTCCTGTTTCAGTTTTGTGGTGACCTTAATGTATATGTCTCTAATAGAATCAAAGATCAGTAACTTTGAATTTGGAGGAGCACCTTAGCATAGGTATTTAAAATAAGCATATGTTTAGATGACCCGAGGACTGGGAAGGAAGATAAGCATTTGTTTAAGTATTTTCCTGAATCAAAGCCATTGGGAGTTTCCTTCATTCAATCAGGAAGCAAAGACCTCATCAATTGCTTTTTATGGTCAGTGTCAGCTAGCCAATACAAAACAGATTTTAATTGTCAGATGTTGCATACCCACAGCCTGGGTTTCTGTTTATTCCGCAAGATGAAGGCATTTCAGACTAAAATCCATCACCTGTGTTCCAGAAATCATGCAATTACAAGACTCAAATAGCTAAGCATATATGAGGTGTGGGGTTTTTAGGGAAGGATAGCACCTTTCATTAGACCAACTGATGGAGCTAGAAAAAAAGCAGGTAAGCTTTAAGTAGTCCCAAGGAGCAGATAAAAGAGACCAAGCTTGGAAAAAGCCTCACAGGAGAATGTTTGATTAACAATGTCAACAGTTGGAGGTTTAAAAATATCTTCAATGATCATGTGCTTTTCTTTGTCACAGGTCCCTCTGCTTGTTTGAATCATATAAAAAGAACAGATAATTGGAAAATCTAACCCCCCGATGCATCCATAATCATTATTCAAGCTCTGAAGTGGTAAAAAACATCAAGAAGTTTAGTTTATTCTCTTGTCTACAAGCCAAAATAAGTTCCAGTTAATTTTCTGTGTGTTCCTGCATAATGGTTCTAAGGGGGAAATATGTTGCTCTGCTGTAAAGCTTCTGTGCCAAGGAATTGTATTTTGCCTCTGAATATTTAAGGTTGCCAATAAACCATTCTTGTTGGCAGGTTAATAAGATTATAAACACTGTGCAGTCCTGTGTTAATACTTAATTGTATTTATGGGCAAAATTAAAAACTTTGCTAGCTATCTGAAAAGTAATACTCATTTTAAGTTGTTAAAATATTTCAAACTATTTCAAACTATTTACTTGCTTCTTATTTGATTTCAAAAAGAGCTGTAAAAGGTTAGGGTGAAAACTAGAATAAAGGTCTATAAAAAACAATCACAAGAAAAAAGTTATCCTACCTAAGTTGTTGTATGCTAGGGTCGTTATTTTTAAAATTAAATTAACTTTATATCTCTGATGGAGCTGTGAGAAAGCAGGCAATCAATAATGAATGTGAGACAGTGTCTGGTGAAAAGTTACTTATGGGATATGATGTATAGAATGCTAATGTGCAGAGATATGCTGAACCCGAGTAACATTCATGGCACTTGAAAAATATTGAGCCACCTTAAAGGATCTCTACTTGCAAAAGACTGTGAAGGTTTTAAATAAGATTCAGAGTCTTGCATAGAGATCCAAGATGTAGAATTCATTCCTGCACTGCAAAAGGTGAAGCTGGGTTATATCAGTAACCAGGACTCTTGTGGACTCTTGTTCAGGTCATGCATAAGTTGGTCCTTTGTGTCTAATTCGTATGGCTGTTGTATGTTGTCTCACAAGTATTTATAGCAGCATCTTTTTCAAAAGTTAACTACTTTGGTAGTTGTTGTTGTACATATTTTGAAAATATTTTGTTGAATTAACTTAAAAAGGACAAATGAAAATGCTTTTTCACAGTTCCTATATTGTAATGAAACTGAAAAAGAGGATTTGTACATTTACATTTTTATAATCATAGGCTAGAGTGGTGGCAGATTACTTTTTTTTTTTGGAACTGGAATTTATAATGTATATCTATGAACTGTTGAAAGCACAAGAATATTTAGCCACCTGCATTTCATGTGACTATATATTATATATTGTAAAATATTGATGTCTGTTAGTGCCACGAATAAAACCAAAATCAAAACCTAACATGGCTTGAAATATTTTTTTTTCCAAATATTTTGCATTTACAGAAAGACATTAAAACTAGAGATGGACTTGAGCAAACCAGTATGGTGTGCTTGATATCTCAAGTCTAATATAAAACATCTCAAGCCAGGAAACAGCTCACAACTAACAGTCTGGTAATGCAGTAGAAATCACCAACTGGAATCAACATGTGAGTTATATACATTTCAATAATGGTGTGATACTGATAATGTTCCATTTCCTCATTAGGAAAGCTAATATATTCAAAATTAAAGTGCTCTGCCACACCATAGGATAAATAAGATCACCTTTGTTTCTGTGATTAGCCTTCTTTTGCCTTAAAAGTCTTCTCAGGTTGCTGAAGATCAGAAATACTAACATGTTTAAAATGTTATCACAGGAAAGGATTCAGTCACTCATAAGTTTGAATGCTGCAGATAGTCCCAGCAGCAGCAAAGACAGCTTGATAGGTGCTGCAAGACAAAATTCAGTGCCTTCTTACTGTTGCCTGAAGGCCCTGGGTGTATAGCCTCTCCTTACTAGTGCCCTTTTGGTGTAGTAAGTTATATGAGTACTAACTTTCCAATGTAAGGAATTCAAAACTAGGTTTTCTGATGAAATTATCCTTCAGGCTTCACAATGCAAAGGTTCTGGGTCTGGATGCTGGCATTGTATAGAGCTAAAGTTTCTAAGTGTTATCCATGTGTAAACTTCTGAGTATTGAATTCCCATGGATAAAACACTATGAAAACAGGTACAAGATAAGAAGATGTCATCTTCACTGCAACAGCAAAAAAAATATTACAAAAAATCCTGAAGCTTCGGTCACACCTCAGACTAAAATGGAGAGGGAGTTCAGCTGACTATAGTAGGACACCTAGGCTGAGTGTTCATTCCCTTCTCATGTTGATGGGAGTTGTGCTTGCTCTTACATTGTCATCCAGTTGCAGTTGAATTCTTGGTAGCAGCTCAATTTAACCCCAAGTGAATGCAGATTTTATTATAAACCCGTTTGCAATGAAGTCTATTTACAGGTATAACCCTTCCATATAGTAACTTTCTATTAAAGGTGTTAGTAGTAATAAATATCTCTGATTAGATACTTAATCATCCTAAGTTAAAAGAAAAACCCTGAAATGTGTCTGGTAAAGACATTGTGTCCTAAACACCAAGTATTTTCATGTATACGGTCCCACATTGTTTGCTGGTGTAGACAAAGCCTGTGTCAAGAGGGTAGTCCCTGACATGTCCTGTCATGGCATTTGTAGCTGCACAGCCTGCTGTGCACAGGCTGCTTTCTTTTCTGAAGGACTGAACTCCCCTTTTGCTTAGTGTTGTCTTCCAGTCTAGATTGTCCCCACATGCTTTGGCCTCAGTTCAACCAGAGGAAAAAGTCTGATATATGCCTGATTCATCTGGACCCTTGTATTGTGTTTTATAGTAAGAGATTAAAATGAGGTGAAAAATGATATCACCAGGTGAACTGAATGGAAACTTTGGATTTGGTATCTTCATTTCTTGTACAAGTATAAATTAATGTTCAGGGCTTAGAGAAATCCAGTGTAATGTCTCAAATAAAAATTTTCATGTCTCCTCTTTTTCTATGTGTTTTTATTAACTTTTTTTAAAATCTTGAGTTCAGAATAATGCCCATTAAGAAAGCATTAAAATCTCTCTGATTAGATATTTAATTTTAAATAATATTGGCTGTCTGCTGAGCTATTTGACTTACAGGAGTTCATTATAAATTCTTTTTTCTTGTAGAAATAGCCTGCTAATGCTAGTCATGCAAAGTATTGGACCTGAAGACCTCTTGACATGCACATCAATCTACAGAGTTTCAGACATGGCAGGGTTCAACTTCCCCACCTAATACAAGTGATTTGCACAATTTATGCTACATTTGCCACAGCCAAAAATTGGCACTTCATCAGTGTGCAGAAAAAAGGAAGAGAACAAGAGATGCATTTATAAAACAATGGAAAATGCCATGCCAAGATAGCTTTCCCTCTAATCTCTTCAGAAAAGAAAGAAGCAGTTTTGTTGTTGGGTGCTGCTTAGCTTTAAGCACGAGGTTTAATTTGAATCCAAAGATCTGCACAAATCTTGATTTGAATTAGTTTGTCTGAGTGAAATATTTATAAATTGGTTCTTTGTTGGTGCAATATGAAAGAGTTGTCTTCTGCAACCATTAATTAGCAACTTTTACATATTTAAAGTATTTATTTGTGTGTATTGTTTCTCTACTCCTCTCTAATCCTCTGCTGAGTTACATATGCATTGTGTATACCAAGATGCTTTGACTCTGAGACTTCCGTTTACATTTATTAGGCTATTCCATTTTTACTCCATTTGTTGCTGCTGACCACACACAATAAAATATGCCATGCCCCTGCTATAGCTTTAGCTGCCATAATGGTTGCATTCCCCCACTTGCAAAAAATTACCTTTGCAGTGAAGACTGAGTTCTTTTTTTAAACATAAAATGAAACAAAAAAAATCCTGGATTTTTAGTACTGTTCACCTGGATTTGGTGCATCACTGTTCTAATCTGCTTTTCTCTTTTTGTTGATGAGTAGGGTATGGAGTTTGATTCATTGTTGATGTCTTCATTTGGTTGGAGAAAGTTTCCATGTAGTTGAATTCCCGGGGTTGCTCATCAAAGTATGCCAAGATGAATGACCCTTTCTAAGAGCAAAGAGGTACTTTTGTTGTTACTGTTAATAAATATTATTAAGTATTTGTTAAATAAATGTAATCAGGCTACATGATGCTGCACCAGATATAAAAGTCCCTTTCTCCTGTATTTGTCTACCAACTTGAGGATTTTTCTGTTCTTTTTTGAACAGTTTCCTGAGTTATTAAAATATTGAAAGACTTCAAAAAGAGATAGAAAATAGAACTACTTAACAGGAATATTGTGTTTTTCACACTTAAGGATTTTAGGAACAACCTTACTTCCATAGTCAGTTCTGTCTCATCACTCATTCCGTATGTACAGGAGCATGCACACACACATAGAGTCTCCTTCATCATTTCAGAAGGTCAGGAATAGTTAAAAAAAAACATTTCTACCATGGGATCCTTTTCCATGTTTAACAGTAGCTTTTTTTGTCCTGTAAAGTGGGAAAGTCAGGGACTAAGTTTTGATGCAGACACAACAGCTATACGCAGTCACTGCTGGAAGCAATGTCAAATCCAGTTCC
The DNA here is from genome assembly GCF_047495875.1 of Pithys albifrons albifrons. Lineage (NCBI taxonomy): Eukaryota > Metazoa > Chordata > Aves > Passeriformes > Thamnophilidae > Pithys > Pithys albifrons. The sequence goes on from NC_092461.1 coordinate 22,319,387, forward strand.
AGATAATGCTATCTTCAGCTAAATCTTGTCTTTTTTTGTTTTATTTTCTTCTTTCCTTTTTTTTCTGTGGACATATAAAAACATGTACATGCCATGTCTCTTTTCTGAGGTCATTATTGCACTTGAAGCCCTAAAAAGTTTTCCCATAAACAAAGCATAGTGGTGTTGCAGTTTAATACCAGACTGAAAGACAACATTATTCATACACAAACACCATTGTCCAGTTTGCAAGTCAGGAGTTGAAAAAAGGAAACCTTATTGAAAGAACAAGACTGTGGAACATCATTGTCTTCTACATCGGAACCTGTGTTTACTGCAATAGAAACAAAGCAAGCTCAGTGCAAACAGACATGGGTTTCCTTTGTCTTGTTTTATGCATTCAACAGAGGGGTTTCTGTCAGAAACTCTGGCATTTGCCCCTTGTAGTGCTTGGCACGGGTGAGTGGGTCACAACTTCAGGGTTCTGATTTGGGTGGCAAGGGCATCACTCATAGGTTGTGTCACTGGTTTGGGTTTGTTAGTTTTTTTTTTCCTTGTGAAAAGCCAAAATGTGGTTTGATTTAGCCAGTACCTGAGGTGGCAAACCAAGTGCTTCTGCTGATGTGATGCTCTACAGGTGACAGCAGTTGAGGTGGAGAGTGATTCATGGTCCAGCACTTGCCAACTAGAGCAGCCTGCGTAATTTCATCTTCTTAAACCAGAGGTAATGATAATGGTAGAGAGGAAAATGGATGCATCTGCCTTCTAACAGAACTTAGGAGCAAGTAACCTAAAGAGCTGCAGCCCTCCCTGCTACAGTAACATGTAATAGTGCAAATGACGTACAGAGGGTGCCTTGGTAAGCAGCAGGTCTACCAAAACTACTGATAGATCTGAATTTTGGAAGTTGTCAGCAAGATCCTGAGACTGCACATATCTCTGCTAATACAGCTATCTGGTGGGTTAATGTGCTCAAGGCCAGAATCAGCTATCCCCACTGTAGACCCTTTGCTGATAAAATCCAGCCCCCAGTCCTTCAGTCAACCCAGATAGTAGCTGTGCCTGGCACATTCCCTAACCAGCCAGCACCAAACACAGCAGTGGTTTGACTGCCTATGTGGTGCCTGTCCCCTCATTTATTAGCCTCACTTCTAATGTTCCACACTTCCCAACTTATGGAAGCAACTCTCAGAGGCAATTTGCAGAGAGCCAGTGCTGCAGAACTGCAAAGAGTTATATTTTTATGTGTTGATGAATAATTTAGCAACAATTTTGTGTTATGTAAAATTACTGCTTTACTGCTACTGGGGCCAGTGTTTGTACGAAATGTTCTTCTAACCCCAGTTATACAAGTTAAAGCTTGCTAGCTTTATCCTATGCATCTGTCATTAGAATTTTTCCAGAATCAAACTGGGAATCAGAGCAGGTCTCTCATTCCAGGAGAGGGCAGTTCCACATCCTCATTCTTTATAGTCCTGATATAGTCAGTTTTGAACTAAGTTGTGTATAGTGCTGGGTTTTCCCACAGAGAAGATGGTGTGCAGTATTTTTCCATATAAACATCATGGAAATCATCCATCTTCATAGACCTTTGCTTTATATTAAGGAGCAAGCTAAGAAATATTTTCATGCAGACTGGCCACAGGTTTCATCCCCCTACCCTGTGGATGAAGCCTGTGCACTTAGATGGGCTGAGACCCACAGAATATGGGCAGATGTAGATATATCTGGTTTTGGTTTCGGGTTGGAAATCTTTCCTTTGAGAGTCTGCATATTCTGTTGTCACAATGGGATTAAAAGGTTAGAGCATGAAGACAATATTATTGCCACCCAAAAGCATGCTTGTAAAGACAAAGAGAGATTGAAAATCTGAAGTAATTTAAGACAAGGCCACATCCAGAAATGGAGGAACTCACAGGCTTCCTCAGGACTCTGCATCTCAGCTAGTGCTTCTGCTGTACTCTACAAGTGTTGCCAGGAGATGCTTAGTTGCAAATGCAAATATGTTCAAGGCTGAAGGATCAAAGAGCAATTAAATTAAAAACTGCTGACAGGTCAATCTTAATAGTCATTTCCATGCTGAAATAAGTCAATAAATCTTAGCATGCAATAAATCTCACCACATAAAGGTGGGCTTGCATAACAGGAAAATGTAGTAAAATATGGCAATATATTTTATGCAAATACTTTTTAAAAGTAATGAGTAGCATGTTTTATTCATCTTGTCCTGGCATCAAAGCGGTCAAGAAGACATTGGACTTCTGGAATGGGTTAATCCTCTGCAGCAGCAGTATGCTGAGCAGGCAGAATGCCTTCTATTCATATTACTATTTACTTATATTTGTAAATATGAGCCTTACTTGAGCTCCTGAGCCCTGCTGTGTTTGGTACTGTGGAAACACCATGTCAGTGACTGTCCCTGCCCCAAAGACCTTTACAAACTAGAAAAGTCAGAAGACAAGGAGAATGGGAGCAAAGCAATTGTGTGAGTTGCCTGAGGTCACCTGAGATGTTAGTGGCAAAGGCAAAACTGGTGCTTGGGAGTCCTATGTCATTCTTTGGTCCTGTTCTCCAAGTCACGCAGCTTCCTGGCCTATATACTAAATACAGTAAGTACAGATCAAATAAGAAACAAACTCAACCTCTCATGGTATTGTTCAAGCTTCAGAGAGGCAGAGAAACAGCTGTTCAGCTGGCTTTCACACCAGACACCTTAACATACCCTTGTGGTTTTATCTGTTCTCTCAAATGTGTTAAGTATGAAATATTCGATAATGTTCCTATGTACTTGCATCTATAACTAGACACATCTCAAACAAACACATAATACAAGAGGGATTTGGAATCCGGCTGCTAAATTTAAAACAGATTTTCTGCATGGTAGAAGTTCCCTAATCATTAAATAGCTTGTGTCTCCATTACTGCTTCCTGCCCACCTGTAGCTATACTGTCTGCTATCCCCAAGGGAAGACCCAAGAGGGAATAGTTCCTGATACTGCTGCTTCAGCAGCTCCTGAGTGCTTTAACAAGTATCTTTCTATTAACCCCTATGTAAACACAGGACAACAGACGAGGCAGGCAACTCCGGGTGGAGGGAGCATAGATCGTTTTAAATCATTTGCACATTCTAAATCATTGGGCACGATCTGCAAAGAGTAGATCTTGTGTTACATACTGCACTTGGGAGGCGATGGAGCCTATTTCAAGCTAATAAAATTCCCAACGAATGACCCAGCACAGGAGAAGTCCTGTTCTCAAGGAAAAGCCTTACATCAGCACAGACTCACAACTTGCCTTTCTTTTCACAGTGGAAACGCTGAGGATTTTAACCCCAATTCTAAAACAAGTCAAAACTTGGTGAGTGCAACAATTGCACAAACAAAAAAGGGCTTGGGGACAATGTGTATTTCTCCCCACTCTCCCTTCTTTTTTTTTTTTTTTTTTGCATCCATTCAGAAGAACTGGTCTTAGGCTTGTGTGGTCTATGGCAAGAAGCAGGACCTCACTTCCAGCATATTTTTCTGTTTTTTCTGGCAACAGCATAGAGCCCAACCCAGGGTAACAACATGCTGCATGTTCTCAAAACTGGGAACAAAAGGTGAGGATTTCTTGTTTTCCTCAGGATGCAGATCTCATGTTACATGACTAAGGGTGCAATACAAATGAGAATTCAAAAGTAATTTCAATCAGATCCCTTTTCATACCTTTAACCAGAAGAAAGTTTTCCACCATTATCAAAAATGGCGAAAATGCACTTTTGCCTCATATGCCCAGGATAGTGAGTTGTCACCAATAATCAAAGGTGGAACAAGAAAACGTAGGTTTAACTTGCCAGGGGAGGTTTCTCCCAATAGGTAGGTAACAACATGCTCCACAGCAGCAAGCCAGTCCAGCACTGAAGTCTGCCAGAGAAATACCAAATGAAAGACGTAAACCTGGTTTTATAAGAAATACATCCCAGCTCTACCTGACCTGTGCCTAGGAGCAGATTTTATTTTTCAGTGTGTGAGACAGAATTTTCAGAGATGAAGAATCATGAGTCAGACCCACAAAATCATGAGACCAGTATCTAGTATGATGAGGGTTGCAATTTCTGTGTTTAAGGGAACAGGTTCGGCCATGTGGTTTGGTCTGCCTGATTTCTTAAACTCCTTTGTCTATCCATGGGGTGTGGGTATGGCTGTCAGCACCATCCTCTCTCACCCTGTCCCATCAGGCAAGGATATCCAAACTGGCCCCAAAGGCAGTAAGCAGTTCCAGGAGAAGGGATGTTGAGTCAGCACAGTGTTTGGTCAGCCCTAGTGAGCACAGCTTCTCACCCAGCTCCTATCCACTAGTATCTCCACACCAGGCATTAATTGCTGCTTAAAAGGGAAAAGAACCAGAATAAGAAGAATTCAAATACAGTATTCTCTGTGAGCACTGTCATCATGCTGGGAAGCAGCCCAGGCTGCCAGACTACTGAATATTTGACCCACATTTGCCAGTGGGCAGTAAAAGACAGTCCAAGCCAGAGCTCAGAAAATATCCAGCCAGATTATTTACTAAGATAGTTTTTATAGTATTGAGGAGGGGAAAAGAGCCTGTATACAGCTTTTTCTCAGGCCTGGTCAACTCAGATTTTCTACTGGTACAGCTATTTCCACCACAGCTGTGATTTTTTTACTGAAATAGATAAACCAATATAACCACTAGTTGGTGACACTGTTGTACTGGCACAAAGGTGTTTTATACCAGTACATCTTATTCACCTGCTTATATGGAAGGAGAAATTTAGACATAAATAAGCTTCTTCATACTGGTAAAACTGTTTCTACCCCAGGGAAATTATGCCATTTCTACTATAGTTGTATGGTTACACTTTTGTGTGTAGCCAAGCCTTTCCAGTGGTACGCCTTCCATGTAGAAAAAGCCCTCATGGTGACCAGTGCCTCACTGTGCCAAAAAGCAGCAGAAAGTCAATGAGATTATTCACTTATTAGTTATTCCACTGGATCAAGCTATCAAAATCTGGTGGAGGAGAAGAAGTGATTTTCTTTGGTTTTGTTGGCTGATAAAATAGTCCATGTATCTGGCATCAACAGGTAATGGTTTTGCTGATATCTAGAGGCAGCAGACAACAAAAATGAGAGTCAGGTTTTTGTAACACATTCCAACAGGAAGAGTTACTTTTCCAATGTCTGCTTAAGTTAATTTTACAGGAGAGAAATAAAGCTTCGGTAGCAGAAGCCTGTCACTGCTTGACTCTCTGCTTTGGAAATGAGCATCCTTCCCTTGCTCACACCTGGATATCTCCAATTCAACTCAGCACGAAAGAAGTAGAAGCGGAAAGCCATTATCCTGTGAGATAATAGCCTATTCATTTTTCATCACTTTCAGACAGTATATCTTAAGCAGAAAAAAAGGAGAAATACAACTTTTAAGGGGAGTCAGCAATTATGCGAAGATTTTCACCTTAAAATGCCTTGCAAACTCTAGTTATGTTGAAACTCCAGAGTATGTCTGTGCGAGTCTATCCATGTGAATGCTCTGTCCTCTTTTATATGCTCTATGTAAACGCACAAGGAAGATAGGCAACAGTCAGCAGGCCAGTATAACAGGAAAATGAGTAAACTGTGCATAGCAGTGGTGGGAAACAATTGAGCTCCTGCTGTTGGGACTCCTGTGGGAGAGGAGGGAAGGGAAGGACAGGACATTGTCTCTCACAGTGTCTAGTTGCACTCAGAAATGGAGTCAGTCTCTCCATTTATGTGACAAGAAAAGTAACTTGAAGAATGAGGTGGAAATGATTTTATGATTACTTACGGCATTATTGATGGAGTATGCAAGTTGGTGACCCACATCCTTTTGCACTAAATACAAATTCACTATTTTCCTCTCTTAGTCTGTAATAATTTTGAGGTCATTTTGGTAGTGTGAAAAAGGGATTAATTCGCCTGCTACCCTGATGGCCATTATGAAAAAATCACAAAGTCAGAGCAGTAGTTTGATTTTTATGACTGAAGTCTTCTGCAGACATAAGTCTAATATTCAGCTGCAGAGCTCTGTGGCCCTTGAAGCCGAGTTGCAAGGGTGAAGGTCACTGCTCTGCCAGTAATCACATTGCCATTACATGAAGTTTTAATCAGCACATAATTGGGCAGATACAGGTCTGGTACCATACTGTTAAGTACAATGGAATTTGCCCCACAGATGGACTGTAGGTCCTCATTGTTAAATCAGATCTGCCTGTTTACCTTTCAGCAGCAGATTAAACATATGAAATGTGCCATAATCCAGGTTTTCCCACATCAGAGGCTTGAAGAAACCACTTTCCTGTAGCACTGCATATAAAGAGGTAGCATTTCTTCATTTGCCTCACATATCAGAATTCAAGGCAATCAGTCATTCATTCTACATCATAAATAATACATGTACCCAACCAAACACAAAAGGCTGTACTTCTCCCTGTTTTCCCTCCACACTTGAATAAGATCGTCTGAATTTCAAGATGAAATGTGCAGTCTCATATTTAAATCATTAGGTCCCTGTGTGGTATTTTGTCTCATTTTTGCAAGGTCAGGGTGGCCAACATAGTCAAAGAAAGAAAGAAGGATAATGACTTTATCAGCAGGAAAAAATGCAGGGTGAAAAGGAAATAGAGGACCTATAGAAGGTGAAGACTGATGGAGATTTGCAAGGGAGCTGTAAATCAGTTGTTTACAGTGATGAGATGCATCTTCCTTGTGGTACAATGTCCTGCCACAATGAGCCCTCAGCTCGTCTGCCAGTTCTTTCCCAGGTTTTGTTGTGTTTTGCTGAAAGGGTAGCAGTCCAGCTTCCAAAATACATGTGGCAACTTCAGGGAAACTGGAACAGTCACCCAAGAGAAACAAAATTTCACAATATCAGTATGTGGTCAGGAGCTAAAATCTCCTGGTTTCTGAGCAGTTAGTGACTGAATCCCTCTTCAGAGCAGGGAATGGTCCTGAGACCCAGCAAGCCTGGGTTACGATTTTGCCTCCTGAGACTTCCTTCCACCTTGACCCTGGGCAAGTCACTCCATTCTTGTATGGCCCTATTTTCAGGCCTTTGTTTGTACAGGATATCCTCTCTGCTGTCCTCCCCTGTCCTGTCTGCTTCAAAGGAAACCTGCCAGAGAATGAGGAGGTGTCTGAATTGTCGTGCATTTGAAAGCTCCAAATTTTGGGCAGCAGTTCTGATCCTCCTAACATATGCCTATTATAATACTAAGGCAATTATTTTAACCCATCTTCCCTGGATGTGAAACTGCTGATATTTATGGTGGGTTACTGCCTCATAAAGGTGTTGGGGGTAATGTTTATGAGGCACTGGTTAGATTAAGGGTTCTAACTTGTCTTTACTTCCAGATCTCAGCAATTGGTCATATAAATGCACAGGAGTAAATGCTACAACTCTTACTAGTTTTAGCACAAGCAGAAGCATGACCTCAAGCACAATCCAAGTAAGAGTGAGACAAAAATTTGGCAGGCAAAGTACACTATATTATCGTGTCATCTTTATATAACCATTTAACCAAAAAAAATGTCACCTATAAATCCAGATAGAGCTACACAAGTGAACTCTAATGCTAGTTTGCAAAAAAGATTTCCAAAGCCCACATGCTTGTGTATGAGGTTAAATTGTTATCTTGGACCACGAGAACCTGGGCAATGCCAGGACCTCTCTCAGGAGTGACAGCTTGGTGAAAGAATAGCTACAGAAGTGCATGATTAAATAAAGAGTGTTCAATGGGTAACCCTAGCAGAAGTGTCATGCCTTGTCCCCTAGTTATATCCATGGTACATTTTCCCCAACTAGTTAAGTCTTGTATGATTCTCAAATTTGCTCTCCATGTTCTATGATGCTCCTTACAGGACCTGGCAGAGAGGTCAGAGATTTTCAGAATTCAGAGTCTCCTCACAGCCATCACAGCCAGACCATTGTGGTCAACAAACCGCTCACCACAGAGCAGTCATTGGCCCAAGCTGAAGATTATTCATGAGAGGAATAGATGGTTTCCCCCTTCAATTATCTTTTTACTGCTGAAAAAAAAAAAAAAAAGGAAAAGGAAAAAAATCCTTTAATTATATGTCTTTTTCAAGTCCAAGGGTTCAAGATGAACTAGCAGGCTTAAGAAAGAAAATGTCCATACAGGATAAAATGAAGAATTATGAGTATTCAAAACACATGTTCTTTCCTGCTTCTTTTTCTCTCTTCTCTAAATGGCTGAAAGAAGATGGATTGATAAAAATGTTCATGAACAACCCTTTGTACATGACATATCTAGAAATTTAAATAAGTATGTACAATGAGTTATACTGACTGCCTTATATCTAAATTAATCACAATCCAGATGGAATGAGAGAAAGATCTTACTCTCACACACACACTCAAGCAGGTCTCATACCTCCTGAGGAGGTTAAAAAGGAAACCTGTGAAGTGATGGATGAAAAAATAAGAGTCCTCTCTATGTTTATTTAAATATGCATCCTCTGCATTGCTTATCTGAACCCTGAGCTCTTCAAGATGCTGATAAGCAAGACAGACCCATTTGAAAATCTCCAGAGCAGACATCCAGGCCCATGTCAGCTGAAACCCTGTAGTCCACGGAGCCCCCGGGCTCATGTAGAAACATTAGTGATATCTGAAAAAGCATGATGTGTTGCATCTCCACATCTATAGCCAGTGAGAGTCCACAGCTCCCTTCTCTCCTCTGCAAATACTGCTCAAGCATCAATAAATATTACTTGTCTTCAGGTCCTGACTCCTTGCCCAACTTTGTCCTAGGTCTTGTGCCACACAGTTTAAGCCAAAGGGTGAGGTTTTCCTTAGAAACTTCCTCCCTAGCTTCCCTTGCTCCTACTGGCAAGCAACCAGCTCAGCTGCCAGGATAACCCTGGCTCCTTCTGAAAAACAACGGAATGAGCTTGGCTTTCTTTCTCCCAGAGGGCACAGGTCATTCCAGGTGCCTGGATGGCTCAGGCTACCTAGGGGGATTTTTCTGATACTCAAGCAATTCTGGAGGGAAGAAAAAGCCACAGACAACAGGGGCAGGGAACCAACTTTCAAAAGCAGCCTGGTGCAGTGTGCCTCCTGGAGCGTGGTGGAGCCTTTCAGGATTGCCTCAGAGCTGTCTGTCAGGGAGTGAATTCACTGGTGGTGGCCTTAAGCCCTTTATACACATGCCGTCCTAGAGCCAGATGGGATCTGGGCCAGTTTCTGCAGTACTTATGGTCCTCAGGGGTCATTTGATAGAAGACAGTCAAGGGCAAGAACCTGCTCATACTTGGTTCCCTTTAAGCACAGTCCCAGTAACTGGGGGTTAGAGAAGAAACAACCGTAAGTGCCCTCCATCTCCTGCAGCCTCCCTTCTCCTACCCCACCCCAGACTGATTAGTTAAAACTCCACCATGACTGATTTGTCTCACAAATCACCTCCCCCAAGAGTTAAAATCTTGCCCTCCAATCATGAACAAATGTTTCTCAGTGACACAGCTCACATTTTGCTCCAGCTCTGTATGGATGGTTTGTGAGTTGTCACTCTCTTTTGCTGGGTATTGTCTATGTGATTTTCATGAGCTTGTGAGCTTCCTAAAGGAAAATATCCCATGGGAATGTAGAGCTGGAAAGGGTCTTTTCTGCTCTTCTGCTGCAAGTCACTGTTATCCCATTCACAGATCGTCACTTCTCCAGCACTAGGGTTTGGAGCCTTAACAGCAGCTGAAAGACTGTTTCAGTCCTTCTGTCCCTTGTTTAAGCCTAGTCAACATGTGTTCCTGGGCAGTTTATATTTCTTCTATCTTTGCAAATGTTGGAGAAGTGCCGCAAAACTTGTGAGCTGAAAAATGGGACTAAACTTTGGCTTTCATTGACTTCATCTTCAACCACAGAGAGCTCTTAGGTGTGGCCCTGCCTCTCCTCTGCAAGTTCAAACTGCATCCCCATATCAGGCAGCTGCTGCAGCAGGAACAAGGGGGTGTGTTCTCCCCTCTGCCACGATACTAACTCGCTTACAGCTGTGTAGCTGAAGAATGCATTTGCGCAGCAGAATAGCTGGTAGCTATTGTGGTAGAAATGGGATCTCTAGTCTGCTCAGGCTTACAGGTAAGTACCTGCCTGCTTGACAAGCTGTTGTTTTGGGGCAATTTTAGGATCCTCTTGAATTACAATAGTCCAGGCTTAATAGCTGTGATGTCTCTATGATAGAAGCTTCTGCTCAAGATAGGTTTTCTCTTCCGTTATTACTCCAAAAGTGTATGAAGAACTCTTAAAAATGTGCTTAAATTTTTTGACCTCTAAGGTAGTTTTCTGATAGCCCTGTTCATGCCTGCCAAGGGGAGTAATGGAGTGAATTGTGGGATTTCTCTACCTTTTGCTGAAGAGGCAAGGTCATTTATTTTTTAAGAAAGCTTTTCTCTCAGCTTCTGGGAGTTCAGTGTGTAGAAGCAAAGAGCTGAGCACATTTGGGTTCACCTGCATGGTTCTTTGCTAGTGGTAGTGGTACTCCACAGGCTTCCTGCTACAAGGCACAAGTGGCTGGCTTTCCCCAAGTCCTCAGTACTCACATCAAGTATGACAGCAAGAGATATGCCTGAAAGTCTGAGCTGGAAGAAGAAAAAGGAAGAACTTGCATTTCTGAGCTAAAGTTTAAAGAAAGTACATAAACAGCTTTCCTATCTTCTATGAGATGAGGGAAGTGGTCAGGCAGGCAGACTGGACCTTTTGTTGTGGCTCTTTTTAGGGCTTTAAAGGAGTTGAATAAAAGGCACAATTTCATATCTTTCTTTTCTAAGGATGCTGACTATAATAGGTGGGTTATATCTGATTAGAGAAGCAAAATCCTGACAGAAGAGGAAAAGATGTATCATTTTCTGAGGGAATACTTCCTGCTGGTTTTTGTAGCCCCTGGATCAGGCTGTAAACCTTTGGACATGATAAACTCTGTGACCTCCTCATGGGAATGAAAGGTGGTTTGATTTCTTTTTCCACTTTCTTTTTTTTTTCCCTTACTGCTCCAAGTGATATGCAGCTTGGCTGAACACATTAAAGGACATTAAATTACTCAGTTTCCAGAGCTCACTTTCCTTCTTAGAAGGACTGCTTCTTTTTTTTTTTGGCTTAATAATTTGATGCTGCTGTCTAGGGAAAGGTCAGTCTTGCTCATATTGTACAGCATTTCTGAGTATTTTAGTAGATGGGAAAAGGCTGGGTGCTGCCACCCTCAATGCTATACACATCCTGTCTTACACTGAATATTGGAAAAAATTGTCAAAAATTCATTTATAGAATTGAGGTCCATTTGTAAGGTAAAATTTCTCTGTAGAGCATTTTCAGGGGTGATTTCTGTATCAAATAGAGGTGACATCTTAATTGCTGATTGTAGACATATCCTCCTCTTCTAGTGTAAAGACAGCCCCTGCTGAGTCAGCCTTCCTATCGTGGCCTGAACACAACAGCCTGAGCTTCTCTCTCTAATATACTCATCAATTATTTATGTGGTACGAGCTAAAGCAAGAGCTCCTTCTAGGTGGAGGGAGCGCAATGAAAACTTCTGTGGACTTATATCTTCTAAGCCATCATTGGCCAGTCACTGCCTATTACACCCTAGGTACCAAAACTCCAGGAGGAAGACCCAGGATGACCTGACCTGTGTGGTCCTGGGATACAACACAGGTCTCCCACCACTGTTACTGTGCTTGGAATGACATAATCTGTTTTGCTCACAGTCCCACTGACCAGCGTAGGTTGCTCCCCTGCTTCTAGGCACTCTAGTGCCCATCTCCACGGTCACTCAGATGCACCCCACATGACTATTAGGTGTTTGTTCAAGCACGCTGTGAGATGCCTGAAGGCCAGCAGATGCTGCTGACAGGGCCAGTGAGCTGGGCAGCACTGTCAGGGTTGCTGTGGCTTGCTGTGCCCTTTCCAGCCTTTCCATGGGATGGCCTATCAGTCCCATGGCTCTGGGGAGATCACATTGTCCAAACAGGGTTTTGCCCAACCCGACACACATTTTCAATTTAGGACATGTGACCCTATGAAGGAAGAGCTGGATAACTGTGTGCCTCTTGTCTTGTCCTTCCAGCCTCCTTTCAGATATCACATTGCTTGTTATAGCCATGTCACTCTTTGGTCTAGAATCTTTCTGCCATTGCCTTCAGACAGTATTTCCCCCTCTTCCACCCTTCGCACCTCAGCAACACATGTCTGCTCCTTCTGTAACATCTTGCACTAGTCCACCCCTGCCAGTGAAAACAACAGTGATGCCTGCTGATGCCCCATGCATCAATAAAAATCCACTGTTTCAAGAAGCACACCAAATTTTCGTGGCTTTTTGCTGGAGTCTCTGGCACTTAGTTGCAGTTCCCCTAGTGCTCAAAGAAAAACGCTTCCCCTGTGTTGCCTCCTACACTCAGGGGCATGCTCCCTTGCAAAGTCATAATTCCTTCCATGCACACATGCACACTCAAGTGCAAACACACATGCCATGACCCTGCATAGCCACCCTTGGCTCACAGTTCTTCCTCTCCATATGAGCTTTGGGGTCTGTTGCAGGGGTCTGCCCTTGAGTCCACCCACATCACTTCTCCTGTCCATGCCTGCCCTGGTGGATGGGTCATCTCTCATCTCCTACCATTTTACTTTTCCCAAGAATTCTGGAACAGGGTTTCCAATAACACTAGATGAATACTGGTATTTCTCACATGATATAGTCACATCAGGAAAATACTTGAGCTTCTGAATAAGATTGAAATGTGTGCAACAGCTCATCAGCCCAAGTAAACAAAAAGTACATCGAGAGCTATTCTACCAAATTAATGAGCTTAATTTAAACTCCTGCTGTCTTAAAAGTATGTACTTCAGGTTCCTTGTTTCTTTTCTAGTTTTGGAGTCATTCAGTGTAATTGGGAAGACACAGAACTATTTCAGAAATTACAGCTGGCCTTCAAATGACAGTGCTACATCCAGGCAATGGACTGAGAACAGAAAAAGAAAACTAACATAATGCAAAACTCGTGATGAGATCCTGAGCTGTCAACATCAAATACTTCAATATAGTTAGAAGACCAGACATGTCTACCCCAAATGGATACTTGATTTACAGCATCACAAATATGTACTCATGGGTCATTTAATCCCTGCTTCTGAAGCAAGGTAGAGAGAGTAGCAACGACAGGCAGGGATGGGGCACAACTGGAGTCAGGAAATCTTTTTCCCATCATCTTTCCCTGGCACTTCTCACATCTTTGGTAACCAGAAAACCACATGGCTGAGCTTTTTGCAGCACTCCTTTGCTAAAGCAGTTTGTGTGGGTTTTGGTGCTGTTGCTTGTGTGAAGGGACAAGAAATGATGGTTGCTCTGGAGAACTGTTGCATGGAGCACCTGCACAGACTTACACCTCACAGCTGGGCCATACAGTTTACATGCAGCAATAGAAACAGTCACCACAAAAGAAACACTGCTCTGTGGCATTCATATCTTAGTTTTAATCCCAGTTCTGCTCTACTGCCCCTTCTTCAAGACCACAAAAATCAAGGAGATGCTCTGGGCTAAGTGAGGTATTTTTGCATTAGGAGGAGGCTGGAGGCATGGGTAAGGTCTGGGCATGTGGTATGGGAGAGGGCTTGGGGTCAGGCACAGGGGCTAAATGAAGTAGGAAGAAGGTTTTCCACGTCTCTAACCAATTAAGTGAGAAATTAAACCCCCCATGAGAGCTGACAAAGAGTAGATAGGGCACGACTGGGAGGTCGCAGATTGTGCCTCAGCCCTGAGCAAACACCCCTTTCTCCCCTGAGCAAATGTAGGGAGGAGTGGGGAATGAATATGTAGTTTTGGCTCTGGATCTGTGTGGCACCAGCCCTCCATCCCTGACAATTGTGCCTTAGGCAGAAGCAAACAGGAGCCCTGGCCAAAGGGTCAAAGGAGAAAGCCAGGGGAAGTGGTGGGAGGAGAGACACTCCAGTGAAGACCATGGGAGGGAAGCAAGCTCCAGCAAAGCACTATTTTCAGTCCATACAGTCAGGCAGGATTTGTTCAGGGAAAATATATTTCCCCATTATGACAGCTCTGGCAGACGGTGCAAATGTGGCTGGTCCAAAGCCCTGCTCAGGGGCTCACTTCCTAATTAGGAAGAGAATTTAGGAAGAGTTCTTGAATTTTTCGTGTTGTTTACCAACACCCTGGTGGTCATCTTGCCAGAGCAAAGCAATTCTGCACCCTGGAGACCTTTGGTAAAACCTGCCAGAGGAAAGCTGATGGAGAAAGAATTCATGGTACTAATGGTCACGCAAAGGCTCTGTTTGGGCAGAAAGGGAAGCACAGGCTTGGAGCTGACAAAGAACACTAACAAGCAAAGATTTTTGAGTTTGTATGTAAAGCAGAATAATGTACCTTATAGAGGAAGGCTCCATAATCAGACTGTAGGAATGAGAGAGGATCAAGCAAATTAGGAGGCAAATGTAAGTAAAATACAATTCTCTTAAGGAAGGACCTTTTTATGCAACCAATAATTAAGTAGTGGAACTTACTGCCCCAGCTGCTATTATTGAGGTCAGCAAAGAAATGAGATTTAAAAAGGCCTATGAATAATAAAAAACACCAAGCATTGCACTCAGTAGAATAACAAATTACAAGGGATATAAATCACCATGCTTTAGATCTTAAATAACATTAAATTGCCCAGTGATTAGAAGACAACTTTTGCTAGGGGCAGGTTCCTTAGTAATTGCTCATTTTAGCACTTCTTGCCTTTTTTTTTCCTCTGAACATGTGGTGCTGGCCATTGTCTCAACAAGAGAAATGAGTTTAGATGGCAAGCAGACATTTTCTGTGCATGGTATATTGTGGGGAAAAATTTCAGCTTCTTCTCATAGATAAAAATTATTTAAGAGGGAGTTTCCCTTACAGAAATAGTACAATAGCAGCAAAAAACCTGCAGTATGCTATTGTAATCTGCAGTGATGAGAAAAAAACTTAAATTTTGAATTATTTTAGTATTTTTAGCTTCCCAGATTAGTTCTCAGTTTTTGTCACAATTTTGTTGGCTTATGTGTTTTGGACTATTTTTAAGGAGGTCCTAAAAATTTCAAAATAAACACTATGCTTAGACTATTGTATTTTTGTGGTGCCTACTTCTGGCTGCTCTGCCAGGCAAACTGATTTATAGATTGGATAAATGCATGTTGCTTCAGTTGACACACCAGAAATCCTATGTTCAAGCTATTTAGATCCCAGCTCCTTACTAATAGAGATTAATACAGTTCCCTGAGTTAACATTTTCTGGGCTGCCAAAAAGAAAGTAATTTGAAGCAGCTTAGAGACAGTCATGGAGCTGAGCTGGGTACAAATTAAATCAAGGCCTTCAGAGCTCCTCTCGCTGAGGCGTTTGCTCCCTGGCTTGCTTCCTAGCAGGATGCAGGGCAGTGTTACTGACACAGGCTCTCTACAAAAACATTTTACGCTGCTTCCCCAGCCTGAGGTTTTCCATAAGTTTTCTCCATACTCAATAATTAAGCAGGGCTCAGGCAGCACAACTTTGCTGCCCTTGGGAATGTGTATTGGGTCAGAGGTTTTGTAGCTTAGGTCTATCTGTATAGAGCTGTGGCTATTCTGGTACCACTCAGCTCTGCTGGGCACCTCTGTAGGCTCTGTGGCCTTTCAGCATGCTTAGTCCTTTATATTAGTAGGGTTTTTTTCCCTGTAACAATTCATTAATGCCTTCATTTTTTAAGAAAAAGCAATTGCATTACTCTTCTGTCTTCCCTTACTGCAGTACCCCCTGAAATGTAACATCTTACCCTGCTGAGTATCTCTAACCCTTCCCTGAAACTCAGCTTGCCACCAGAGCAAGGCACAGCAAGCTGAAACCAAGTTTGGTCAAATCCCCTTCACTGAGCAGCCACATTGTTGGTATGGAGAGAAACACACTCCCACATGACACCAAAGCTGCTCCTAACTCATGTCTGCCCCTTCTCTCCATGGGAAAGCATGATCAGTCCTGCCCCAGAGAAAGAGACTAATAATACAGTCTCCACTGTTTTGGACCAGCTGCCTTCCTAAAATTAAATGCATTGGAGTGCCTGGCGTTTCTTCAGAGGAAGTGTTTATAAATGTTAGGCAAGGACTTTACACCACCGGTTATCATTTTGCAGGATGTGCTAATAAGGCAATGCTTGACAGAGCACGTATGTCATCCATACTGCACAAGCAAAACTGGTGGCAACATTCATCTCCTCAGAGGGAAACAAGGGAACAACCTGCTGGGTTTAGATTCAGATGGCAAAGAAACTAGAAAATATGTACTTGCACTAAAAGCAGCCTGCATTTTAACCCTGTACTAAGGACGATTTTCAGATTTTCCATAGGATTTTTCACACTTGCCCTATTTTGCACACACAAACACACATGCACACATATTTACTGTTTGGAAAGGTGGGATAGTCATGACTCTTTAATAACTTTTTGCAATTCAGGACAATGTGGTACAGTACTCCCCTGGCACAGCCCTGGCCAAGGTCGGCAGCTGGGTCCTGAGATCTTGGTGGGAAGGGGACATCAAGGGGAACAGCCACACTCAGCACAGTGACCTCCTGGTGCCACCTTATGAATGGACACCCTGTAGCCATATGGTATTTACCTGTGAACACAACTGTTTAGCAAGAGGCTTTGGTTTGTTTTACGTAATATTTCTTTCTCACCACAGGGCACTTATCATCATTTACCTGATTATTTAGTGTCAAATGGTTCTGCTAACTTTATTCAGCTGGGTTCTTCTCAGGGAAGGACGGCTGTTCCCATCCACTGAGTCCTTGATGGAGCAGTTAAATCAGCATGATCCGGCCTTTTTTCTGGGCCACCAGATAAAGTAGATGAAAAATCATAGAGCATTGAGACGAAAAGGACAAGACAATTATTGAGGTTAATGATGTCTTGGATTGAATCAACACCATTTTGGCAGATCACAGGAGGAATTTATGGTACTCAGATGAGAGATTCTGCACCCACGCAGACAACTGGTCATACCTCCCACAACTGTAGTTGTCTGGGCTGCTACATGTAGCACGTAAATCCACTGCTAGTTTTCTATGCAAGGAATCCCATGCAGAACCAAAGGGCATGCGGTGGTCATTTCCCTGATCTGCTCCTCCTCTGCTTTTGGTGGCACTGGCAAATCATGTGGCACCATGGTGTGCACACATGCCTATGTGTGTGAGTGTGCAGGGGCACAAGGAAGAAGGAATGCCCAGAAACATTCTGTCTCAAATGCTTCCTGGAGACTTTTCACTCTTCTGCTACTGCATTTCACTGTAGCTCAAGAAAATCTGCTTTTCCACTGTTGGGCAACTTATTAGGAATATTGTGGCATTGACAAATGCTGGGAAAAGGAACCCTTCCCATAAAGCTCTGCTAACTAACTTAGCAAACATACAGACAGAAAACCATCCACTAATCAAGTAAAGGGTATTATTCAAAATTATACAATTAAATACTTTTTCTCCCCTAACTGATTTAAAATGCGGTTTACCTCATGACAGAGTTCTGCTGGGAAAAAATACTCACTTCAGCTATTGATTGCAAACAATTAACCAAAAATGCTCGATTGTTTATTTGCTTGCAGAAAGAGCCTCATTCTTCCCCCTAGAGAACAGGTAAACTGGCAAACCACTCACCATGACTATTTGCTCATCCTCATTTAAGGGCTGTAATTGATACACGAAATGACGTGATATGTTTCTATTCCCTTGGTGCTGTGATTAGATGAGTGGATCTCTTTTAAACAGAAGAATAACAGAATAATGACTAGCGAATAATAAATCTTTGTTTGCATGCTAATACTCTGTGGAATATCAGGTGCAGTATAAAAAGTGGCTATCCCTCAAACAATTTGCTCAAACAAAACCCTTGTTCTGAATTCAAATACTCTTTCTGCCATATCCAGTCATCTGTAGCCAGAGGCTTTCCAGAGAAAGTGTGTTTCAAGGAATGATTTAAATGAAAATAGGCAGCTGCTTGGATTGCAAAAGAAGGAAGGAGTTCCAAGAATGAGAAACTGCAGAAAAAGGGCCAAAATCATAAAATGTAAATTCGTGTTTTTAGGAATTGTTCACTACTTTTCAGATGAAGGGACCCAGTTATCCTCCACTTGTCCCCAGCTCTGGGAGAAGGGGAGATTGTGAGTTCGATGGGAAGATAATGGATATCGTAAAGAGGCAGCTCCGACCACAGCATGTGCTGCATCATCATCGCTGAATTCAGGCTGTGCCCAAGGCCCTGTGCTGCTGACAGGCCAAGCATAGGCTCCAGTGCAAGGCCAAGGGCCTTTGCTTCTTGAGCAGAAGGGCACAAATTCTGCACCTGCGTGACCTGCCAGGATTCACTGCTGATATTATGATGGAGATCAAGGAGGAGCATGACTTTTAAAAACTGTTACAGGATATGTACATGTGCACAAGCACCACACATGGCTGTAGGTTGCAGACTTGATGTGCCTGTGGCATGTGGGTGCATGTGTGTACATAAAGCATCAGATTGACAACTGAAGTTGGTTTCTAAGAAACAGTTTGTCTCTAACACAGTTTGGGGATGTGATAAGCCTGACTGTTTGCTGAAGCTGAAGAGTTAAAATTGTCGCATGCTGTGCAAGGGATTTTTATACTGTTATATTAATCTTAAATTAATTTTAATCATTTTATTAGATTTACTTAGGTATCTGCTTTGTTTACTTCATTGAATTACCCATTATGAGGACTAGATTTCCCTCAAACGTGGCAATACGCACGTTGCTATAGCTACTCGGGTTCTGGCTATTTTTTCCATAAAGCCAGAGTTACAAACAGCTTCCTGTTCAACCATCTGAAACAGTTCACCCGTAGTATTTGTATTCGTATTTATCTTCGCATTTAAGACCTTGGAAGCTTCTGTTTCATCCTTCTCTTGAGAAACAGTAAGGACCTTTATCTGAGGACAATTAAACTTCACTTACGTACAAGACGGGACAAAAGGTCTTTGAAGAATCCCTTTGAAATTAAGAATTTATGAAAGGCACAGTGAGGGAAGCCTGGAGAAGGACAGGTAAAAGCCCTCCTCTGCAAGAAATAACTATCAGGAAAACAAAGAGGAAAGGCCAAAACCTAAAATGCAGCAGAGGTATAAAAGCTTAACTATCTATAAGGTACGATCTACTAGGAAATCCTAGAAATGAGGAAAGATAGAGATTTCTTACATTTGCTCTCCCACTGATGGAGAAAATCACAGAAATTTGCTTCCTACCAGGGCCAGAGGAGAAATCTGACCTGAAGTGCAATTTCCCCATGCAAAGTCTCACAAGGAAGAATCCTCTAGAGATTGAATACCACCTATCTAGAGTGGTCCTGGTGCACATTGCAGACCGTCTTAATCAACAACCCTCTGACCCTCACCTGTGCACATGTGAGACTCGAAGGAAGAATGGAGGGGCATGTTGGCAAGTGGATAAAGGAAGATGTGAGGAAGATGTTTTGTTGTGCAGACAGGGCAGATGAAATTTTACTGCCTTGGCAATTAGCATGTATCATATCTGACAAAAATTGCATCTAAGAAATCCTTCTTAAATGGCTTCTGATGTTGCTTCACCTATAAGTTTCTTATGCAATGTTCATACCAACAGCCTGACCAAGAAATATCATAGAGGTGGTGGCACAAATGCAGAGTGTGGGGTCATGGGGTGCACTAGACTTTCCCTATTTGTTCTTGACAAGCTGTATAGACATAGCCTAGAATTATCACCATCCTCTACTCCATCGACATCTCTGGTATTTCCTCCAGACCCTGCAACTGGCAGCACTGGATTCTTATTTTACCTGGCATCTGTTGTTTCCTTCAGACCAAATGGTAGTCAGTGTGTCTCATACACTTTAATATCATATTAGCAAAGCCTCAAAATATGTTTGAACACAGGGAATGTGGTTTCCTAAGGTTACACATTGTCAACTGTTTTAAAGTGAAATTCACTGGTTTTGAGTGAGGTAAACAAAATAGGGAACAGAAGAAGTTTCTGCCCAAGCAGGCTTTTAGATTTCAGTCTGCCTGAAAGTCCTTGAAGTTGGTTCAACAAATAGCGACGAAATTGTTGGCTCTGTGAGGCATCCCTACCCCCTTGCAGTGACTGACTGCTTCACCTCAACCAGCCCCAACTGTTTGGCCTGAAGAACTAGCATTTAACCTTGATTTCACATTTAATTGAATGCCAAGTCCAAAGGTTTTTATTATTCAACTGTTTGTCCAAGCAGAAGGGTGTGACTCTTTGAAGAAACTGGGATTTCAGACTTGATGAGTGTCAAGCTACATCCTTATCACCTATTGAATTACTTTATGATTTTTAACAGCACAGAGTAAACTGTCCAGGATGCATAGTAAACCTTCACCATTTATCAGCAAATACTATAAATGTGACCTTAATGTTCCTCATATGAGCTGTAGATGCAGTTCACATTTCCTTGACCCCTGCTGTCACCTGTCTCACCTCTCCTGAGACCTCTCACAGCTCCCTAAGGACACTTTCCAAGAAATAGTCAGGTCCCTTTACTTCTTCCCTGGTGTTATGAACTAAGGATCTCCTTACTTACATCTCCAGGCTACCTTCATGCCAGCTGAGCATGACGCTTGCCCTTTACATGCTATGGGACCTCCATCTGAAATTCAGTTAATGATTTGGGTAGGCATAACTCAAGTATCTCCTTCTCTGGAACACTGAGCCCTGGTTATTCTTTAGTCTCAGACACTCTTTATGCCAGTTTTTGAAAGTGACAATTTCCTCTCTTGCCTCTTCCAGGAATCAGGCCCTCAGCAAATTGCTGTCTTTCAATTGCTACCATCTAAGCTTTGGCTAACAACCCTGCTGCTGGGCTGAGGAGCAGCCTGAGAAGTCACCTTGAAACTATAAAACTGTTTGAGGGGATGCTGCTTAATTAGGCCACTGTTTTGATCTTTCCTCCACCTTAGCCACTACTCATGAGCTAATGTTAATCATTCAGATAAGGATAGTCTGCAGCACAGATACACTGAGGTTATATGATATGCAGCTAAGTAATACATATTGAATCTTAAACTTTGTGCTAAGAAGCTAATGATCAAGTTATCCACATCAAGGACACCTTGACCTGGTAACCTCAACAGATACAGCTTCCCTTTTACCATGGGTGTGATGCAGAGGGACTGTGTTCTTGTGCCAGTAACTAATGATATTAAAAAGCAGTGCTTTGCCCAGAGATCACCATTTTCCCTTCATCTCCCACAGGCACAGTCTTGGTCATTACCCACTATTCCATTAGTCAAATGCCTTCTGGATATCAAGATTCAAAGTATACACAATGTGCATCAAAAACCAATATTCTGACAAAATGTAGCAGGGATTGACCTCTGTAATCTCTTCTATACAGAGACATCTTTATCAACATGTTTGAAAATCAAAGGTAAGAAAGAAGCTGTGCCTTTCCCAATCACTGACAACCTTTTGTCATGACAGCTACTGTCTTCCTTTCTTTACCCACAATAATTTGGTGTTCGGTGCTCTCCCTCTTTTCTCCTCCACTGCCATCATTTTCTTTGAAACCAGTTAATCCTGCTGTTACCCTCTTTTTTTTTAAATACTTTTCTTGTACTCACAGACTTCTAGTACAGAACAACTTACCTTTTTTTCATGTTCAGGAAAGAATCCTTGAACAAGAAAGGATGACAAAGTTTGTCCTTCTATTTCTCTAGCTCCATGCATTTTAATCTATTTATACTTATGGCATCTCCAACATAACATATCTGCTATGGATTCACAGAGTTTGCTCATCTCAGTCTTTACTTCGTAATCCGTATTTTGAGAACTAACAGATTGCCACTATCAAGCAACTATGCTTAAATAGGAAAATATGACATATTTTGAACTTCAAGAGTGTGAGATATTCATCACTAAACTGTTTAGGAGTGAATTTGTTTACCTTAATTTTTAGAAACAAAGAAATGCCTTCGTCATGTTTTCTTGAAGTACCTCATTGTGCAATTCAATTAACTGCACCAAAATAGCAGAATAATAACATTAAATTATACTGGGATACCCTGAATCCCCAGCACACTTATTTAAACAAAATAAATGTTATATCTACAGAAGATTTTTAACAAAGTGTTATGACTACAGCATGTCTTATAATAGGTTATTAAACACAATAAAGTAATATAAAAACATCTGTTCTCCAGAACAATGGTATTTTAACACATAACTTTATTACCAGGCTGCTACAGAAAATGAAAAACTTTAATAAATACAACTGAATTATCTAATGTTTTATGTCCTTATTTTCATATTTGGCTTGGGCATTTTTCAATTTGCAACTACTGACTGCTCAGCATGTTATTGAAGTTACTCAAAGATATATTATATAATTTATTTATATAATTGGTTCCATCAATATGCTGAGTGTTGTTTGAAGTACAGTGATAAAAACAGCTCTCCACACAAATTATTTACAGTCTAGAGAGAGTTGCACGGTCCAGTTCCCTCCCAGCTTAATGCTCAGGTCACAAACATCATTTTGAAATGTTAAAGATTGCACTGGTTTCCAGAAACATCTCTCAATAGTAGCAGGTTGCCTGTGCATCTTTTGCTCAAAGCCTCTGTTGTGGTCATGCAGTGTTACATGGGGTTATGTTTCATTCTGTCTGACACCTTCAGGCACCCTCAGCCTCTTGCTGATGTGCTCCAGAATTGGAAAAAAGTGATTTTGGTTGTGATCCATCTTGTCTCCTGTTCTCACACACTGAAGTGCAGGAGTTTGCCTGCTCAGGAACAATACAAGGGATTTTCTCTGCCCCTTACATCAGTAAGGAAAAACCTGTGTAAATTGTAAAGGGAAGGGATGACCCCTGCCTCAGAAAAGGGGTCTTCTTATAAGCACAGTGAATCATATTAAATGCAGTAACATGGAGGCTGTTAATTAAACCATTATATAAAAAGACATTGGCTTTAGAAATTTATTTGCATCAGGCATTTCTAAAATATATGCTGTCCCACCCAGATTTTTCATGAACTGATATCTCAGGACATGTCTCTATTCCCAGCTATGCAGGGGAGATAGCATTTGTCACGCAGTGAATCAGAGGCAGATGAGGCAAAGCTGATTCCTTCAAGGCAGCTTAAACAGGTTACAGCACCTCATACTGCACCAGGAGCAAACCTAACCACAAGCAGAATTTTGCAAAAAGCAAAGCTTCAGGATTGCTGCTGTTTTGTTCTTACATGAACCAAGCATCAGTCAGCACTCACCAAAACATGTTTAATTTATTGAATTGTTTCATTTATCACAACCACAAGGGTGCTTTAAAGCTTAAAATGTATTATGTCACTAAGAAATGCATGCTCAGAGAGGCAAATTGTCCTGCCATTACTGTCATTACTACAGTCGTTAAAGAGAATAGTCAGAGTTTTAACTGTTCCCCTAATCATTGCATCATATCTTGTTTGTGTTATGGCAAAATATCTTACGGGCTGGTCATCATTCCAAAAAGTGACAGAAATTAATCACCTGCTGTTTTGCTGTGGTCTGGGGACCCTAAGGAACACAGACCCCAAGTCACCTCTCCATCAATGCACGAGGCTGCTGAGTGTACAGTTCTGACTCCCCATGTGCTGGTAGGAGAGGTGGGCTTGACACCACTAGCATTACTAGAAGAGTCCTCTACCTGGAAAAGAGATACACATAATAGACATACACAAAAGATAAGCACATAATCCCAGCATATGCCCTTTGTTCTCTGCCCACCAGTGACTGGGGGTGCAACAGAAAGAAGAGCCAAAGAAAAGGTTAGTTTTCCTGAGGACACTGCCCAAAAGCTGAAGATGTTTTTAGATGGTAACTTTGCAAGGGGACTCAGCATGGGTTTTATCTGGCCAACTGCCTCAAAATGAGTCGCTCTAAATCAGTCCCCTGGAATCCTGGAAATGTAAACCTTTCCTGTCCCCAGCACATGCCAGCATTCACAGCTGCTGAGACGTGGGCATACTCCTGCATCCCAAAAATAAAACATGATCATAGCCAATATACCCAGCCCTTCACCCGAGGCTGCAACTGTCTTAGAGGCCAGCTGTGGAAAATGCAAGGCACTTGAATGATTAGGAAGTGCTGGCTATAGAAGGGAAGAGAACATGGCAAAACACTTTTCATAACTTGTGAGTTGAGAAGCCAGAATGACTTTAGATTCAAACTGAGACATGGCAAGGGCTAAGGTAGACAGAATGAAATGTTTTTGGAGGGCAGAAAGCACTGATGCATTGAGCTATGTCCAAACCATTGTCCATGTCTTCTCTGGGTGGCTTTGATGAAGCACACCACGTAGAGGCTCTGAACCATGAGTTTGGGTGGACTGAGAATTTCTGTGTGATAATCTCTTAGTCCTTATGACAGCCAAGAGAATAATGGGAGAGTGCCACTCTGCTGAAGCCAGGAAAACTAGGAGATAGTATAAAATGCCCACTGGAGTGTCCCATTACCTCTAATATAGTGGACAGCTTAGTGACTTTGACTGCTGATTCACTGGATCTTAGGAAAAATTAAAAAATGGTGAATATTGATTTCAAACTGACAGTGCTCAAACTATGAACTGCTTTGTATCTTGAAGAACACTTCAACTGTAGAAAAAAGAAAACATAGACACAGCCTGTCTGTGCTTTGATCCTGAGAGGTGAGATGATTGCCAGACTCCCATATTATACTGGTAAGGGCTGAGGTTGCTCAGCACCCTGCAGAGGCAGATCCTGGAGCTATTTATGAGGAACATTTGCATGTACTGATGATCTTAACCACTAGCTGAAAGAACACTGAAGTCTGCCAGTCCCAAATACATCAGCCAAAAGTGGTAGTGAAAGGATATTATTTGCTGCTACTGCCTGTGTTTTAAATACTTGATTCTCCAACTGAAAAAAATCTATATAAAAAACAACTTATAAAAAATATTATATCCTGCAAGAACAGTCTCAACACCTTTTGTGAAAGATAAATGGTTTAAGTATAAACTGATACTGTTCAGAGTACCTTCTCTTGTCATTACCGCTAAAATTTTTGGAGCTGAAGTTTGTGGTTGTTCTTTTTAATTTTCATTTTGGGTGGAAGAAAGCTCTGTTTTGAGAGGAAACAGGAAAGATATGAGGCCAAGAAATTTAAGAGAAGACATCACACAGCAACTTCACTCTTCCTACCAGTCATGAAATAATTAAGTATTAGTTCCATTACACTCAGCATTAACCTTTCAGAGTTGAGGATGTGAGTTACACAGATGAATCTGCAGGAAACCTCATCTCCCTATAAAGTAAAGAAAATGAAAGGACAGGTTGCAAAATGCTGACACAGGCAGTAACTTGCTCTTCATGAAAAAAGACAAGGTCAAACTGTGTTGGACAGAGATCATCAAAGGGATGATTAGTCAAGTTATGAACTGCCCAAGATCTAAAGGCCATGTCTGATGCTGTACCCCTTTTCACACATGTCCTGTTGTCTGACTTCTTCCAGGCCCATTGTCTAATCGCATAAAATATGTGGTTGTCTTTTTTCCCCCCACATAGACTGTATAACAGGTAACCAGTAAAAACTCTCTGAGAAAAAAACCCGTTTCATTTCCAACAGCTGTAAGAATTATTAAGCATAACAGAGGATCCTGAGAGAAGAATTTAATTTTTCTGCATATGCTTGAACCCCTAGTCAGTTTAAAATATGACTTTTAACTGCAGAAGTAAACTTTAAAATATTTTTCAGTGGGAAGCCCCACATCCTAATATCCTATGGACTAAAGGACTGTGTCACTTAAGATATGATGCGGAGAGTTACTTATGTATTTGGAAACCAAATTTAGATCAGGAAAAATGGAGCCACCCACAAGGATTCCTCAAAATAATAAGATAATCACCCTGAGAAGGAAAATTCTGGCAGAGCCATCACCATTTTACTACCCTCTACTAAAAGGACTGTTTGGTGCTCAGCTATGTTGCCCATCCATTCTCCCCATCAGACCTAGCTTGTGTTTCTTCAAGACAAGAAAGTCTGATGGGGAGAACTTTTTAGGAGAATTTGCTGAGGTTTGACTACTCATTTGACTTTGGGTGGAATGGTAAGAATCTTGGACTTATCACAACCAGCATCGTAATAGGCAGATAGGAACCAAATTGGTGAAAGAAAGACTGACTTCAAAAAATATGCTGGCCTCTTGCACCCCTGGGTTTGTTTGAAGGATGCACAGCTTCTCCAGGCTCCTACTGACCTCACAAACAGGGTTTTAAGGAGATTCCTCCTTGAGGGACTCATTCACTGAAACACGTTAACACCTGAGGAAAACAAGTCAGGCTGAATAGCTCTGTCTGACCTTACGAAAGAGAAACAAGAGGGTACTATTGCGTGTGCATAATATACTCTCTGGGCTGAAGTGCCCACAGCAGGAGAACATAAGACATATATTGTGAGTCTTATGTTCACACGTGACATAGGATTATTTCACCATAAACTGTTATGGCTTTGTGTTTTATAGTTCTGACAGATATAACTATGAGTACTCAGGACAACAAGAGCCATTGTGTTTTTCTGCATTTGTATAGATGTTCATCTCTGAAATGTCCAGAAATTATTCATTTTCTCTTAGACCAACTAAAAGCAAAAGACTTTTAGTTAAAACCTAAAATAAAAGGTCATATTTTGCAAGAGGCAGAAGAAGACCTTGATCATAGAGTTGAGTTTCTAGCACAGATGCTCACCTTGAGTTCAGTTCAGGAGGCTTTGAGTGCACCATGCTATTAGGCAAACTCTTACCAACACATCCCAGCACTGGTGCTCTACTAACTTGTGTCAGATGCCAAGGATGATCTGGCCCTGCAGTCCAGCTGCCTCCTTCAAACTGAACAAAACTGCATACTTCTCTGGTTCTCCCTGCTGTAGTTTTAGAAAAAATAAATTCTGAAGCAGATGAGAGTAAATAGCACCATTTCATTCTTGCTCTAGATCTGGTAGCCACTCTTCACTTATTTGCTATGCAGCTGAAATCTCATGGGGTAGTTTCTGAGACACAGAAGCTGGGAGCTGAACACAGTGAACTGGATTGTCAGGCAGCTTGGGAGATGTTGCCCTTTCCTAAACTGGGGCAACACTGAAGAATAGGAGACATCCTATTTCCTTTAGCAATAATGTCCTTACTATGTACAGGCAAAACTATTCAGCA
This sequence comes from Pithys albifrons albifrons, assembly GCF_047495875.1. NCBI lineage: Eukaryota > Metazoa > Chordata > Aves > Passeriformes > Thamnophilidae > Pithys > Pithys albifrons. The sequence continues at coordinate 22,346,589 of NC_092461.1, forward strand.
TATCAGCATTCACTGTTTATCCAGTCAGGAAACATATTATTGCCTCATAAAATGGGACACCTGTCTCATTTTCCAGTAACTATTAACAGCAGCACCATAGAAAAGAATTGTAATAGTGTTATTATAGCAATGTCTGGATGAATCTTATGTGTATTGTGGATGTCAACAAATCATCATCATCATCATCAAACACAACATTTATAAATAATTTCAGACTGATGTGATTTAGACACCACTGCATCCTTCTGGCACAGGTAACAGTACTGAGTACTTTTTCATCCTTCAGTGTTGAGCTATAGAAATGGTAACACTTATCACTTATGAAGTATCTTCCTTATCAGTAGATATCAAAGAATTTCCCTAGGACTGCGAAGTGCCTTTGTAGGGTGCTTCTGTGGCAGAGGAAAGCCAGATACAGACAGCACCTGGTGCCAGTTGCATCAGCTGCAAGACAGGAGCTACAGAAATAGGGTCAGCACCCTGAGACCCATTCTCCAGCACCCTCTCTTATCCACTTAGCAGTGCTTGCTATATAAGGGACAGAATGCCACATCTACTGACAGCTTATATCCCACACAATCTCCTTAGCTCTGCTGCCTGGTTCCTGACCTTTGTTGGCAGAGTACACCAAACCAGGGCTCTGAGAACCTTGTTTAAAAAAGTCACGTACTTCACTCTTCCCTGCTTCAGCCCAGGCAGGAAGCAGCATACAGAAATATTGCACTGAAGGCTCTTCCTGCTGCTTTCTAAGCCTGACCTTCCCATTCCTGTTGCTTGTGGAGAAGGCTCCTGAAGCCTCTGGGTCATGCTGGGCATCTCCAAGCTTCCTCAGGGGCTTTCCAGTTTGTCCTGGGTTTAGCTGAGCTGGGAAATCTGCAAGAATAGCTTTTGTTCTGCTGCTGCTCTATTCCTGTTTCTCAGCCTTACTAAAACAAAAGCAGCACAGGAAACATTTTTTGGTGTTGCAAATGGAAAAGATTTTCCTGGAACAAATAAAAAGGTCAAGTTTGGTTCCTATCAAAACTCCTGAGCATTTGTAGCTCATGGGCCCTTGCTGAGGTGCAGCCACTTTATGCTCAAAAGCCAGCCACTGCCTTTTCACCCAGCTTTAGTCCTTTGTACAGCAATTTATCTTACACATGCAAATAAATGGTTTTTACTAAGTTTGTGGACACAAATCAGGAACTAATGTCAGAGACATGAAAGACAGAAAATGACTGAAGACTCGGGTTTGAGTTTCTTCATGTTTCTCAAACTTTCTGAAATCAAAGCTTTTCAGGTTAAAGCAGCAAAGGATGTTCTCACCAGCAGTATCCAAATGATGCAGTCTGGAACACTGAGCTGGGAAACTGTGACTTCAGTTGAAATTTATATGTTCATAAGCGAGAAAATAAATTGCAAATCACCCCAGTAATTAGCAATAAGGTCTTATACAGCACCTCCATACACTCTCTGTATGTTATTTCTTTAAAAACAAATGGTGCTACTTTTAGAAATAATTCAGCAATTTAATATAAGTGCTATTTTTTGTGTGAATTACTCTGTGATAAATTCAGACTTTTGTGATACTATCCATCTACCATACAGGCCTTGATGAGGGAAGGAAAAATTGTGGTAGTTTAGTTCTGGAAAGACAAAAGCTGCCTGTAGTAGGTTTTCCATCGGTCCTTAGAGGGAAGGAATATGAGAAAGAATATCTAAATATCTAGTCTCTATTTTTGCCTTGATAGAGTTTATACCTTGGTGCAGTCCTAGACTAAACAGTGTGTGGGAATTGAAGGGAAAGAAGGACTTCCACTATTAAGGAAAAATAAGTTTTCTAGAGATTTGAACAGGGAAGTTAACAAGACTTGGTGTTTGAAGCTGATCAGGGTCCTCTCTGACTCAGTTTCAGGACAGATGCTCAGGGATTTTTACAGTTGTAGGGGCTAATAAACACTGTTTGGGACTATCCCAGGAGCCGGCTGAATTATGAGGAGATTTACAAATGTATGTGTGAATAAATAACCTTACAACTTCTTGTAGGACAGCAGCTTTTGTCACTTGAGCTGCTCGTAGGGTCGTAGTCTTTGTTCCTTTAAATTATTTATCTGATCTAAAATTACAAGAGGTGGTTTACTGGGGTTTCTTTCCTTTTTTTTTTTTTCCCCTAATTGCTCTTCAATATTATCCTGTTAAACATTTTCAGTCATCTAGTCCAGGTGGTACAATTATGCGATACAACACAGCGTGATAAAGCCAGTAAATAACCAGAGCAAACATCTTGCAAAATAACTATAGGCAGACATAGCACTTACCCAAACCAGACAGCAAATTTTTGCAACAAATTACATTCACAGTCAAAAGTAGGAAGGATTTCATGACTTCTAAATAGTCCAGAGAAAAGACAGAATGTCAGAGAAATACATGCAATGCTGGTTTCAATACTTTTCTTCCAATATATCTTATTTATGTACTATTTATTGAACTTGGCCTTAAAGTAGAACAAGAACCCATCATGTACATTCTATACCTTATAGAATTTATATTCTCTCACTAAAAAATAGTATTAGTGAATATTAGAGTGTTTCAGATCATAAGTGTCAGTTCTGGTTTAATGAGGAGCATGTATCCATGTTATTTTATCCATGAATAGACAAATTTAAAAGGATTTTCTTCCTGCACAAGACCAGTGTTACATTTAATGCCACAAAGACCACATACTTGTCAAAAATGAACATCAATTTCTGAAATTTGAGTGGTTGCTTAAAAAATTACTTATATATAGTTATGAAGAAAAAAATTGACACTATGGAGCTGATTTCTGTGTAACTGCCCTGAGACTGAAAAATGTAAACAAATAAAAGAATAGAAGCAATAATCCAGTTCAGTTGTGTCTAATGGCAGATAATGTTGGTGATAAGTACTGTAATATGTTCTGCTTTCTTATCAGGAAAGACCACAAATAATGACTAACTACAGATAAAAATAACAATTCCCTTTGCAGACTAGCTTTTTCCCCCTCCAACTAAATGTGGACTCTGTGAACAAGAGCCTTGTGATGATGATGACTTCTGAGTAACTTATGTGTTGTCTAGGAATAAATTTTTAATTTATGACTGTGTTGATTACCCTGGCTGAAAGGGGAAAAGCTCGAAGATCCCAAACCCCCACCTCCTCTGCTTTTTCATCCTCCGATGTTTTATTTTCCCAGCAGGCCAGCTGTACTCTCCTCATACTGTGTGTATTGTTGGGATTATCTTCAGCCATGTGAACTATAAACATGGCTCACTGCAGCCCAGCTAACAGAGTGGCAAAGGGCCAAGAAGGAAAATCATCCTCTTCATCTCAGAAGCATCTGGAAAATGGACTCAAAAAGTGTCTTTCTCTTGGTCTGCTGGAAGTTCTCTGACACCACAATGACAAAGCAAAGTCCACAAAAAAAACACCCCAGCAGTTGTTTGTAGGTGATGGGATATTCCCAGGTAACCATCATGAGCATAATGATTTTGAGTTTAGTTGGGTTTGGGTTTTTTTTTAAAGTTATGAGGGAAAGAAAGATTTGTCTCCATTTCTCATGAGAGGTAGGAATGTTCTTCAGCAACATATTTTCAGAGGCTAAAAGGCAGAACTCAAGGACTCACTTTCCAACCACTATGAATGTGGGTAACACAGTTCCTCTGCATCTCAGGTTTATCACATGTACACATAGAGAATAAATCTGCACACTGATTTGTAATGTGTCCTTGTGGCTGTAATATCTAGTGCTGAGCTTACTGCTACAGAGAAGTATTTTACTTTACTGAAGCCTACCTGAAGAGTAAGGATAATGGCCACAAAGGTTTGAAATCAGTTAATACCCCTGTGAAAAACTAATTCTCTTTAAAACTATTGCATGGTGGAGGCCAAAGCAGAAATTAAGAACATAAAGAGCTCTCTGTATATGTGTCTGTGGATATACTGATATAACAAGGCGTACCAGGGCTAGTTCCTAATTAAAAGAGAATAGTTGTCTGATTAATGGACAGCACCAGATGGCATCAAAGGAGTTGTCTTTTTTAGCTTTACTTAGCCATTCTTCAAAAATGCTTATTTCAGGCTGTGATGAAATTCTCTTCCATGGGGTATCGCCTATAAATTTATGTTCCCTCCACAAATTCCTCAAGTGCCTGGGAAGCAGTGTTCAGAACAGAGCAGCTTATCGACCTTATCATGTACTGTCGTTAATACAAACCATAGTGTTGTTTCCATACATCATATGCATTTTACAGTTTGGTGAAGGAGAGGGAAGGACTTCATCTCTAACCTGGTTACTGATGTGTAGCAATGCTGACGCTGGAGTCAGCAGTGTTGGAGCATATGTGAAAGCCCTATCCCCAGTGACCCTCAGCACATATCTAAACTTTAGATAAAAGGTCAAACTTTGCTTCTGTCTTTTTTTTTTTTTTACACGGAAAGCCAATGTCCTCAGGCAAGCAAGCTACTTTGTTTTATTTTATCGGTTAGTGGAAAGCAGCTGTACTGCTTAGCATAATTAACAAGGAGGTTAGACAGTAATGCTTTGTATACAGTAGTGTTATATGAACCACTAAGGCAAGTAATTGCCCATAAAAACAGTATCTTGTAAAAACAGTGGGGAAAATCCCCCTCTCCTGAAGAATAAAAATAGGAGCACAGTACTTCCTTTTAGTCATCACTAAAATCATTCCCTCTTCAGGATCTTTGAGGCCAGAAAATTATTTACCAAAAAGATTCAGGAAGTAATCCACAGCAATACTTATCGCTGTTTACTGAAAATTTGCAACTGACTGTTGCAAATACATGAAAAATATCCATGTAAAGGGAAGGCAATTTCACACCATGCAGTATTTACTACCTCTCATTGTGTGTCCAAAGTTAGTTTGAAAGATATTACAAGTTGATGTTCCCCATAGTTTCTTGTAAGTTCCATTGTGGATGAGTTTTTTTCAGGTCTTGTTTGACTGTAATGTAATGTCTTCCTACAGGCAGATGGAAGAAAAGCCATTGGTATATGCTCATTCATGATAAAATAGCTATTTCTTTCCTACTGAAGCCAACCAAGGCAAGAGCAGGAGACACATTTTCAGAAATGCTGAACAGGATAACTCAACACTAGCTCCTACTGAGTCATTTATGAAGAAACTGAATGCTGGAGAAAAAGCCAGGACAAATGCATCCCACTTAATCTAAGCTTTTACTGTTTATAATAGAATAGATCAGAACAGACTATTTAGAAGAGACCTACAGTACCCATCTGGCCCAACTGTCTGACCAATTCAGGGTTGACCAAGTTAGAGCTCATTGTTAAGAGCACTGTTCAAGTGATTCTAAAACAGTAACAGGCTTTGGGCATGAACCACCTGTCTAGGAATCCTATTCCAGTGTTCAACCAGTCTTTCAGTAAAGAAATGTTTCCTGATGTCCAATCTGAATGTCCCCAGGTTTGTACCATTGTCTAATTTGTGTTTGATCTTTTTTGATAGAAATGCAGGATGGCTTCTGAAAAACCCAAAGGCGGTAAAATTGAGGATTCATGAGCAGCCACATGATTCACTCCACTGAAGAGATGGTATTCAGTCCAATGAAAGGCCTCTGGCTCACTGCCCTGATCATCTTCTTACAGGTTTTTATAACAGATGATAACCCAAAGGGTTTCTCAGATGTCCCTTGTTGTAGTTTGGGATTATTATGTAAATTCTCTCCCCTGCCACTAACTGCCCATGCCAGCAGTTAACAAAAGAAGTAGTTAACTGCTGATCACCTGGATGGGGGCAGGTTTGCCTCTTTTGTTTTGGGGGACATCTTTCCTTTTCTTAGCTCGGTGGAACTTGGGAGCGGTGGCTTCCGAGGAGGGAAGCTGCTCTGCTGGCTATGGTTAGGGCTTCTGGCTGAGACGCTCTTTTTTCTCCTCACCGTGGCTGTTTCTCCTGGTTCCTGCATCTGGGATCCCGGCCTCTGTTCCAGCCTCACCACCACCTGCACCATCACGGCCTGCCCGCCCCGGCTGGGGCAGTGACCCGGGAGAGAGAGGTGTGCAGCTGCTTTTGCAGGACACGTGGTGGTTCCCCACTTTCAGCTTTCTTTCTCCTTCATCTGGGACAAGAGACACAGAGTTCATCTGGGAGCTCACCACTCATCTGTCTCGCTGGAGAGGGACTGGGAACTACTGGGAACTCACTCCGCAGCCAGCCGGACTGTGACATTTGACACTGGTTAAGTACAACTTTCCTCCTGGAGGGAAACCTGCTGGGTTTTGTTGTTGTTTTGTTTTTGTTTTTTTTTTCTTTCTCTTGTGGTGTTGGGGAAGCGGTTTGCACTAGTCTGTTTATATATAGCAGTTAAGAACAGTTATTCTTCTTGTATTAAATTCCTTTTTCCTTAAATTTTATAAAGAGTGGCATGATTATTGTGGAGAAGGCCCCCTCCCCCACTTGTGGGTAAACATTTTGGGGTTTTTTTCCCCTCAAACCTAAACATATTTTTGGCGCCCAACGTGCGGCTTGTAAACAAAGAAGGATAACTGTTCTTGTGGCACCATGTGGGTATTGAGTTTAGGGTTCATCAAGACCATCCTCTATAATATATTGGCTTTTTGTTCGTACAAATTTATGCCAAAAGGAGCGGCAGGTTTAAGTCTTAACAACAAATCAATGAGTAGAACTCAAATAGCCGCAATTATTATTGAGTTCTTACTCTGGATTTATGGTGCTATGAATTCAATGCCTGTGGGTGTCATTTGGGTGGTGCTATCAAGGCTGTTTTCCTGCTGTAACCTAAGCTGCTACCTCTGGGGATTTAGTAATAATAGTACTGACCCTTGGGAAGGAGCAAAGGGGAATCTTTTCTCCCAACCCTTCGTCCATTCCCCCTTCAAGTCTGCTACAACGGCTTTTGAGATGTTTAAATTCTCCCTGGATGCCAGAGATATCTTGCTCTTTATGGTTTTTCTGCAGGGTTGTATCCTTGTGGCCTACAGTATGTTTGAAGGTAGGGCCAGGGTTATTTGAGAACGCATTCAGAAGCCTAGCCCAGTGAAGGGGGAAAAGAGAATAAAACCCCTGAAGTCACAGTGAAGGGGAAAAAGCAAGAGAGTAAAACCCCTGATATCACAGTGAAGGGGAAAAAGGAAGAGAATAAAACCCCTGATGTTACAGTGAAGAGGGAGAAGGAAGAGGGTAAAACCCCTGATGTTACAGTGACGCAGGATGGGGCTAAAAAGGGGGAAGAGGGTAAAACCTCTGATGTTACAGTGACGCAGGACGAGGCTAAACCAGGTGGACAGTCCAAGCCTATGGAAGTAGCCCCTATCCATAAAAGGAAATATAAGACCAAACCAGCCCGTCCAGCGGATGATGAGGGGGCTGCTGCACCTTCACAGCAAGCAGACCCAGAGCCTGAGATCATCACTGAGCCATTGTCGTTTGATAACCTCCGTGGTTTGCGGAAAGACATTGCTCGACACCCGGGCGAGCCCATCCTGACTTGGTTGATCGGAGTTTGGAACCTTATGGGTGAAACCTTACAACTGGATGATGCTGAAGCCAGGTTTTGGGGGGCTCTGGCCCAGGATGTGGCTATTGAACAGGTGTTTGTGAGGGAATCAAAGCCCCTTTCATTCTGGGCACGACTTCCAATGAGTGTAAGAGAGAAGTTTGTTTATAGAGAAATCCTGCAGGAACATCACATTAAGAAGACTTGGAAGACGATGGAAGAAGGAATTTTACGTCTGAGGGAGATGGCAATGATGGAAGTGCTTTTTGGAAGGGGTGGGCAAACCAATAATGACCCTGACAAGGTCAGATGCACACCACATATGTGGTGGAACCTCTCACACTCGGGGCCAGCTGAATACACGGATTTCTTGGCATCCATGTATAGGGAAGAGAACCAAGAAACAGTGGGGGCTGTAGCAAATAAGCTGCGGATATATGAAGGCATGACCCACAGCCCAATGCAGGCCCATATTTCTGCTGTAGAGACATTGGTTGCAGAGGTAAAGAATGAGCAGAGGAAACTTAGAGAGGAGATTAGAGCGGAGATTAGAGACAGTCTCCAAGTGGCACCAGTGCGAATGAGAACCTCTGAAATCAGAGCCAGACACCCCCCAACCAGAGGAAGTGGACAGACCTCACGAACTGAGATGTGGTACTTCTTGGCCAAACATGGAGAAGACATGGGACGGTGGGATGGGAAACCCACCCGTGCACTTGCAGCCCGAGTACAAGAACTGAAGGAGAATGAAAGAAGGTCAGTGAGAGTAAGTGCAGTCCCAGTTTCCCATGGGCAAGAATCTGACCCACAGGAGGGCACCTCCCAGGTGTACTCATTGAGAAAAGGTTCCGACTGGTACGACCAGGATCAGTGTTAGGGGGGTCCTGCCTCTAGCCAGGTAGAGGCACGGGACAACCAAGTCTATTGGACTGTGTGGATTCAATGGCCTGGCACATGAGACCCACAAAGGTATAAGGCTTTGGTTGATACCGGCGCTCAATGCACATTAATGTCATCAGGACATGTGGGCTCAGAAACTATTTCTATTTCTGGGGTGACAGGGGGATCTCAAGAGTTGACTGTGCTAGAAGCTGAAGTGAGCTTGACAGGGAGAGATTGGCAGAAACACCCCATTGTGACTGGTCCAGCTGCCCCATGTATCCTGGGCATTGACTACCTCAGGAATGGATATTTTATGGACCCAAAGGGGCATAGATGGGCTTTTCGAATAGCCACTGTACAGACAGAAGGGATTGAACAATTGAACTCATTGCCAGGTCTCTCAGAAAGTCCTTCTGCTGTTGGACTGTTGAAAGTTGAGGAACAGCAGGTGCCAATCGTCACCACAACAGTGCACCGTCGGCAATACCGAACTAACCTTGATGCTGTGATCCCCATCCATAAGATGATCCGTGAACTGGAGAGCCAAGGGGTGGTCAGCAAAACCCACTCACCCTTCAACAGCCCTATCTGGCCTGTGCATAAGTCTGATGGAGAATGGAGACTGACTGTGGACTATCGTGGCTTGAATGAAGTTACCCCACCGCTGAGTGCCGCTGTGCCGGACATGCTGGAGCTCCAGTATGAACTGGAGTCCAAGGCAGCAAAGTGGTATGCCACTTATAAATGGGCACAAGACCGAGGGGTGGATTTAACCATGGACATTATCTCTCAGGTTATCCATGACTGTGAGACATGTGCTGCCATTAAGCAGGCTAAGAGAGTGAAGCCCCTGCGGTATGGTGAACGCTGGGATAAGTATAAGCACGGGGAGGCCTGGCAGGTTGACTGCATCACACTGCCGCAGACCTGCCAAGGCAAGCGCTATGTGCTCACCATGGTGGAAGCAACCACAGGGTGGCTGGAGACACACTCAGTGCCTCACGCCACTGCCCGAAACACCATCCTAGGCCTGGAAAAACAACTCCTGTGGCGACATGGCACCCCAGAGCAAATTGAGTCAGATAATGGAACTCATTTCAAGCACAGCTTAGTTGCTACCTGGGCGAGAGAGCACGGCATTGAGTGGGTGTATCATATCCCCTACCATGCACCAGCTGCCGGGAAAGTTGAACGGTGTAATGGACTGTTGAAAACCACTTTGAAGGCGTTGGGTGGAGGGACTTTCAAACACTGGGATCAACACTTAGCAAAGGCTACATGGCTAGTCAACACTAGAGGCTCTGTTAATCAAGCCGGTCCTGCCCAATCAGAACCCCTTCACACAGTAGATGGAGATAAAGTCCCTGTAATACACCTGAGAGGTATGCTAGGGAAAACAGTCTGGATCAACCCTGCCTCAGGCAAAGGCAAACCCATTCGTGGGGTTGTCTTTGCTCAAGGATCTGGTTCTACCTGGTGGGCGATGCAGGAAGATGGAGAGACACGATGTATACCTCAAGGGGAACTTATCTCTGGGTGAACAACTCATATTACTGTATTTGTAAACATTTAAATATTTGAAAGAAAATTTAAGTTTAATGTAGAGTATTGGCATGGAGGAGAATTTAGAGGTGGATAATGTTGTAGTTTATTGTGGAGAAGGCCCCCTCCCACGCTTGTGGGTAAACATTTTGGGGTTTTTTCCCCTCAAACCTAAACATCCCTTTACTTTTGAAAGCTGTTTCTGTCTTTGCCACAAACAGGATGTCTGGAGTGTGTGCCACCAGACTTTTTCATGCTGACTTCCTGCTTGTGCACAAAGGTATTCAACAGAACTGTAAGATGCCAGGATCACAATATATATTACTTAAGTTACAGGATGTATACAAAACTTCAGTATAGAGCCTTACTCTGTGTCAGACCTGTGAACCAATTCCAGGCAGCACCTTACTCCATTTAAAGTATCACTGATTTTGGTGAGGATGTTTTCAATGCTATATGGATCAATAAAGCTGATTTGAGAAGATCTGATCCTGTAAAAAATTTTAGGGCCCCATATAAGAAGGTATATTAACATATGAATTCCTCTGGAATTGTCCATGTTACACAGCTTGTTTGAGCTTATCACGTGTACCAAGCTGTCCAAAAAGTAAGGATTCTAGTCCTATCAAGTCTGTTGAGGAGGTGACCCATGCTGATTGACTATCGAGGCTGTTTATACAATCATTTTGGATTAGACATCCATTTCTGGTGGCCAAAAGCTGATTGAGATAAATTCCCCCCTCCATCCTGTTAGTAAAATTTTATACACATACACACACACACACAAAAAGAAATAAAAGCATTTCCATATACATATGTTATTTATTAATAAATTTGTGTATATATATATATTATATACATATATTTCAACATTTACTGAAATCCATACAAATTATTTTCACTGTAGGGTACTACTTCAAATACAGATATACCTGGCAAAACTTTTAAGACACATTTAATAGTGTTCTGTCTTTTTTTTCCTGATTCTTTTGATCTGTAGAAAGTTACCTGGTAACTAGAATTAAAAGAATAAATAAAACAATGTAGAAAGTTAACTAGTGCTGACTGGCTTTGTAAAGGACTTCAAAGATGTTAAGCATTTGCTACATAGGCAGGATGGTCACTATCTCCCACTCCCCAGTGTGGGGAAGATGGTTCTCTATGGGCAGGTTTTCGCTTTGTCTTTCACATCTGTGTCATCCAGACTTCTGCTAATCATGGCTGGGACATCAGCTGGAATAGAAGGATCACATGGAAGGAAATACTCTTGTTGTGATGCTCTCTGTGAATGCTTTACATTAGAAATACTTTTACATCATAGCTGTTTAGCATGTCAGTGGCTGATTTGGGGGCTGTAGACTCAAGCTGGAGCTTGGGTTGTGGGTGTTTTTTGTTATTGAAGCCTGAAATATTAGACAAACTCCTCAAGCACGTTTCTCAGTGCACTGAAGAGACATGTTAATATTTCAACCTATGACACAAAGTTAATAATATCCTTATGGCTGCTCTTGGACTCCCTCCTCATGGAGACAAATGCTACCCACACATTCCTTTGCCCGATACACAGACAGTCATAACTTGGCGATTAGTGTGGTTCCAAGGTCCAGTGAGATAAATCAGAGAGAAGTACCACATTGCTTTATATAGACTAATAACTTGAAGCAAGTTAGGAATGCAGAGAAAGCTGCATGAATGGATATGTCTAACTAAAAGCTCTCTGCCAAAGATGCCAGCATGGAGCATGAGTGACGGATGGCACCAGCAGAAGATGGAACATAGGAGAACCAGGGAGGAATCTGAAGCCTAAACAATCAAAGATATAAAGAAAGATATAAAGGCAATTTATAAATTCTCAGCTAATTTTGCTGTCTCTGAGATGTGATTAATACAGAGACAATGATAGCACATGGATGTCTCAGAGAAAAATAAAATGGTACTGAGAAGAGAAGCAGAGTTTGTAATTTCTAAACTGAAGAACAGTAGTCTCTGTTTCTTTTTTTTTTAATCAAGCATCATTATCACAAGGGTAGTGTCAATTTTAAGAAGCAAATACTCTCCTGGGAATTACAACAATTGGTATCATGTGTGAGCAGTGTCCATAGAGAAAAGCTCAATTGCCGCATAGGAAGAAAGGAAAAATCAGAACATTCACTTGACCCTTGCAGAACCTCTGAATATGTAAAAAGGATAGTTAACTGTCCTTAAGTGTAGAATAAAATGGAGTTATGCTTTGGCTTGTCTGCAGTAATGCAAGGCTAACAAAAAAGAGAAATAAAAGCGTTCATTTTATATGACGGTTCCATATTTTCTATGCATCCATACTGATTTGAGGTGTTGTCTACTAGATTTTCCCTTCTCAGAAACAAGGACCTATAAAACATTGCCTGTAGATTTATTCTGATTGCTGCTTCTTTGATTGTGAAGCTGAAATAATGTACTGTCCAAAGCCACTAATATTTCTATTGTGACCAGACTTGTCCAGAGTTTTACAATCCTAATTAGTTTCACAGTTGTCTTGTTGTTTTCCTGTACTCCCCCTCTGTCTGCTTGTCACCATCTGCTGTTGTCCACAGTAAGATCTTAAAGCAAGTACCATCTCTTTGTTCTGCCTCTATACAGAGCTTCATAGAAATAGCTCATTATGGGAATGCAGGGCTGAAATTCCTAAACACCATGGCAATAAATGTAGTGGACAGAAAGAATAATGAGTCTTAGAAACAGTGGGAAATGCCCAGCTCCTGGCTTTTGGGTAGTATCTCCTGCTTTTTGACTCTGTCTTTTGTTCCTGTGCCATTTATGCTCAGGCCATTACAAGAATTGCTAGAAGTAGTTAGATGAGCACAGAGAGCTTGATCACAATGCAGCCATCACTTGGGTAAAAAAGGCAAGGATGGATGTGGGAAAGGGAAAAGTGAACATCAGAGCAAATCTTCTTCCAAACTCACACAAAGGCAAATAGGGAAACATCACCTTTGTCAGTACCTGTACTTCAAACTGTCTGCTTGAGGATTTTGTTCTGTTTTCATCAAGCTGAAAACATTTAAATGAAGACATACTAGATGCCAGTCTGTCCCAGTAGGGAATGGATATGGATGTGGATTGTGACAATATACTAAAATGGAGCATTAGCCCTAAGGATAAGTTCTCATTCTTCAGCAGCTCTTTCTCTCTCCAAGAGCTGTCAGTACCTCAGCATAATACTTGATGCATTCTTCCTACTTACTGCACTTCTGTCCCTTATTTCTCACAAGATCCTTATGTTTGTTATTTATACATACTAAGAACATTAGACTCTGGTTCATTTGGTAACAGAAAGAACTGATGATGTAGAAACAACAAAACAAACATGTCCTTTCTGCTGGTAAGTTATGGGTGGCCAGAACTAGGACTTCTGCAATTGAACTTTATTAGAAATTCCTGCATTTTGGCATCAAGATGGTTGCTTAGATTTGTGATAAAGGATATGGAAAATATGAAGGAAATTGATATTTTTCACTACTACTTAATAGAAAAGGCTAAACAGCAGAAGAGGGTTAGTTCAAAGGCCTTGCTTGGATTGAATGTGAAATGTGATTGAATTGCCTCCAAAATCTGAATTTGTGGTTATTAAAAATACAGGAGTTTGGGTGGCAGTGTATTGAACCTCAATGAATGGATTTTGGCACTTGAACAAGTCAACATAAAATGGTGAAACTAAATATTCATGAGGACTGATCTTTTAGAATTCCTTAAGAGACATTCATTCTTGTAGGTATTCATCTTATGTTGTGGTCCGTGGTATTTGGTTGCTCATAAAACTCTTCTAAAGTAAAATTGCATTTTCAAATAAGGCTGAACTTGTTATCTATAAAGGTTTATCAATACTTAATCACTTGTTACAAAGCTTGTTATTATGTTGCTTATTCCCACAGTTCATGCCCAGTTTCAGCATTCTCTCATAAAGTACTTATTCTATACAGCACATTCTTTTATAGGACCATTATATCAAGCTTGTACCATTCTTTTAATCCTATAAAATTTATAAATACATCATTACTATAAAATATAACCTTAGGATGTATTTATTTTTAATGTTTTGGGTATTCACTTCTTAAATGAATGTCCAAATCTGTCCTATTGTTTTAAAAATATATGACCAATTAAGTAAGCTACAACCCTCTTTTAAAGAACTAGACATCTCTGTAACACATGCAGTCTGTCTTAGTGTAAGAAATTGCTGGGTGATGAGCAAATGCTAAGGTCATACTTTAGTTATTTAAGGTGACTTTAAAAGACTGGAACGACTACTCAAAAGATGACAGTGTTCCCAGAGAAGCCCCTAGCAGGGGTAACACAGCAACCCATTGTGCAGGGCAGCAATTAGGAGTGCCAGTGCTGACTAGAATCCTGGGGCGCATTGTTCTTCCTGATTTTCAGGTCATTCCACCCAATGGGCAGATGCTGAGGAAGTCATAATAGAGATTACCAGTTTGGGGATGCCACTTCAACAGGCAACCATGGGTTAGTGTGGGATTTTCACTTGTCTGGACTCTGCTAGAGGAAATAACTGCTTTTGAGAGGAAAAGCTAACTACAATGAACACAAGTATTTGGTGTTGTGTTTGGGGAGATAATTGCCAGTATGCCTCTGGCACCTTTGGGGAGCCATCTGGGCTCACATTCCTTTCTCTTCTAACACCCTGTGATCACTGAGGTAAAGACCGTCATTACCTGCTCTCTGCAGAAGTGTTCCTGGGATGTACTGACTGTTGCACCCAAAGCTTATGGTTACTTGAAAAACTTTAAAGCTGCAGTAAACAACCCAGAAAATGCTTGCAAGCATTTGACAGGCTAGGGTCAGGCAGATTCCCTGGGAGCTGAGTGCTTTGGGTATTCCCCCTGTCTGTGCTGGTGGTTCTCAAAGGTCAGCATGGGGCTCTCAGCAGGGTTTGAGAAAGTAGGAATTGGAAGTGAAAGGCCTCCAAGTTCTGCCATGGAGGGGCGGTTTGGTAAAACCGATCTTTTTCATGAAGTTAGGGCCCCAGCCCGAGAAGAGGTCAATGGTCAGCGTACCCTATTGACACGCTCCTCAGGGAGCAACTTTTCTTGAGTAGTATCAGCATGTTCAGACCCATCTTCCTCCACTTGGGATATTTCTCTCTTCCCCTTCCCTCTGTCTTAGACCAGAACAAATTTGGGTCACCTGTGTTCTCCTTCCCTTCCTTTGTCTTATTTTTCTTCCCAATGTGAGTTGCCAGATTTTCCTGGCAGCAGCACAGTGACCATTGACAAGGGGGTTGATGCATGGTGCCTTTAACTAACAGTGAATGTAAGTAATTGCTGGTGCAATTTACCTAAGAGCATGGTCAAATCTAAGTCACCTGAAGTCTTTGAAACCAACTGGTTATCAAAAAATACAAGAGCTGAAATAGACTTGAAACGACAAAATAACAAAATGATGCCCTATGCCCTGTGTGTTGGGTAATCCAGAGAGGTTTATAGTGGCATCTCAGCGGCTAAGCATGCTCTGCATCTTCATTATGAGGAACATATAATTCTTAGCTAAACTAGTACCTGCAAGTTGAGCAAACTCCTTATGCTTATAAGAAAATATCTCTAATTTCAAGCCAAATCTTATTTTTGTGCCTATGTTTTCCAGAATTTTTCACTTGCTGTACAATAGGTCTTGAGTAGGCAGGAAAATTTGTGGTCAGGATTCTACATGAGTATGTAACTGTGCAGTGGTAAAGTATTTACTTGCAGCAGATGGAATGAGTATGGGAGAACATCTAATGTGGTAATTGACATTAAAATCTAAGGCATTAATTAAATGTGTGTTCTACTTAAGGAGTCAACTAAATGATGAGTGGCAATTAAAAATTATGTCTTTATAATTATTCCAATTCCTATTTGTGAAAGTAGAGTGTGACTGCATATTAAAATATGATTGAAGGTTTGATGACTCCTTATTCTTTCACAGTTTAAACGTTTGCAATTATTTCTCCCTCAGATTAGAGCAATGCATAGTGATATAAAGTAAAACAGCGTAGGCTTGATTCTCCAGTCACTTAAAACAGCTTTAATATTGGCATATGGTGACTTCCTTAAGCAGAGCACTCCTTAGTTAGGGTGATTTGAATGGACAATTAGGCTCAGTATGCTAAATACTGCAAATTCAATATGAACATCTGGAGATGCATTTAAGGATCAATAATTATTTTTTTTAAATAATTTGGTTGGGTTTGAAAAGTCTGCTGCAGCTGTAAGAGTGGAGATTTCTCCTTCCAGATGAAGCAGTGAGGAAAATTCTTTTCCTTCACAGAGCACGAGATTAACCCATTCACAGAAGTCAGGGACTTTTCCCTCAATCTGCATGTCTAATGTATTTCTTTGAAAATACTTAGTATAGCAGATTCAAGCTTTGCAAAAGGGCTGCCTACCTCTGTGTTTGGATTATGTTAACCAGAAGTTGTAATTGGTTGCAATACCAAGACACATTCTCAACCCAATTCTCCTACACTTTCACAATGACTGTGTAAGACTTGAGACAGTGGAAACTTTCCTTCGCTCAGCAAGTTTTTGAAAACTCCTAACAATTTCAGCCAGAATTTTTTTCCTTACCTATTATGCAACCATTAGTATTCCTCATTTTCACTCATTTTTCAGAATTTGGAACAGAAGTTGATTTTGTATTACACCCAAGAATTACAGGGCACAGAAGATGAGCCCTTCCTTTATTTGAATTTTATTTTTATTTATTTCTATTGTGCGTATTCTTTTGCCATTCACCCTTCATACCTGTTGTGGATATGCTGTGGAACCAGCAGTGCAAATCACTGAGAAGGCAGTAAGCTCAAGGCTAGCTGGCAATGCCACTGACTATTTTCACTGCAACTATGAAAAGAAAGAGAACAAAAAGTGTGGGTATGTGTATGTATCTACATGTTTATTTACACACAGAGTCAAGATAAATATTCACTGAAGCTTTAAACCTGGTGCCAAGCTTGAGAAGCTGGTTTTTGTACTGGAGTCTTTCCTAGCACCCAAGGCAAAGGACTCCCTATCCTTGGCTGCAGAGAAGCAGCAGGGCATTCTTGCAGCCCCTGCACTTGCTTCTCTCCTGGGTGGAGAAAAAGGTGACCAAAAGCCTGCTTCACCTGTCTGCTTTTCATCATCTACTACTATTACAAAGCCTCCCTTTCCAGTCTCCATGGCTTTCACCTCTTCTCCTATTGAAATTTCCTCAGCATTTTGCAACAGAAATGCTACCATCTCCCACCCTGAGCCTCTTTGCTGGCTCCCCAACTCTGATAGGCACCCCTGCCTGCTCCTGAGTGCTGCTGCAAACCACTCTCCCTGCCTGTTCCAATTCTTAC
Organism: Pithys albifrons albifrons; assembly: GCF_047495875.1. Lineage (NCBI taxonomy): Eukaryota > Metazoa > Chordata > Aves > Passeriformes > Thamnophilidae > Pithys > Pithys albifrons. Next base: position 22,363,858 of record NC_092461.1, read on the forward strand.
AACCCACACAGCTCTCCTTACTCTTTCCAGGTGATACACCAGCATTTCTACAATTTCATGTTGTGTTTCTGTCTGGAAAACATCTTCTGTCTTCCAGTCCTTTAGCAGGTCTCAGACATCTCTTTCTTTTGGGTTGACTCCCTCAGCCGCCTGGTGAATTGCACCATGGTGCAAGCAGCTGTTCTGTTTACCTTGTTCAATTAGCTTGTATTGTGCTTTGAATTGAATTTTAGCAGCCCATAATTTGTGAGTATTTAGAATTAGATATATTTTGTAAGCCGTTTGAAAAACAAGGATATCAATCTTCCAGATGGCATAAAACACTGGTTTCTGGATTTAGTACTTCTCAAGATAGAACCTGTTAAAATCGTGCCTGACTGGAAGAGTGGGAAAAAAGCAAGAGGGCAGTCCAAGTGCTGTGCTTCTGGCTTTTGTTTATTCTCTTTTTGGTTTTTCTCTTTTTGTTTTCCTTCCAAGAGGACCTGTTACAGGTGACAGTGGGCAATCAGTTCCCAAATGCACTTAAAAGGTGGTCAGGATGTGCATAAGAAACTAACCAGAGGCTCAGGAACTTCTTGCTCCTCTTCAGGTTAAACAAGATGAAACGAGATGGTGGAAGTGCTGACATTATTTGTGATACTAATTTTACTGATATCATTATTATAAATTCACTAGTATAATCCTATTAAACAGATGTATAATTTAGGATTTTTTTAGTTCAATATATGTTAATGCTGTGAATTATGTCTAAGTCACAAAATAAGGTGATATTTAAGATCAGCTCTCCACAGCCCATTCAACCTTTAAAACAAATCTTCACCTTTTCTTAGTGCCACTCCATTTATATCTTTCTCTGCTTCTAGATTCCTTCTTACTTCGTAAATCTACTGCTCATCATCTTATCTCTCCTGCAAAGCTCCCCAGATCTTTAATCTGTTCAGCCCACATATCATGGACTTTCTCCTTTTTTAGTAGGTGGAACTCAAATATTCTTACTGCCAGGCTATCTTTCTCTGGAAAAATTAGGTGCACATCACAGCTTGCTCCTGATGTGGAACATTTCCAAGTGCTACTCCCTGATGATATTTTTGCCCCAAAGCAAAGAGTATGGTATCATGCCTGGCTTTCCTTCAGCAGAAGACAGCTGATGAAACAGTATGTGAAAGAACAATCTAATCTGAAAGGTCCTTTCCAGGGAGGGGAAAAGTATTTCTACCACATGTAGTAGACATTCAGAGGAAGGCACAGCGTGCTAAATATCAAAAAGAGTAAAGCTGCAGGATTTTGGGCACCATGGAGAGTAAATGCCAGAAGAAGTTCACCTTTAGGTTGGCCAGAATGTGTCTGTGCATGGAGGAGAGAAAGCCACTGACTTGCAATCCCACTGAGCAGATGTCCTACAAGAGAAAGTCCTTTATCTCATAAGCTGCTGCATCAAAAACTCCTCTGACAGCTCAGCACTGCATCACAATTAATACATGCCTATGTTTCCCTAACAGTTTACCCAAGAACTGTGATATACCAGGCTGCATGTCAGTCACTTCCCGAAAGCCCCATAATATTGTACATGAGCTATATGACCCCAGAAGCACGTGCTGAAGCACAGCTGGCAAAACAAAGTATGTACATGGCAGTCTTTCATTCAGCAATCATGTTTTACAGTGTTGACAGAGGAATGTCTCCATGTTCATTTGCAGGTCTCCTGTCAATATTGTGGTATTTATATTGCAGATGCATTTACATGATATTTATGTATTGATTCTGTTTTCATTAACCAGCTTTCCCATCCAGCAGTTGCCAATGAGGCTGGCACCCAGTAATTGCAGATTTAAACTGAACTGTTGTGCTCTTTGAGCCAACACATGGATATGTTTTTGGTGGATGTAAAGGCCAGGCAGTAAGGTACATATGTGCTAGTTATGCTTATTTATCTATGTAGGCACACTGGGCTAGGGGAATCTTAGACAGTTTAAAATGTATAAAGCCTGATTTTTTTTTGTCTGGTGGCAAGTCAGAGGATCACTAACTTTGAGTAGAGACCTATCCCTTCCAAAAATTAGACATGCTGACAAATTACTGCTCTAAACTAATAGCAATGTTGAAGACCTCTCTGCTAACACTATCAGATAAATACATCTACAATCTCTGCTTCCCACATTTGACACTTCTTTAAGGGCTTGCCTACACAGCAAAGTTGTTCTTAAATTGATTTTTAAAAATGTCATCTGTTTTATGAGTGATTTATTTTAACCTAGTTTAAATAGATTCTTTTGAAAAGTACGTGTTTATATAAAACATTAGATGTATGTAAGAATAAAGCTCTGCAGAAACCAACACTATCCAGGTTCTGACTTGGATAGAAATTGGATTGTTGTACAGTTTCCAGTCTTGGACTCAGATGAAGGCCCGCGTTTTGTTTTGGGTTTTTTATAAAGAAATGAAAATGTCTCTAGGCATTTTAAATTAATGCTAAGTTTAAAAAATGACACATATATGTGGGTATATAAAACGATATATATACACATAGATATATATATAACTTCTGTTGACATAACTAATGCTTTTATTAGATGTCTTTATCTTCTAGAGATGATTTCATTGAATAAAATAAAGAGAAGTAAGTGCTATCTGAGACACTCATACAATCCTAGTATTTCTAGACTGAAGTGCTTTCCTCTGTGAGATACAGAACGCTTAACAATTCCTCATCATTGGTATGGTTGTAACTGATGTGACACATCCTTTCTCTGTTGTCCATCCAATGTTCTAATACCAGAGTTAAATAAGAATTGGAACAATTAGGATTTCTCTGGTTTTGTGATGTAGAAGAATAGCAAGTCATGGTTTGTATAAATTACTTCATAGTCACAGTTATATACAATACAGTTTCCTAATGAGGCCAATTCCCTAGGCAACAGCCCAAATCTGTAAATGTCTAAGCACAGAAATACAGCCAGCAGGATGTCTAATTCAGTTTAACCCAGTGAAGATGATTTGGTACTCATAATCACCTCACCTCCATGACCCACAAGCCTGCTTTAACTAATGATTAGTATTAAGAAAGAAAAAAAGTAATCAAAAACTGCTTCTTAAGGGAATTATTTTAAAATCTCCACAATTGCCTTGGGTATTTTACTAATTATTTTTTGAAAAATTGTTTCTCTCCTGAAATGCAAAACAACCTTCAAGAAAAATAACTAAAAAATTATACTGAAGAAACCTTAATTATATTTAATACAATACCTCATGGTTTGAGTAACCAAAGAAGTCTATTTGTGGCCATTTTAAGTTCCTGAAACACAAATAAGTTTCAGTCTTTCAGATCACAGATCACAAGGTGTTTTATTTTTTCTTTGGCTTGTCTCTCAATCATTCCACCTCTTCTCCCCCACATCTCAACTCACCTGTGTGCAAAGAAGTGTAGAAATACTTACGTTACGAATCAGTGGGATATTTTGTCTTGTGAGTCCTTTCAGTCAACTGCATATGTACTTTTGAATTATTGACAACATATGCATGTACTGCACCTTGATCAAAAGTTAGGCCTAATTGATTTCTTATGAGAAGGCTGACTGGACAGCAGTGAGATAATTACATATGGTGATAATGTAGCTCATTTTACATGCGCTGTTATGCATGGTGCATCACAAAGTTGGGCTGTGTCCTGGCAATACTCACAAATCTGAAATTCACCATCCATTGGAGCTGATAATTACTAGTGTAGGTCACTAGAATATTATTGTGAAAACTGTGAGGAAACATCCCCAAGACAGAAGGAAATGTCAAAGCTATTCCTAGAGCACTGCTTCCCAGACATGCCAAGTACTGCTCAGCCTGCCTCTGCCCAGGAATCTGGTGTCAAAGCAGCTTTGCAAGGGCAATAAAAAGAGCAATCAATTTTTACTACTCTTAAAGGACAATGCAAAGCATACATGCTTCAAAGCCAAGCTTTCAAATAGACAGTGTGTAGGTTTTACTAGGTCATAAATGTGTGATTCATTACAACCTGTATTATGTGACAAGACAGACCTCACCTATACATTGGTTGCACTTTCATTCCCAGTAAACCTGCTGCACCATGTAATATTAAACTCCCAGACATGAGAATGAGCAGAAGCTTGAGGAACATACGGGTGCATTGCTCCCTATCTGTCAGAAAACTGCTCAGGGAAATGAGGTCAGCTATGTGCTCAGAAATCATGCTTGAACCTGAGGGAGCCTCTAAATTGTAGTGGGTTTGGCCTTACTTCCAATGAAAGTGAAGGGAAATTCCTTATGCACTGTCAGTAAGGTAGGGTCAGCAGCTTAAAAAAGCACAAAGATAACATCAGGACTTGCTATTTCAGCTGAATAATAAGGTTTCTTTTAAATGCACATAGCGTTCAGTTGTGTAATGGTAAACGAAGGACTAAAAAACTCACCTGTTTGATTTTGCCTGAACTATCCTTCCACTGCTTCTCATTTAGCTTTGATTATCCTACTGCCAAAATCATATGATCCAGTGGAGACCCATTGTTTGATTTAAATGCATGTTATTAGGAATAAAAAGAAATTACTGGCCTTTAGTTATATAGAGGGACTGGTAAGGATTTCTGCTAAGTATGATCTTGAATCTCACTCTGAACATTTTCTTTGCTGCTCAAGTAGAATTGAACTGCCATTCAGTAGAGGAGGAAATTCTCCTAGCACTGGATAGTGTCTCTGCCGTATCATCAGTTTGTACATGAACTCCTTTTAGCTAATTGTGAGCAAAGGATAAAAATAAATAGCTATAGAAAGAAAGCTTCTACAAGTATGTCTCTCTGGAACCAGAATATCCTGGACCTGCTCTTTCCTCTGCAACATGTGAAGGAGACTGCAATTTGCTCCCCTTTCTAACTCCTATAAAGATAGAAAGGAACAAAGTCTCTTTTTTACATAAAATTTAATAGATGAGATTAGGGAGAGTTCTCCAGAAAAGGCTTTTGAGGGAATGCCCTTCACCTTAAAGGCCTCTGTTAGGAAGATCCTAAATATTGCAACAGAATCTAGATGACTAACTACAGAGGTCATTTGAGGACTTAACCACAACACAAATATGTAAAGTCTGCAGGGTCTAAGAACTAATCATCATACAAGGAAGAAACAGTTGTCCAATTTCCCTGTTTCGCTTTTATGGGTCTTCTACCACTGAACTGTGAACTAGTCTGGAAAACCTGGGACTCCTCCATCCCTCATATTTAAAGTCATGGTGTCCATCTCTGGGTATGGGTGGAGAATGAAGTCTCTCATTCTAGGGTAATTCACTGATGGCTGGAAGACATTAGAGTTGTTGACATCTGCAAAATATTTCAGAAATTATGATGATATATAGTGATGAGCACCACAGAGGCCACAACAGACCAGAGCTTCATGGTCACTCAGGAGTTGCATAATTGACGAAGAAACAGGGATTCTTTCCAGAAGATGTCAAATCAAGTCCATGTGTACCAAAGCAGGACTGAAAAATGTGCACTGTGTTCAGCCATCAACTCAAGTAAAAGCTCAGTCAGATTTTCCCATTTACAGCTGTGTCTGATGTCTAGTTCTGCCTTCACTCTGATGAGCTCCTTTAAACTTCTATAAAAATACATTTCCCCTTGTTGTCTTTAACAAGAAAAGACTTAAATTCACATATATTAAATTCCACTTTCCTTGTGCTAATTCTTTTACTGTTGTATCTGCATTCCTACCTCATTTGTCTTTGTTCTCTATCCTAGGCAGGCAGGAGAGCTAATTAATTAATACTCTTATTTTTGAGAGGTAGGAACATGTAGGTGACAAGCAGGGGCATTGCAAGTACTTAGTGAGGTATTGTAGGGACTGGGTGGGAAATGCTTCATCAGAAGTCTGGGACCTCACAGTTTTCAGGCAACAGTGGTTTCATGCTGGGGTCTTGCTGTTCCATCCACTGTATTCCTACACTGGATGTCTGGTCCCTCATGGTAGACCACAGAGTGATCCTCTTTTGGGGGTTTGCAGGAGCCTGTGCTGTTTTGCAGCATAAAGGAATGCTTTTTACATATTAAGCTGCTGCACTTCATATTTTTTGATTGCATCTCACTTCTTCCCTGCTCCTGCCTCATCTACAGATGTGGTGATTGCAAAGCTACCCTTGTAGCTGGCCTGATGTCTTGCATCCATGTAAATGAGGTGTAAACTCCCAGTAAACTGGGCTGCCAAAAATTTAGCCATGTCTGATGAACACAATGATGAGAGGAAAGCAATGAAGGAGACCGGAAAAAGCTTAGAGGAACCGGTGTTGGAAAGGTGTCAGTTGGGATGTCAAGCTTTGATTGTACAGCAAATTATGATCTCTCTATTACTATAGCAAACAGTTTCCATGTCTCATCCCATAGTTTTTCTATTTTTGTTAGAGGTCTTTCTTTGCCATGGATCCACTTTCCCACATAAAAGACATCAATTAGAAATTAAATTCCCTTTTCTCTTCAAAGAAAGAACTAGACCAGCTACAAACCTATTCATTTTGGGGGAGTGGGGGTTACAATCATATTTGCTTATCTTTCTAAATTTTGTTTTCTTTCACACACTGCCATGCAGTACTTGCACGAACAAGGAGGACTGACTAGCTAAAGACACTAAAACTTAAAATATCAAGAGAGCTGTCAACCATAGTGAGTACGTGGGGAGAAGTAGCAATGTTCTTTTATTCTCTTTCAGCTATTGTAAACACATCTCACTTGCAGCAGCACATCTTATCAACAGATGTTGGTTGTTCTTTAATTGCTGCTGTCACTTTAGCTACTAGCAGTTCCTGCTGCTATGGTTCAGTCATTAAAAGGACGCTTCTCCACTATTCTCTGACTGCCCTGCTATCCTGCCCCCTCTCTGCGGGGGGACGGGGGTGTGGAGGTGAGCGTGGGTGCGCTTTCTTCACAGCTTCATATCCCTGCTGCTGTGCTCGCACTGCAGTGTGGGTGTGCGTAGGTCGGTGGTGTAATCCCTCCGTGCTCAGTGTGCACTGCTGACTTGAGGGATGAAAACTGGTGTCTCCCATCTAGTCACAGTTCCCGGAGGCTGCAGGAAAACTGCGTGGCAGGTGCTTCTTAAAGAAAGCTCTTCTCATGCTCAGACAGGATACTCTTTTTATCCTGCATAAAAAGTGGCAAAGAATTTTTCTCCCCATAATCCTCTCAATTTTCTGCTCTTCTCTTACTACCCCCACCACTGCCTTTTCTTTCTCCCATGGGACTGATAGAATCTCAGAGGAAATAAGTAAAGCTTTCCTAATATAGAAGCTCATCTTCTCTGAAACCACTTCACATTCTGTTAATGGAGTTTTGGAAATGTTTCAGTTCTCTCCCTACACTAATACTTTATTCTTTTCCTCTGATAGCTGTCCAAGCACCAGTACCATCAGTTTTCTTAGCTTTATTAGCTCATTTTGTAAAGAAATGCACAGGTAGTCCAACAAAATAATAATAATAAATTGGCTGGAGAGTTTTATAGCTATGTACTCTATTTAAAAAAAATAAATATGCATATGGAGACATCTTTCTGAGACCATTCTTTTATCAGGGTTTTACACAAACATATGTGCTCTACATAAAATAACAGTGCAAGATAACACAGGTTGCTTAATAGATTTACATACGTTGCTTCCCTCTTCCCCTCTTACTCTGACATATGTCTCACCCAGGGCTCTTCTTCCAGAGTCTTTTCACCTTTGTAGATATGCTATCAGTGCTCAATATTTGTAAATCCATTCGCAACACTTTATATAGCAAGAGCACACAGTTCCTACAAATCCTCCATGTAGAAGGGAGTGCTTTTTCTGTGCCTTCCTCCCCCTGGGGAGAAGCAAGGAAGTGTAGAGCAGCAGAGCATGGAAATGCTCTTGTTCTTGAATGGAAGCAGGGTTTTCCACCAGGGAGAAGGTGCAGGTTACTACCAGGAGCAGGTAGACCTGCTGTGCTCAGCACTGGTCCTGCAGGCTGCAGCAGAGAGGGAGGGAAACTCAGGTACCCTCTTGTCCCCTCAAAACCCCAACTTCAAGATGGGGAGAGATCGGAGGGAGGAACAGGGTGAGCAGGGAGCCTTCCACCCTCAAGATAGAAATCATGGGAAGCAAGGACATGCTAAACAGAAATGCTTGTAAGGGTGGGAAGTTAGTGGGAAGAGGAAGAGAATTTCTTCAGAACGCTGGCATCTGAGAAGGCTACAGCTGAATGCAGAAGTATGGGCAACTGATAACAGGAGAAATGCCTGCAGTCGCCCTGGAAGAAAAGTAGTTATATAAAGCATATGAAGTAGGTTTGGTGATCACATGCTTAAAACACACCTGCATTTTGGAAACATTTATTACCAACAATTACCTTCCTTGTGCTTCATCCCAGTTGTCCAGGGTACACTTTCTTGCTCATCCTTTTCCAAACACAACATGTGCAAAAAGAGGAACTGACTGAGGTGAGCACCTCACAAGACATGAACAATTGCTGCAGGCAATGCCCTGCTTAAATGGCTTCTCCCAAATGCACAGGAGGGTGGATAGGAGAAGAGTTGCCTGGGATGGATTTCCATTTCACACACCCTCTGACGGTGAAGACTAATGGATGCCCCAGTGAAAGAATGTCTCAGACCAGCACAGAGAGTATCAGGCAGGTTGTAACAACTGGTTGGTACCCTTTCCGTTTGTGACCCATGTGGATGCCAGCAAGGCAGTTGCTTATCTGTAGTAGAGTTCACCCAAAACTAAAAGCGAGGGCAAGAAAAAATGCCTGCTAGAACAACTTGGTTGCATGAAGTGTAGTTTGGAAAATGAACTGATCTTGAAAAATGCTGGCGTCAGAATTCAGTGTGTATTTGGTGATAGCTGTATGCACAGAGTGCAGAGAGAGGAAAAAGCTAAGGAAAACATTGTGTTTTCTAGCAGAAACACAGAATTAAGGTGCTAGTTTTATGCTGCATTTTCATTAGTGGCATCTCAAAAATACCACTTTCAGCATGCCTTTTTCACTTCTCCCACAGAAGCCCAAAAATTAACATCAGCTAACTAAATTTTCTATTGCTCTGGAGGGAATGTTGTTCAAAGGTGTTTATACATTATTTGTCTCATTTGCTTTTTTTTATTTTACTTTTTCAAAGACCAGTCATAATGAAATGCCTGACTTTTTTTTTTTTTCAATTTTAAGGCATGATTTAATTATTTTTCTCCTTTCTAGAGTTTAAGAGACACACATGTCTGAACAAGCAAAAAACAAAACCCTTCATGCAGAGTCATTTTCCATCAAATTTCACACTGGGCATGATATGCCAGCTCAGATAAAATATGGAAGTGGAAGCCACATGGTCTGGCACACAGCTCACAGGCACAGGCAGCAAGCTTGCCCCCTAGATTGCTTGAGAACATCTTCACCAATTGGATTTTGCTATGTGTGAGAGAATAGTTGTGCCACTCATGGAGATGAGTTCACACTTGAGGGTCTCAATTCATTACTCCCTACCCTGTCCTATATTCCAAGGGAATGGTGTTTGAGCTCATGTATTCTTCTGGCTGCTGCTATGCCACCTGAAAAGGTCAGAAAGGGCCTGCCCCCACCACCTTTTGCTATCTCCCCCTCTTAGCACCACTCCTTCCAAACTAACTGGGCTAAGGAGATGTGCGACTGAACATCCAGAAACACACACTTCCACAGCGAGCGTAGGAGGAGAAATCATAGTCAAGTCTTAAGCTTTTGCAGCCCTATTTCTGCATGCTCAAAGCCCAGGCATCACATTTGCCTGTCTTTACCTGCTCTCTGGCTGCAAAGGAGCGACAACCAGTTTTTTCCCCCAGGCTCAAGTGTTACCACTTACAAGTGGCTTATGCAATCCTGTACGTGAGTTAACTCTACCCCAAACAGGAACCTAAACAGGGTGAAGGTCAATTCCTGCAAAAAAATCCAGTGCTGCTGCTTGGTCTATCGTTCAAATTACTCAAGGTCAGTTTTTATTTAATCATGTTTTCTGCCACAATTTTTTTCCCTCCAATATTAAAAAAAAATCAATTAGATAACGAAGCATATGTAGCTTGTTTTCTTGGATTCTTTCTCAGCTTTTTCCTAAATTGTCACTGCCCCTTTGGACTTCAGTGGGATAGTTGCCAGGTTTCCACAGAGATGCAAACATATTCTATGCAATAAAATATCATCTCTACATGATTTAAGCCCCAAATGTACATGGTGACAGTTTTATGTTTTAGTAATATGAAAATCTGAGATATTGGATGTGAGTATAATTTAGGATATTTCTGTGCCCTGGAATCCAGTTAAAATGCACCATTGCACATGCCGTGTTTCAGTGGTGAAGTATTGCTTGCCTCTGATTGCTGCAGGGTAAGAACTTTATTTTCCTAACCCTTGATTTAATGCTTTCCACCCCCTGTAAAGTGTAACTAATAATGCCCTCTATGTGAGCTCTGGTAGCTGAGGAGACAAGGAGGAGATGGTTGAAGTGGAGAAAGGGAAAGGGGGGAGAACAGAAAGGCAAAAAAGGGATGTCTGCAACAGGTTTAAAAGCATCCAAGTCTTTTTAAAGCCCCGAGGCTGGATATTAGGCCAAAACCCCAATTAGATCATGGCAGTGGAGCTACACTGATTTTGAAGGAGCTGAACCAGTCTGAACCAGCTGAGAAGCTGGTCTGCAGTCTTACATTTAGTGCCCAAAGTGGTTGGAGCAGGGGAGGTTTGAAACTGTACTCCTCACGTAGCACAGAGGGGCCTGCAGGAATAATGTTTGCTTTGGCATGGAGGTAGGTTACTGTAGACCCAACAAGTCCTGAATTGAAAGGCTCCTTTCTGCTCTGAGTGATGGTAACTTCCATAAAGAGAGCAAATTCACCCAGAGATATGCCTTAACCCACATGATTCTTTAATTTACAAGTCTTTGTGCAGTGCAGACATCTAGGTGAATCTGTGTAGGTAGTCTTGCCCTTGTTTTCATCCCTAGATGTCCTGTGTTTCTTTGTAGGGCACAGATCTCATGGTGTTTTCCCTGGATACCTATTCCAGACTGCCTCTTTAGGTACTCGCCAGCAGATAGAATCTGTGTTGGGAGTTGATAAACTCCAATGCTTTTGCAATGCCCCCTTCTACAGCTGTGGGTCTGGCTTAGGGAATAGGAGGTGCTGCATTTCGTCCATCTTCCTTTTGCCACACAGAAAGCCCCTAAGAAGGATTCTCTGCTAGGGCTTTCTGAAATTTGCTCTTTTCTTCCCTCCTATCTTCTTCTCTTTTCCTATGATACTTGCTCTGGCTCTGTTTTGTTAGAAAGATTATCTTCTCCCAGCATGGAAAATTAAGTACTTGTGAGGAAAAAGTGGAGGTAGATAAGAGGATCCTCACATCACAGGCAGCCTCACATATAAAATGTTCTGAGCAGTGCAGGAAGGCCTGAATGAGGGAGGGATGCCGCAGAGCTAATATCCACCCCATGAAGGCCACCTGCTTTCCAAGACCTGAGTAACAAAGTAGAGGACAGGTGGACAGGGAATAGTGCCAGATTTCTGATATAATAACAAGAGGATATCAAAAAAGAACAGCAGGCAACAGGTTTAAAATAGACTAAGATACCACATTATATAACTCATAATGAGTAGTTCATCAGTTTTAATCACAAGATTTCATGAAGACTTAAAAATTGTATGGGTTCAAAACCTGGCTGGCAAATACATTAAATTAAAATATAACTCTCATGCGGGGAATTCCTGAGGCACAAAACATGAAGAACAGGGAACTACTGAAGGAAATACCACTTTATGTTTTATTTGCTGCTAAGTTCTCCCATGACCAACTACATATTGGCCATCTTTCCAGGTAGGGCACCCACTGTTATGTTCACAGGCCCAGTTGGTCAGGTGCTAAGTGCCACCAGACCTGCAGCACTGCCCTTTTCAAGAACTTTGAAAATAACAGGCTAGATCAACTTTCTATCAAGATCAAACACTACCAAGGAATCAGCAATTCCAGATACTCTGTCCAGAAACTCTGAAGGCATTTTTCTTCCATGTAGAGGAAAACAGATGCCTGTGATAGATACTCACTGTACTTATGTATAAAAATGCATAAATGCATGTAGTTGATACGTAGTTCATCCTCGTACTCGAGTCAATAGTAAAATGGATATGCCCAGATATTCCTAGAGAGATATGCCAGTCACTCTTTGTTCCCATCTTCTGGGTTCATGGTGTGCTGAGATTTCTCACCTGACTGCAGCCATGGAAAAGCATCTCAGGTGAGAAAAAGAAGGCATTTTGAAAACCACTGAATGTGTTTTGTGTGGCAAAACTCCAAAGACAACCTTTTCCCCTTAGCAATTCAGAAGGGTGGTGTTGGTACGGACAAAGGACACATACTCACTGTGTTCAGGGATGGATGCCAATCTCTGAATGACTGCACTGTTTACCTCTGATGCCACATCATTTCCCTTCCAACATTATTACAACTGTCACCAGAAATTCTGATCCAGAACATGTGTCCACTGTCTTTTGGAGGTATCTCAAGCTGCTACAGTGCCTTGGCTTTGTTGCAGGCTGGTGAATGGTAATCCCATATCAGCTGAGATTTAGCTGTGTATTAAATGTGGCAACTTGAGCTAGATGCTGGGCTCTCAGTTAGAAATGCTTTATTACTAAAGGACTTGCTTTATTTGGATAACCTGTTATGTCACAGCACATCATGCCATGGTATGGACATTGTGCCATTCAGGCTTCTCAGAATCTTAGGCATGGAAGTAATACTTGCCATTTAAAAGCCACATTAGTAGCATGTCCCTTTTTTTTAATAGCTAGCAACAACTAGAAATGCAGAGCAGACACCACAGCTCACTAATCACGATTTCTTCTAAATTATAGAATCAATGTCATTATGTCAAGTCTTCTTGTTAGGAATTATTGGAAACTTCTCGCTGCTATCTGTCTGGAATAAACGTCCCATGGTCTGAGTGCCCTGCTGTTAGCTAACAAATATATTAATATTGAGCATGTGAACTTATTAATTCCCTGTTGAATGAGGACTCATGGCCTGATAATGTTTAACAATAGAACGGATCATTCATCACAACAAACAGATTATGGGCATTTATAGGAAAATGTAACAGCATATGAAAATTCTAGACTCTGTCACCCTTCCTCACATCAAACTCCATCTCGAAAAGTGGCTGCAACACCTCCTGCCTTCCAATGCTATTCCAGGAGTAGGGGTTCCTCAGTGAAACCACAGTAAAGTATTTACAAAGAGAAGACCAATTTTGTGTTTCTTCTATTTCCCAAATTCTCTTGCTTCAGCTCGCAGAAGCGGATACATAACACAAACCAGAAGATATATAAATCCCAATTCAATATTTTTTAATTGGCAGAGGTTGTGTGATACCTGAACTATGAGATGATGCTTTAGGTTTCTGGGGGACCTCATAGTTCCTGAAGCAAATGAGGACAAGGAAGGAGAATTATTTTCTTTCCGTGGATTCTGTGTGATTGATTTCAATTGGATCTTCAGAGATTCACTTCACTCTGCTTGTGAATTCACACTCTTTCATGAAGAAATATCAGACTCATAAGAAAAATGTATGTCTGAATTAATGTGGTTAATTAATGGGTCTCAGTTCACTATTGAGGTCTGTTCAGTTTGACTGCATGTTTGCTCCTCTCATACTATTTTTTCTGTTTGTCACACACCCCTTTTAAGAAGGAGATGTCAGGGTCTAGGTCTTTGCCCACCTTGATGTAGGCATCTATACAGCTGGCTAACCTTGAATGGTGGCCATTGCTTCATAATATCTGGTATTAAACCTTCAGAAATAATCTGACCAGACTGATCTTGCTATCTTAAGAAGAGAGATGAAGATGTTTTAGGAATAAATTCTCAAATATCAGAAAGATGTCCTAATGTACAATTTATTATGCAATTAACTACCCCATTCTGGGATTTCAATAATTCTTTGGATCTTGTTAAGTTTGATGTGCGAGACTGCCACTTAAACCATTCTGTAACAAATTCAGTATTTGGTTGTTTGTTTTTGTTTTCATTCAAGTTTTCATTGTCTGTAACTATACGTGGGAAAAACTGATGAATGTGCTTTTAATATGAGGATTCTTGGATTGGGTGACTAGATGGGTCTAAAAGTGCAAAGGTTTTGAATACTTACCTTCTTTTTGAGTAAAATCCATCCAATCTCTTTTAGTTTGGCCAAGTAGAGATCTAACCTCATTTCCACTTATATTAATGGGAATTTACCCTCTGTTTCAGTTGGCAGAACCCTCTACTGTCATAAGAAGTGTTCACATCAGAGTTCCAATTTCAGATGGATTTTCAAATTTATAAATTTTAAAAACGTGATGTGATATACCAAAGAACTGGGTCCATGCAGGTACCAAAAGTTTCAAGGAGTTTTATTTGGAGGGAGAGGGAGAAATTACATGTGATTTGAACAGTAGCTGTCAAAGAAAATGGGAATTTTACAGTACTGGGATGAGGGTAGATTTAAGTGGGAGACATGATAGAAGATGAAGTGAGAAAGGGGAGAGGACATCTATGCCTATTGTGAAATGAAAAATCATATTGTATAGGTCAACATGGCTGTGAGAGATGGAGGATAACAAACAAATCAGGATTACCTTAGTCCTCCTTGCCTTTTTAAATAAACCATCATTTCACATGGTGAGGCTTACTTTCTTCATACCCATTTCCATCATACAGATTTAAGTAACAAATTGTTTTTCTTATAAAGAAACACACCAAAACACAAAATAAATCCATGGGTAAGAATACATCACCAGTCTTCTGCTTACTTCAGTCTACATACCCTTTTTTTTAAACTTGTCTTTGCCTGCATGATATTGGTTTCTTGAAGAGCCTGGAGTTGCGAACACCACAAGATGTCCTAAGTTAATTTTATTTTCCTCAGGCATATTTTATCTCACTACTGCACAGAATTGCAGCCACCTCAAGGTAATAGCTCCAAAATGTTTAAAAGACAAGTAAAAACCATGTACTAGCCTAAGAACCTATAGCTATCTTACCCTTTGAGCTTTATTTTCCATCTGAGTTCTCATCCTTTCTGGTTTTCATTTTTTTAGTAATGTGTCAAAATCCAAAGCTGGACAGCAGAAAACTCTCTGTGGTAGAAAGAAGAACCAGTTCTATTGCACTTACTCTCTTGGATCTCTTTATGGTTGGTCACTCATCACAACTGCTCACACTGCACCACTTATCTGTCCTTCTGCTCCTTCTTGTCCTGGTCTACTGTTCTTCCCAATGTCAAACTGCTTTTTCCTCCACAGACCATTTCTTCCACCTTCTCAGCTCCTTCTGGTTCCGTTCCTTTCTTTCTGATGCAGTTTTGCGGCTTGACAAGGCACATGTTATTTCAATTTATACAAATTGATGAGTATGGTCTACCACGTGTTTGCATTGACTTTAGAGATTTTTGGATGTAATCCTCTCCCTGCAAAATATGGCCTGTAAAGCAATATGTTATTTCTTCCTTGTTGGTTCTAGAGTGTTCCATGTAATACTGCAAACTCAGTCCTTGCCTTGCACACAGCATTCAGAAAGTTGCTGAATGTTGCTTCTGTGCTGTACATTTATTGATTGAAACATTCGAGTTGTTGCTTTTCACACTGGTAATTTTAGAGCACAGATGCCTAGCATGTTTACTCACATACCAAGGCTCTCATTTAATGAGCAAAATGTCAAGTATATTGTTATCCACCATAAAAACTGTGAAAAATATCCTTGCCATCTGCAGCGTGCCTTCTGCTTCAGCCTAAAAGACTTTTACAAGCAACTACATGAAATTAGCATTAAAGTCAATATTTATAAATGGAACCACCTCTAAAGGGCCGGATCTTCTCCCCTCCTACATTCCCTGTTTCTCCAGGATCTAATGAGCTGGGGAGGCTGGGTGCAGGAAGGGAGCCAAGTTGCGCCTGTCTCCTGGTTGCAGTCAGCCAGAATAATCTCCCTGCACTAAGGAAGAAGCAGAAGGAGAAGAGTGGTACTAAATGGCATTGACAACATCTGAGGGTCAGATGCTGTGTGGTTGTCAGCTGGCGTAATGTCATTGTCCTTACTGAAGTGATGCAGTAAGCATAAATCAGCATAGTTTGGCTGACTGACATAACACCATGTTTGAGTTATGTTAGCTGAGGATGGAGCCCGAAATAATATTCATGGAATAGATGGTGGATAGCAAAGCTGAAACTGGGATTTGATAGACCACTATCAAAAA